>NC_091150.1:53013682-53214989 GCF_040958095.1 Procambarus clarkii | reverse complement strand
TCTTACCAGTTGAGTTATACCACCACCTCGTCTTCCTTCTCTCTCTTTCCTCACAACACAGTAGTCCCATGGAAACACTGCATTTGTTATGGTTTTTGTTAGCTTTGTTTCTGTGAGTGCTATTATGTCTGGGTTTTCTTCTAGTACCCATTCTCCAAGTTCATTTGTTTTATTTGTAATCACATGTATGTTAGTGTACATTGCCTTAAGACTCACCCTCTTCTGTCCCTTCTCATGTCCACTTCTTGGTGAGCGTTCTGCTGATGAGGAAAGCTGTTCCATGGGTGTGAGGATTTGTGGGGTGGATAACAGGGTTTCGGAGGATACTGGAGTGAGGGGTGAGGGTCAAGTGAAGGGGGGACAGGGAGGGTATGGGATGAAAGGGGGAGGGAGGACAGTGAGGGAAAGGGGGAGGGGCAGACATGATGGGTTTAGGGGCGGGGTAGAAGGGTGGGAATAGGGGGGGGGAGAGTTGGCTGAGCATTTGAGTGGGGGGGCAGGGAGGATTCGGGGTAGGGGAGGTTTCTATGCAGGGGAGGGTGGAGTTGCCCTCCCTCTGGTATTACTGGGTTGCTGATTGTGGATTCTCCACCTCAACTCTAGGGATGTTGTGTTGGGGGTTGTGACTTCCTGGTTTTCTCCTCTCACCCTGTGCTTCTTCCTTGCTTCTGCCGCCATGGCTCTCTCCTCCATCATCATGTCCCTCTGGAGGGATACTTTTTTTTTAATTCTCCCACATATTGCAGATCGCTCTTCCTTGTTAGAAGCTTCTCCTTTGTGGTCACGTTGGCAAACGTGTGTGTGTTGATGTTGTTGATTTAGGGGCGACGACGATCGTGGGATCGGATGCGCCATGGCGTAACCGTGTAAGGTTAATTGCGAGACCCGGAAAGGGTGAAACGTCAAACCTAATCGCAAAACGAGTGACGTCAATCACTGGAAACTAATATGCCTCGTGGCAAAGATATGCAGACAGGCAGATGATTGGGGGAGCCCCAGAAGTCCCTCAGGGTGACAAGCACCGGCCCCGCCCCACACAGAGAACATTGGGTAGCAAAACCAAAAACTCGGTCCCCAGCTAAGACTCATAAGTCATCCAGTGCCCCCCGGCACAGCAGAAGCCAGCCCCCACCACGACTGAGGGCACACCTGGAGCCCACCAAGACCCACAACTCCCAGCCAAGCCGGCGCCGGACACTGTCACCCCGCCGGGAGAACCAGCCAAAACACGTAAAAAAAAAAGCGACCAACAATCCCGTGACCCAAGGCGATATGTGCGCCAGGCGGCGTCGTACAACCGGACCGTGGAATAGCGATGCCAAACGGCAGTAACAGAGACAAGTCGCAAAAACAGAACGTGATCCGGCGGTTCCCAGGCGGAGGAGGCGTCCAGATGTCCACTCGTCAAGGTTGAACCAGGAGACCCCCCCCCTCCTGTGTGTGTTGTGTGTGTGTTTGTGTGCGTACTCACCTAGTTGAACTCAACTAGTTGTGCTTGCGGGGATTGAGCTCTGGCTCTTTGGTCCCGCCTCTCAACTGTCAATCAACTGGTGTACAGATTCCTGAGCCTACTGGGCTCTCATATCTACATTTGAAACTGTGTATGGAGTCAGCCTCCACCACATTACTGCCGAATGCATTCTATCTGTTAACTACTCTGACACTGAAAAAGTTCTTTCTAACGTCCTTGTGGCTCATTTGGGTACTCAGTTTCCACCTGTGTTTCCTTGTTTGCGTACCACCCGTGTTAAACAGTTTATCCTTATCTACCCTGTCAATTTCTCTGTAAATTTTGTAGGTAGTGATCATGTCTCCCCTTACTCTTCTGTCTTCCAGTGTCGTAAGGTGCATTTCCCGCAGCCTTTCCTCGTAACTCATGCTGCTTAGTTCTGGGACTAGCCTAGTGGCATACCTCTGAACTTTTTCAAGCTTCGTCTTGTGCTTGACAAGGTACGGGCTCCATGCTGTGGCCGCATACTCCAGGATTGGTCTTACATATGTGGTATACAAGGTTCTGAATGATTCCTTACACAAGTTTCTGGAAGGCAGTTCTGATGTTAGCCAGCCTCGCATACGCTGCAGATGTTATTCTTTTGATGTAGGCTTCAGGAGACAGGTTTGGTGTGATATCAACTCCCAAATCTTTCTCTCTGTCCGATTCATGAAGGACTTTCTCCCACTTTCGGTATCCTGTGTCTGGCCTCCTGTTTCCACTGACTAGTTTCAATTACCTTACATTTACTCGGGTTGAACCTTAGTAGCCATTTGTTGGACCATTCATTCAGTCTGTCTAGTGTGTGTGTGTGTGTGAGTGTACTCACCTATTTGTGCCTGCAGGATCGAGCATTGACTCTTGGATCCCGCCTTTCTTGCCATCGGTTGTTTACAGCAATGACTCCTGTCCCATTTCCCTATCATATTTAGTTTTAAAATAATGAATAGAACTTGCTTCCACAACCTGCTCCTTAAGTGCATTACATTTTTCCACTACTCTCACGCTAAAAGAAAACTTCCTAACATCTCTGTGAATCATCTAAGTTTCTAGCTTTCACCCATGTCCTCTCGTTCTGTTAATATTACGTGAGAACCTTACGTCTATTTTCACTTTGTCAATTTCCCTGAGTATTTTATGTTCCTATCATATCCCCTCTCTCCCTTCTTTTTTTCTAGTGTCGTGAGGTTCAGTTTCTTCAGGCGCTCTTCATATCCCATCCTTCGTAATTCTGGGACGAACTTCGTCAGAAACTTCTGAACCTTTTCCAGTTTCCTTATGTATTTCTTTAGGTGGGGGACTCCATGATGTCGCAGCATACTTTAAGACTGGTCTCACGTAGGCAGTGTAAAGCGCCCTAAAAGCCACCTCACTTAGGTTTCTGAATGATGTTTTAACTTTTGTCAGTGTAGAGTACGCTGCTGTCATTATCCTATTTATATGTGCCTCAGGAATTAGATTAGGTGTTACGTCCACTCCCAGGTATCTTTCTCGAATTGTCACAGATAGTTAGTTCTACCCCTTCATTGTGTCCCTTTGGTCTCAGATCACCTGATCCTATTTCCATAACTTTACATTTGCTCGTGTTGAACTCCAGTAGCCCTTTCTCTGATCATCTCTGAAACCTGTCCAGCCCACCAAGGATCCTACAATCCTCATCTGACACAACTCGTCTCATTAATTTTGCGTCATCCACGAACATCAACATGTAGGATTCTACTCCTGTAAACATGTCATTTACGTAAATTAGGAGTAGAATTAGCCCCAGCACCAATCCTTGAGGTACTCCACTCGTTACTGTTCGCCAATCTGACTTCTCGCCCCCTTACCATCACTCTCTGGCTCCTTCCTGTTAGGCAGTTCATTACCCATGCTAGGGGCCTTCCGCTTACTCCTGCCTGCCTCTCAAGTTTGAGTAGCAGTTTAATGTGCGGCACTGTATCAAAGGCCTTTTGGCAGTCTAGAAATATGCAGTCTGCCCAATCTTCTCTGTCCTGCCTTATCCTTGTTATTCATAGAATTCCAAAAAGTTTGTCAGGCATGATTTCCCTTTCCAGAACGCATGTTGATGCTTGCTTACAAACCTAAGTCTCCGTGGTGTAGTGGTAAGACGCTCGCCTGGCGTTCTGTGAGCGCTTTGTCCTGGGTTTGTATCCTGGCCGGGGAGGATTTACTGGGTGCAAATCCTTAACTGTAGCCTCTGTTTAACCCAACAGTAAAATAGGTACATGTTGTTAAAACGATTCTTCGCGGGGTAATATTCCGGGGAACATAGGATTAAGGAATTGCCCGAAACGCTACGCGTACTAGTGGCTATACAAGAATGTAACAACTCTTGTATATATAATATAATAAAATAATAAATCTAATGCTCTCCAGGTGTGCAACAAGTCTTAGCCTAGTTATTCTTTCAAGTATTTTGCAGGGGATGCTTGTCAGTGATACGGGTTTGTAGTTAAGTGCCTTCTCCCTATCTCCTTTCTTGAAAATCGACGACATTTGCCTTCTTCCAGCAACTGGATAATTCTCCCGACATAAGTGACCCATTAAAGATCATTGCCAGAGGCACGCTGAGGCCCTGCGCTGCCTCTTTTAGTATCCACGGTGATACTTTGTCTGGTCCAACCGCTTTAGTTGCATCCAGTGTCGTCAACTCTTTCATTACCTCCTCTGCTGTCACCTCTATATCTGATAGTCTTTCACATCTAGGGTAATCTCTTTTAAAAATGGTAGCTGCTCAGGCTCAGTTGTGAAGACTCCATGGAAACTGGCATTCAGTGCCTCACAGATTTCCTTGTCACTTTCTGTATATGCCCCCTCTGCTTTCCTTATTGTCCCTTTGGTCTCCTGTCATCTAATCCCATTTCCATGACTTTACATTTGCTCGTGTTGAACTCCAGTAGCCATTTCTCTGACCATCTCTGCAACCTGTTCAAGTCCTCTTGGAGGATCCTACATTCCTCATTTGTCACAACTCTTCTAATTAATTTCGCGTCATCCGCGAACATCGACATATAGGACTCGACTCCTGTAGACATGTCATTCACGTATATGAGAAACAGAGCTGGTCCAGCACCGTTTGAGTGTGTGCGCGCGCGCGCGTGTGTGTGTGTGTGGATGTGTTGAATGTGTTGTGTGTGTATATTTCTATCCATATTTCTTTGAGGTTGTATGTAATTAATCCACGTGTGTACCAGGTCCTAAGCGTAGACTCGTGTGTACATTTTAGTAAGCATCAATAAATGAGTACAAATATACAAGTGTTTGAGTATGATAACCCACACTCCACACACCTCACCCGGTGTCTCGTTCCTGCCATGGTAGACACGGTGTGTGTCTGTGTGTGTATCCCGTTCCCTCGGCCCTAATACGTCGCATTTTTAACGAATTCGAACTATTCGATAAAAATGCATCGCATTGATCACAGTTAAACCACCTGTCCTCATTCTAGGTTCGTCCAAGCGGCGGTCGCCACTCGCAAAGACGCAGTCAAGAATCTGAATATAATGCTTGTTCAAAATAAGCATTTTCACAGAGTTAATTTGGTTTCATACCAGAATGTGTTGTATAATTAGACCTAACGTAAGGTGAAGTAAGGTGGTTAGGTTCTGTTGGCAATTATTGGTATTATTGGTATCTATCCTCAGGCTAGGCTCGTTAAAGCGGCAAACTGCCCCCCCCCCATGACACATTCTTTTCATTTTGACATATTGTGTATTTAAAATAGTTTATTCTCATATTTAAATGAATATTATTATAGACTAAAGTTCTGTATAGGTTAGGTTAGGTGTTTAGATTCTGTTGGCATTTATTTGTATTTGAAGTACAGTGGTGAAACATTTATAGAGTTTAGATTCGAAAAGAGGTCATGAGCGCAGCCTGTCCTCCAAACAAAGACCCAAACGTGATTCCATGCACCCACCAAACCCCCTAGTATTTACAGCGTTGAGGTTCGAACAAAAGTCGTCGGCGAAGCACTTGTTCCGGAAGTGTTCGGACGTCATCAGTTGAGAGTTGTGTGTAAACCGTTTTTCATTCACAAACGGGTTTTTGGTGGGGTGCATGGACTGGACTTTGGTCCTTTGTTTAGAGGACGGGCCGCCTGAGGACGGATTGTTTACAAAGGTGCAATTCAAGCAGACACGTTAACGCAGCACTGCGTGAGGAAAATGCCGCTATTTCCTCATCAACAAAAGCCAAATGCTCGTTACTTAAGCCGTCAAACCTCGTCTTCCCCCCTTTACGAACGAAAAAACGGTTTACACACGACTTAACTAAAAGACGTTGGAACATTTCTTAAACAGTCCTTCGCTCACGACCTCTGTTCCATCCGGAGCGCAGTATGTGCTTCACCCATGTACTTCAATATACCAATAATCGCCAACAGAACCTAGACCGCCTTACCTAATCTAGCTTAGCCTAAGTACATAGAGAACTTTAATATATAATATTATTAAAATATAAATAAGAACAAACCTATTTGATTCTTACTTGTAAGTACATACGCCTTCAGTTTTAAGTCATTTGTTGTGTTTTCATTCATAAACAAGGGAGGGGGGGGGGGGGTTAGCGACTGGATTAACGAGCATTTAGTAATTGATGATGGCTGCCATTAAAGCCCCGTGATAATGACGTTGTGTACGCCACGGTGTCGATATGTTAGGTGAGATGCTATAGTACGAACGTAACGGTTTAGGCACAACAGTCGCATTTCTTACGGAGATCGAGAAAACGAGCCGCGGTGTGTTAAGTCCCTCTTTGTATTCATGTACCGCGAGACGAGACAAACTTACATTAATGTGTCAAGAGACGAACCCAAGGCAGAGTAATAAGACAAAAATTAAAGCTAGCATTTAATAAGTTCTTAGTGAGAACTATATGGTATTTTCCTGAAATTACCTGAGGGCTACCATTTATCTGTTGGCCTCGACGAGGACAGGAAGCCGGCGTCTTGTCATAGATGCGATAATGCATTTGTGGAGGATGTTGAATGATGTAAGACGAGTGTGTGGTGGTAGCTGTGTGCTGCTGCATTTGTAATGCGGGTGCGTCATGATGCATATTTTCTGAGGTTTTTATGTTATTGGAGTGAAAAATGAGTTTTGGAGGTGCGGCAGAGAGGCGACCTCCACAACACACTGTCCCAACCCTTCACCTTCACTGCATTACCACATTTATATAATTTGGGATCCCTTTAGTACACAAAATTAACATAAAATAATGTGATATATAATTTAAAAATTCAGGTATGAAAAGCATTCCTAATTGTTTATGTTTCAGGATGTCTCATTATTTGGTGAATATATACCAGATCGCAGTACTTGGCCTACTATGCAAGGCCCGATTTGCCTAATAAGCCAAGTTTTCCTGAATTAATATATTTTCTCTAATTTTTTTCTTATGAAATGATAAAGCTACCCATTTAATTATGTATGAGGTCAATTTTTTTTATTGTAGTTAAAATTAACGTAGATATGTGACCGAACCTAACCAACCCTACCTAACCTAACCTAACCTATCTTTATAGGTTAGGTTTGGTTAGGTAGCCAAAAAAGTTAGGTTAGGTTAGGTTAGGTAGGTTAGGTAGTCGAAAACCAATTAATTCATGAAAACTTGGCTTATTAAGCAAATTGGGCCTTGCATAGTAGGCTGAGAAGTGCGTTCTGGCTACTAGGTACGACATATATATATATATATATATATATATATGTCGTACCTAGTAGCCAGAACGCACTTCTCAGCCTACAATTCAGGGCCCGATTTGCCTAATAAGCCAAGTTTTCCTGAATTAATATATTTTCTCAATTTTTTTTCTTATGAAATGATAAAGCTACCCATTTCATTATGTATGAGGTCAATTTTTTTTTATTGGAGTTAAAATTAACGTAGATATATGACCGAACCTAACCAACCCTACCTAACCTAACCTAACCTATCTTTATTGGTCAGGTTAGGTTAGGTAGCCGAAAAAGCTAGGTTAGGTTAGGTTAGGTAGGTTAGGTAGTCGAAAAACAATTAATTCATGAAAACTTGGCTTATTAGGCAAATCGGGCCTTGCATAGTAGGCTGAGAAGTGCGTTCTGGCTACTAGGTACGACATATATATATATATATATATATATATATATATATATATATATATATATATATATATATATATATATATATGTCGTACCTAATAGCCAGAACGCACTTCTCAGCCTACTATTCAAGGCCCGATTTGCCTAATAAGCCAAGTTTTCATGAATTAATGTTTTTTCGTCTACCTAACCTACCTAACCTAACCTAACCTAGCTTTTTTTGGCTACCTAACCTAACCTTACCTATAAATATAGGTTAGGTTAGGTTAGGTAGGGTTGGTTAGGTTCGGTCATATATCTTCGTTAATTTTAACTCCAATAAAAAAAAATTGACCTCATACATAGAGAAAAGGGTTGCTTTATCATTTCATAAGAAAAAAAATATAGTAAATATATTAATTCAGGAAAACTTGGCTTATTAGGCAAATCGGGCCTTGAATAGTAGGCTGAGAAGTGAGTTCTGGCTACTAGGTACGACATATATATATATATATATATATATATATATATATATATATATATATATATATATATATATATATATATATATATATATATATATATATATAATATAGTATGTGAGTGTAAGGCAGAGTTTTTATTTGACAGCTTAAGGCCTGGTATTGACACAAGAATCTGACCCCGGTATAAACACAGGATCCTGTCGGGGAAAAATTGAGAGCACACTGCTATGAGAACGTGCTAGAGAAGTCGATGGCATTTTTTTAAGATTGAAGCTTTTTTGAAGCTTGAAGCCCACGTTAAGTAGGTCAGACCTGGTGTAAATTTGTTTCATATTGCACGTATATTTACATTAACTTACTTAAGACCGCTAGAAGTTCTGGGAAGGTCAATACTGATGACCAGGTGCACCAAGGAAGGTCAATACTGATGCCCAGGCGCACCAAGGAAGGTCAATACTGATGACCAGGTGCACCAAGGAAGGTCAATACTGATGACCAGGTGCACCAAGGAAGGTCAATACTGACAGCCAGGTGCACCAAGGAAGGTCAATACTGACAGCCAGGTGCACCAAGGAAGGTCAATACTGACAGCCAGGTGCACCAAGGAAGGTCAATACTGACAGCCAGGTGCACCAAGGAAGGTCAATACTGATGACCAGGTGCACCAAGGAAGGTCAATACTGATGCCCAGGTACACCAAGGAAGGTCAATACTGATGACCAGGTGCACCAAGGAAGGTCAATACTGATGACCAGGTGCACCAAGGAAGGTCAATACTGACAGCCAGGTGCACCAAGGAAGGTCAATACTGATGACCAGGTGCACCAAGGAAGGTCAATACTGACAGCCAGGTGCACCAAGGAAGGTCAATACTGACAGCCAGGTGCACCAAGGAAGGTCAATACTGACAGCCAGGTGCACCAAGGAAGGTCAATACTGACAGCCAGGTGCACCAAGGAAGGTCAATACTGACAGCCAGGTGCACCAAGGAAGGTCAATACTGACAGCCAGGTGCACCAAGGAAGGTCAATACTGACAGCCAGGTGCACCAAGGAAGGTCAATACTGACAGCCAGGTGCACCAAGGAAGGTCAATACTGACAGCCAGGTGCACCAAGGAAGGTCAATACTGACAGCCAGGTGCACCAAGGAAGGTCAATACTGATGACCAGGTGCACCAAGGAAGGTCAATACTGATGACCAGGTGCACCAAGGAAGGTCAATACTGACAGCCAGGTGCACCAAGGAAGGTCAATACTGACAGCCAGGTGCACCAAGGAAGGTCAATACTGACGGCCAGGTGCACCAAGGAAGGTCAATACTGACAGCCAGGTGCACCAAGGAAGGTCAATACTGACAGCCAGGTGCACCAAGGAAGGTCAATACTGACAGCCAGGTGCACCAAGGAAGGTCAATACTGACGGCCAGGTGCACCAAGGAAGGTCAATACTGACAGCCAGGTGCACCAAGGAAGGTCAATACTGACAGCCAGGTGCACCAAGGAAGGTCAATACTGACAGCCAGGTGCACCAAGGAAGGTCAATACTGACAGCCAGGTGCACCAAGGAAGGTCAATACTGACAGCCAGGTGCACCAAGGAAGGTCAATACTGACAGCCAGGTGCACCAAGGAAGGTCAATACTGACGGTCAGGTGCACCAAGAAATATTTTAATCGCATTACGAATTTATTCTTAAACTATTACCCATGAGTTCGGGAGGAAGGGAGGATATACCGTGCTACATTAAATCCTTCACGTTTTAGTGTGAATGTTCGCTATTGTCACTCGTGGCATTGTTTGTTGTATTTTGTATTTATGTAATGCACCGAGGAATGTGTAAATGGTGCACATTCCACTAAATTATCATATGCGTACAGCATATGCAAAATTATCTCTTACGGAAGGGAGATAATTCTCTCTTCCACAGAGAGACAGCGATGTGTCTTGGATCATTACAGTTAGGTATTCAAGAGTCTTGGACCAATACAGTTAGGTATCCAAGAGTCTTGGACCACTACAGATGGGTATCCATGAGTCTTGGACCACTATAGTTAGGTATTCAAGAGTCTTGGACCAATACAGTTAGGTATCCAAGAGTCTTGGACCACTACAGTTAGGTATCCAAGAGTCTTGGACCACTACAGTTGGGTATCCTGAGACTTGGACCACTACAGTAAGGTATCCTGAGACTTGGACCACTACAGTAAGGTATCCTGAGACTTGGACCACTACAGTTAGGTATCCTGAGACTTGGACCACTACAGTTAGGTATCCAAGAGACTTGGACCACTACAGTTGGGTATCCTGAGACTTGGACCACTACAGTTAGGTATCCAAGAGTCTTGGACCACTACAGTTGGGTATCCTGAGACTTGGACCACTACAGTTAGGTATCCAAGAGACTTGGACCACTACAGTTGGGTATCCTGAGACTTGGACGACTACAGTTAGGTATCCTGAGTCTTGGACCACTACAGTTAGGTATCCTGAGTCTTGGACCACTACAGTTAGGTATCCTGAGTCTTGGACCACTACAGTTGGGTATCCTGAGTCTTGGACCACTACAGTTGGGTATCCTGAGACTTGGACCATTACAGTTAGGTATCCAAGAGTCTTGGACCACTACAGTTGGGTATCCTGAGACTTGGACCATTACAGTTAGGTATCCAAGAGTCTTGGACCACTACAGTTAGGTATCCATGAGTCTTGGACCACTACAGTTAGGTATCCATGAGTCTTGGACCACTACAGTTAGGTATCCTGAGTCTTGGACCACTACAGTTAGGTATCCTGAGTCTTGGACCACTACAGTTGGGTATCCTGAGTCTTGGACCACTACAGTTGGGTATCCTGAGTCTTGGACCACTACAGTTGGGTATCCTGAGTCTTGGACCACTACAGTTGGGTATCCTGAGTCTTGGACCACTACAGTTGGGTATCCTGAGACTTGGACCACTACAGTTAGGTATCCTGAGACTTGGGCAATGTTATGAACCATTGCGGGTTGGATAACGATATGGAAGAACTAATGCTGCTTCAACAGATACGCGATGGTTCCAGTGTAGGTTAGACCAAGTGAGAAAGAAACCAGTATGCCTTGAACCATGTCAGGGATCAATTACACAATGACAGGAAATAATGTGGAATGAATCACAACAGGTAAATAAGTAGACGTCGCGAAAGCCACCTCTATCCTCAACCCTAAAGCCAGATTCGGCAGAGGTCTCTAACGTCAGGAAAGTTAAGTTTTAACGCACTAGGAATAACAAGGCGAATTGGCAGTATAAGAACAGTTAGGCTTCATTTCCCTGCACTCACTGTTAGGTAAGTGCTGTTAAGTCAGTACCACGACACCACCCCCTACCGCCACCACCACCACCATAACAGCCATTACCTCCGTCTAAGCTGCCACAACCACCAGAGCCAGCATCACCATCACCACCTCCACCATCACTATCACCACCTCCACCATCACTATCACCACCATCACCACAAAAAGATGTCAGAAAACTGTCTCCATAACCCACCAATATAAGCCAGGTTCCTCTCCTCAGCCACTCCTTGCTGTACCTTACACCAAACACAAGATAAACATTAGAGTCAACTTCCCAATAAACACAGCGACGAGGAGTTTACCAAACCTCCTAATCCCGTTAATTTACAACGTTCACTACCAACTTCTGTCATTTATATTCTGCTCGGCAACCATTAGTGTTGTGATAATCTTAATAATCTTCCCTAACAACAGCAACACAAGATAATCCTCTTAATTACGACGTCAATAATTCAAGATCTTAAACCCCCCAAGTTCTATAATTCCGAATTATTTTTTAAGCCAGCTTGATGCGACTTTCAACAATCCCGAACTCTCAATTGCCTCGCGGAGAATTGTCTCGACAAACAGTGAAACCAACACCGGCTGTATTTATCTTTAACAAAGAAGTTAATGGACTTTCCTTGTGCAATTTGAACCAGTAAGGGAGTGCCCAGACTCCCGGCCTGTTTGTTTTATTCATTAAGAAATACGACCACTGGGATTTGAGATCTCAGGATTTCGGGTGTTGGAACAGTTCGTTATGTGCGGGCTCCCCCTCACAGAGACCACGTGTGCTTCAGGAGCTCTGGGACCGCGAGTTGGAGTCCATTGCAGAACTTCCAAGATTTTATTGAGAGTTTATTTTTTAAAACGTACGTAATTTTCTGAAATGATTTAAGCTTTTTTAAGGGTATTGTGACGGTAACGCGTTGGAGTTCGGCTGTTTAAGGCTAGGGGTATGGCCTCGTCACATAGTTATAAAAAAAAATAGAAAAAACTGGAACTTCGTCTGTGGTAAGGTAAGGAGAAGACACACAAAACACAAGTAAACTTTAACAATGAAATTTTAATTACGTTAAATAAATCAAAACATGAATAAAATGCACAAACAAATTTGTATAATAAAATCAATCAATCAAAATAATAAGAATACTTAAATGACACAATGAAAAGTTACGTTAAGACAAAATAACAAGAAGTGCAATATACAAGTAAATGGGAGGTGCTGGAATATTGGCTTTAAGCCACCACTTCTCTCAGTACACGCTAGCGTCTAGCTGGGAGGAGTGGTGACAACGAGAGCACTGAACATTCTGCCGTAGGAGGTTGGGGCGACCCCAGACATCAAGTAGTATGGGGGGGCGAGTGCAGGTGCAGCCAGACCGGCGACCAATCAGCGGAGCCGGTAGCGATCAACATGTAGTTTGGTGGTTTGAGTCCGAACAGGTGGCTGGCTGCATATGTTTTGCTCACCCTGGCAAGCCTTGCTGGTGTTGTTGTTGTTGTTGGACATGTCTTCCATAGTCGTTTTATTAATTTCAACGACGTGTTTGTGGAGGGAAGAGCAGGCTCAATCTCTTGAAGGAGATTATCGTCACAACTCTCCCCCGAAGCCTGCGGTTCTGGAAGAAGTACGTCGTTATGTGGTGGAGTAATGGATGGAGTCGCTTCTACTTCATAAACTCTGGAGAGATCATGGGCTAAGATGTTGTCAGACTCTTGGTATAGCGTGTCTCCAGGTTGAATTTCTGCAGGTAGCAAGCCCATAGTAGAAGACGTTGAGATGAGAAGTGGGCGTGCTGCAGGAGGTGTAGGGTGGTGTGGTCCGTATTGATGGTGGACCGAGCACTTTTCAGGTGTGAAGTGAAGTGCTGAAGTTTCAGGATGAGGAAGAGTAGTTCCTTGCCAATTGTTCCGTCGTTCCTTGTAGCAGTAGTCGCTGACAGGTGTGTTCTTCTCGCCTCGTTGCTGCATCACGACACCACCAACGTCGGTACCATTGGCGTCGACATGGAGGATGAAGGGCTTATCTGACGAGGTGAGAGTGGAATTAGAAGAGGGCAAAGGAGCACGATTATTATCCTGAAAGCATTTGGGAAGATCATTAAGGATTTCGGAATTAGAAAGCGCTGACTCCTTGTCAGTGCTTTCGGGAGGAGAAGCTGGGAAGGTCTCACTGTGGATGTAGGGTTCTGTGAATGTGGAATAGTCAAGACAGTGGGAGGAGTACCATTATATTGCTTCAGGAGGTTGACGTGGCACAGCTGGGTCTTCCGCCGCCTATCTGGAGTCTCTATGACGTAAGTGTTGTTGCCTCTGCACTCTTTGACGCAGTAGGGTCCTGAAAATCTGTTTTGTAAAGGTGAACCTGGGATAGGGAAATAGGCAAGGACGAAGTCTCCCGGCTTGAATTTTCTTACTTTGCTGGTCTGGTCGTAATGAGTCTTCATTCTCACCTGGGCTTTCAATAGATTATCATGGGCAAAGCGGTGGACTCTCTCTAGAATGTGTTGAAGGTTTTGAAGAAACTGGGGCACATTCTGATGCTCACTGAAGGTGGCATCTCTGAGAGAGTCTTTGAAAGCCTTAAGGGGAGTACGGCACTTACGGCCGTAGAGCATCTCATAAGGAGATACTCCTAGGGACTCATTGGGGAGACTTCTGAAAATACACATTATTAGGTCAATCTGCTTATCCCAATCCTTTGAGGTTTCACTACAAAACTTTTTCAAGAGTGCTTTGATGGTCTGATGACTACGTTCAAGAGAACCCTGTGAAGCAGGATGATAGGGGCTGGACAATACCTGTTTGATGTTGAACTCCTCCAGTGTCCTTTTGAAGAGATCACTGGTGAAGTTGGTGCCACAGTCACTTTGAATCTCCCTGGGAAATCCGTATTGAGTGAAGATCTTCAATAGATGTTTTATAACCGTAGCAGCCGTGATGTTCTTCACTGGAACTGCTATGGGAAATCTGGTGGTAGGACACAGGATGGTTAGGATGTAGGCGTTACCTGAACTGGTCCGAGGTAAAGGACCAACACAGTCTATTATGAGTCTGTGGAAAGGTTCCGCAGGCACCTGTATGGGAATCAGTGGTGCTCTGGGAATGGAGACGTTCGGTTTGCCTGCCATCTGACATGTATGACACTGTTTTACGTACTGTTTGACGTTATTTACCATACCTGGCCAGTAGTAGTCTTGACGAATCCCATGGTAAGTCTTGTTGAAGCCGTAGTGGGAGAATGCTCCGTGGGCCAGGTGTAGAATAGTGGGCCGCAGGCTGGTGGGAATCACAAGTTGTTCGATGTTGGCCCAATCGTCCTCCTCCTTCAGTTTACTGGGTCTATATCTGCGGTAGAGCAAGTCATTCTCTAGGAAGAACCCAGGAATACTGTCGGGTTGAGTCTCAGCCTGGAAAAACAATGGTGTTAAAGTAAGATCTTCCCTCTGCAACTTACGGAACTCCAACTTGGTCAGATGCGGGGGGAGTTTCTGAGGGTCTTGAGGGACAGCGGTAGCAGTAGAGTCAGCTGGCTGTGGACGTGCGGCTTGTGCACGGGTGGTCACGAGAACCGGAGGAGAAACTTCATCACTCTCTTGAACCTCTGCTGGAACATACTCAAGAATAGGGTTTATTGGCACTGTAGAGGTGACCCACGTGTTACAACAATAGTACAGTAATTCACCTGGAACTGTCGTCGTAGGGAGAGGAAGGGCTGGTAGGGTAGGTGGAGCAAGTCTTGGCTCCTCAGGAAGGGTAGGACAGAGGGAATCAATGCCTCTTAGGGGTCCTATGGGCACATATCCTAAGTGCCAGTGGTGCCGGGCAGGCGTCGTCCGCGTTGGGTCACATGCAGTTCAAATCTGGCCCACTCGGCCTGCGCGGGCTGCCGCGCGGGTAGGCCGTGCGCCGTCGTCGTCCACCAATCAGGGCACAGCCCTGCCTATACTGTAAAATGTCTCCTTGGCGGGCACTTTGAATGTGGTTCCCTCTACACTCCTCCCGTCCCTATAGAACAACGGGTATGTTGGAGGGAAAACGTTTCACTATATACAACATGTCTTTTTTGTAAAAAAGTCTATTTTCATGAATGGGTCCTATTACAATTATTACCCGTATTGTCTTTGCACTATACACGAACTGTTTCAACATTGCATACACTACACTATTCCTTTTCCTTTTCTTTTTTTTTTTCTTTTTTTTTTTTTTTCCTGCTCTTATGGCTCACACCGAGGACATGCATACTCTGGTTTTGATCGTACACTCGCCAGAGTCACTCCCACGCAGACCCCATGGAACCATTCCGCGCACATATCGCATTGCACCATAAACTTTCCATCGTATGGTTGCCGACACACACAGTAAAGGTCCTTATATGGCCCTCCCACTGGGTCCTGAACCTGTGACATATGATGTTTAAACTTCTCAATCCAGCCCGGGCATGTACGGTCCTTGCACTTCTTTAGTTTATCATGATTTGCTGTGATGTTGTCATTCTGGAGCTTGACCCTAAATAAACAAGATGAGAACTTGTGGATGATGACGCCTGGGCCCTTCCACTGCGGTGATAGCTTCCGGCACTGCCCCTTCACCTGTGCCGTGTCTAGCAGGTAAACCAGGTCCCCTTTCTCATAGACCTGTAGCCGTGCCCGTAGGTCATAATCTCTCTTCATTCGTTCCTGGTTCGTGGATAGAGACTTCCGTGCCAGTCCATGCGCCTTCTCAATTTCCTTCTGCAAATTTGCTAGGTAAGGTACTGCATCTGATTGAAGTTGCACCTCCCGGGGGTACATTAAATCTATTGGCTGGTTGGTTTCCCAACCGAGCATTAACTTGTTGGGCGTGAACCCCGTCTGTCGGTTCACACTAGACCTGATGGCCCCTGCTATGTGTTGGATATAGGTGTCCCAGCTGTCATGTTGGGAACTGGCATAACACCGCAATGCATCCATGATGGTTCTGTTATACCTTTCCACCTGCCCATTCGCCGACGGCCTGTAGGCGGTAGTACGGGCCTTGTGGATGTGCATCAATTCGCAGAGCTTCGTAAACAAGTCACTTTCAAAATTCCTGCCCTGATCGGTGAAGATTTCAAACGGATACCCGAACCTGGTGAAGAACCCATCGAGTGCTGCTCGGGCGGTGTTCTCTGCCGTCTGGGACGGTAGTGGCACACACTCAATCCATTTAGTGAACTGATCTACCATTACCAGGAGATATTCGTTGCCTTTCGGAGTCTTAGGCAATGGTCCCAGAATGTCCAAGTGTACCCTTTCCATTGGTGCACCCGCCTGGTACTTAAGCAGCTCATGCCTGCTGGTCTTGGATGCTTTTTTGTTCATACTACAGTGGTGGCATGATGCCACGTAATTTGCGACGTCCGTTGATAGTCCGTACCAGAAGTACCTTGCTTTGACCCGCTCCATTGTGCGATTCCGGCCCTGGTGGCCCATATCAGGTATATCATGGCACAGATTCAGTACCTCCTGCCTCAGGCTGCTGGGTACATACAAAAGCTTCTGGGCGGCTCCCCCCTGATCTACTTTGTGCCACCACCAAAGCCCATTTTCCATGAGGAGTGCTTCTTTGTTTAACCAGTAGTATTTTGTTGCAGGGCTGGCCCCGAACAGGTCCCCTTCTGTTGGCTGACGGCCTCCCACCCATTCTCTTACCATTCTCATGTCCGGGTCTCTCTCCGTCCGCTCCTGTAACTCGAGTAAATGCAACCCTAGCCTGTCCGCCGTTGTTCTGGTGATGATCCTAATGTCTACTACTTCTGGGGCCACTGCGTCTTTTTCCTTATAAAGCGTCTCGGCAGGCTTTCTTCGGCCATCTTCGCCAGGGTCCCATGGGAAGACAGCCAAGTTGGAATCCTCCGACCACCAGTCTTGAATAGGGGCTATAGTGCTCACGCGTCTAATCGTCCCCCGGATCTGAACGTTACATGCACATCTGAACGACCCCGTAGCCAGTGGGACGACGTCATCTACCGTCTCCTGGAAGGTCGCCCAGTTCTGATGTGCCCTGCGACAGTATGAGCATCCTCCACACGGCAGGTCCTGCACTGGCACGTCCTGGCGAAAGTGGGTACATGCCTGTTGAGTGCCTCCCTCCCTGGATAAAGAGTCTGCATTGTTGTGTTTTTTACCTGCTCTATGCTGGATTTTTAGATCAAATTGGCTCAGCTCCTCCAGCCAACGTGCTAGTTGGCCCTGGGGGTTCTTAAACCTAACCAGCCAGACCAGGCTGCCATGGTCCGTGCGTATGGTAAAAGGCCGCCCCAAGAGATAGTGCCGGAACAGCCTGGTAAACCTGACTACTGCCAATAGCTCTTTCCTCGTGGTGCAATACCTTCTCTGTTCTGGGGTCAATGCGAAACTGGCATAAGCAATTACCCTTTCTTTCTTCTCTTGAACCTGTAGCAGCTCCGCTCCTATCGCCCAGTCGGAGGCATCGGTGTCCAGGATGAAGGGGTCATGTCCATTAGGTAATCCCAGCACCGGAGCTGTAGTTAAGGCCATTTTGATAGCTGCAAAAGCCTCTTGATGCTTGTCTCCCCATTCGAATCTGTTTCCGCCGGTCAGTGCGTATAGGGGTGCGGCTAACTCTGCAAATCCCTTTATGAAGGTCCGATGGTAGTTGGCCAGTCCCAGAAATCTTTCCACGTCTTTGGATGATCCCGGCTTCTGCCATTTCACCACTGTGTCTATCGCCTCTTTTCCCAGTTCTAGTCCTGCCCTGCTGACCATCCTGCCTAAGAACTCAACCCGTTTCTTAAAGAGGGCGCATTTTTGTGGTTTCAGGCGTAAACCATAGGTTCTGAATCTCGCAAATACCTGTGCTAGGTTGGAGAGGTGGCTTTGGAATGAATCGCCCAGCACCAGGATGTCATCCAAGAATGCTAGCACAGTTTCCCAATTTAGCTCCCGCAACACCAAGTTCATAACCCTGGCGTAGGTAGCCGGGGCATTACAAAGACCAAAGGCCATTTTCTTAAATTCAAACAGTCCGTATTTCGTTATGAATGCCGTCTTCTTCCGATCTTCTTCTGCTATGTTGATCTGATAATATGCCGAGTTGGCATCTAGCTTGCTAAACCATTCGTTTCCCGCCAAGGTGTCCAGGCACTCATCGACTAGAGGGAGTGGGTACACGTCCTTTATGGTGCGAGAGTTCAACCCTCGATAGTCTACACACCACCGAACTGACGCGTCCCTTTTCCTTACCAGAACTGGTGCCGATGCCCACTCAGATACTGACGGTTGGATGATGCCCGCATCGAGCATGCGCTGAAGGTGTCCTTTCTCCTCCTGTGCGAAGCATGCGGGTGTTCGTCGTATTTTTTGCTTCACAGGTCTTGCATTACCCGTGTCGATGTGGTGAGATACCTCCTTGAATGATCCCAGGTCAAATTCACTTGCGGCAAAGATGTCCTGGAAGTTCCATAACAGGTGGGTCAGTTGGCTTGCCTGCTCTGCTGACAGCGTTTCCTCGACGTCCCGTACCATGGTCATCATATGGGGAGGTAATTTGACTTGAGTTTCACTTCGTACCCTCCCCACTGCCCTTGCTGCTACCGCTGGGCCCGGCCCCGGTAAAATTTCCCATACTGCCTCTGCATTGGCCACATGCATCCGCCTCTTTAATGTGATATTCTGCCCTGTTGCGTTGAGTACACATACCTTCAGGAATTCTCCCTCCTGATGGAGTGTGCGAACCACTGGCACCTGCCCATCCTCCAGGGGCTCCACTATACACTGGGGCATACTTTTGTCCATTTCACATTTGACCCTGGCCACTGAATGTGGTGGGATAACAGTGTATTGGGACACTGCTACCTTAGCGATGCACGGAGCTAGGTTAGGGTCAGGCTCCTCTTTCGTCTCTAGCTTCATAGGAATCACCTGTCCCTGTAATATCATTTGAGACTTGTCTAGGGCTATACTAACACCGTGTCTTTTCATGAAATCGAGCCCTAGCAACATGTCGTCTGCAATAGGCGCCACATACACTCCCACAGTGTATTCCCGTCCCGCAACCAGCAAGGAGATGGGGCCCACCAGTGTTCCCGTAAGGTGCATTTGTTTCCCCGCCGTGCTTAAGTTATGTGTTGTATCACCTGGGGTGGTGGGTTCAACCGTTGATGGATCTCCTGGGAGATAATGGTGACCTCGGCCGCTGTATCCACAATCGCCTTGACCTCCACGTCCCCGATCTGGACTGGGATCCAAAACATAGAGCCGGATCTGAGCTGTCTGATGGTTATGTGATCTCTTCCCCCGTCCTGCTCTTCCGTGCCCGACGTCCCTTGGCCCGCCCCTATCGTGCTCTCCCTTTCTAGGCCTGTTGTACATTGGGTCGGAGTTAGGCCGACTGGACCGACCCATCCGTGTTTAAAGACTCTTTCTCGTCCTCAAATGAAACGCGCAGCTTGTTGCCCAGGGGGTCCCTGAGCCGGGCGGCTTCCCTCCCCATCACTTCCCGGTTCCAGACATTCCCGAGCCACGTGACCCTCTTTCCTACATCTGAAACACTGCAGCGATCGCCTGGGAGATGGGGAACGACGAAAAATTCGGCGATATGATGGCCATTGTGAGACGCCTCAAACTCTCACACACCTGATCCAATTTCCCGCTGAGTTCTGAGACACCTGCTACCAAGACGTCCAATTTCGCCTCCGTGTCCATGGAAGATGAAGGACCCGAGCCTGCACTCGACGGGTGGTGAGTACCGGTTCCACGGCCTTCGGGGACTGGTAGCCGGCGAGGCACCTGGTGTCGAGCGCCGAGAAGCGTCCTTACTCCTGGGTGGTTGCTCATACCGAGAGTACCTGCCCACTGCATTCACTCTTACTGCTGGCCCCTGGGACCCGCGGCGGTGGGAGTCGTGCCTGCTTGAACTTGCGGAGCCGTGGATTGCTACGGCATTGTGCTGGAAGGTTTGGGCCCGGTCGATGGCCTCTTCCATTGACGAATTTCTTGCATTGGCAATGTATTCTGCCAGAGTCTGTGTCCTGTAATCCCTGGCCGAATCTCATTACTGCGATTTGTTCCACTTCCCATCGTGGCACATGTTTGTAGGCCCGATGAGCCAAGTGGTGGGGCCCTATCTGCCAATCAGCAATATCTTCTTCTGGTTCCTGCTGGGCCTGGTTAAACTTCATCATAGCTACATCCAGAACTTCCCTATCGCCAAATCGCTTGATCATCTTATGCATCATGCGAATATAATCGATCGACGGTTCTCTGTCCAGTAAGCGATTGTAAAAATCACTTGCCTTACCCTTGAGACACCATCCTAACTGTGTCAATGACGTAGGCCCGCTCCAGTCCTTTTCCGAGGCATAAGACGTGAAGCGGCGGTAGAAGGTGGCCCAATCTGACTTCCCGTCATAGTCCAACGCCCGAGGTGGTGTGCGGAAGGTCTCTTTCTGTTGGCGATAACCTGTCCGCCTGCTGCGGGATAGAGAGGCATCCGAATCGGAAGTCAGAGAGCTGTGTGACGAGTGTCGAGCTGTCCGTCTCCTTGATCGAGCCGATCGATGGTGGGAGGGGCTCCCCTGCCGAGTACCTTGCTGGCCACTAGCCCTGGAGTAAGCTGGTGACTGAGGTCGACGTCCACGTTGGCTGCTGCTGGTGGCACCCCTAGAGGAGTGGCGGGTTCCCGTTTCGCTGGATGAGGACGATGAACGACTTCCTGCCCCCTGACCTAAGGGCCCGGAGCCCTGTTGGGACGGGTCCACCTCAAACGATATAGCAGCCATCAACTCGGGTTTGGTCCGAAGGCGGTTGATATCATAAATGTTGTCCTCCGTGATCACATGGTGACGCCGAAACTTGATAATGCGAGCGGCCAATTTATCTCCTACACCCGGTAGCAGCTGCAGCTCAGCAGCCGAAGCAGAGTTTATCTTGATTAGAGCCATTGTGCCGGTGTCGAAAGTTAAAGCTCCGATATCGTGCCACACCTGGTAATAAGCCTTAGACCTGGGGCCACGCGCCTCACATGTATACCACCCCAAACAGAAAAACAAAACAAAAAAAACACAGACACCAATAGCCACACTTAAGGTTCCAATGTTCAGAGATAGAGATAAATGTTCCACAAGGAAAAATAAACACTGCAGTCAATATTGTAAATGATGGGGCCAGGTGGGTTTCAAGCAACATAAAACACTGCACACTTAATTGGTACCTAAATCACTGGAGGCTTAGACAAAAACTGGGCACTTACTGCACTTGCAAAGCTGGAAAATCTGATATGGCAGGCACTTTGAGGAACTTTGAGAGAGGCACTTTGAGGAACTTTGACAAGCAATGTGCCTGATTTTCATAAGCACTGGGCTGAGGGTTCTCAAAAACACTTTTTTCAGGTGAACGTGTGGAACTGTGTGCAGGGCGGATCACCATCCACCTTAAATCTGGTATGAACACAAACTCACTGGCTCACTTAATGTATCTCTTTCCCTTGAGCCGTTACTTCTGTAGAAAGCCCAGAACAGGTTACGTCTAGCTAACAGTAGAAATGAGAAAATAACAGACCTGTAGCAAGCACCCTGCAGAGCTGGGACCAGCGTCGCTGTAGTAAACACGCTGGAGACGGATGCGCTCGGGAACGACAGCCTGAAATCCTCCGCGAGCGGATTCGTAAACAATACAGGTCGGGTATGCTTATGAACGGTGGCCCGTATTCCGTGTGAATGGTGGTACTCGTCTCCCCTTCTTCAAAGAACTTGGGGACCGCGGGAATCGGTGCTTGGGGGACAAGACAATAAAATGCAACAAATCCGGAGAAATAATCCGTATAAAACACTGATAACTGGAACTTCTGGAGAATCTTGGGGGATTGCACGAGATGTGGAATAAAACATATGCACAAAAAAACAGGGGTTGAAATATCTTGGGCACCGCTATTGAACAACGAACCGAAGAACATCTATGGTCCAACCAAAGCCAGTAATTCGAGACTGGAACCGTTGAACACTATCCAAGACGTCTTGACTGAAGTCGGCAGAACGATGATGCAGATATCTTGGCGAGGTCCTCTTGATCACCGCGTGGGAACGTTTACTCACTGCGCCAATGTAGAGGTGACCCACGTGTTACAACAATAGTACAGTAATTCACCTGGAACTGTCGTCGTAGGGAGAGGAAGGGCTGGTAGGGTAGGTGGAGCAAGTCTTGGCTCCTCAGGAAGGGTAGGACAGAGGGAATCAATGCCTCTTAGGGGTCCTATGGGCACATATCCTAAGTGCCAGTGGTGCCGGGCAGGCGTCGTCCGCGTTGGGTCACATGCAGTTCAAATCTGGCCCACTCGGCCTGCGCGGGCTGCCGCGCGGGTAGGCCGTGCGCCGTCGTCGTCCACCAATCAGGGCACAGCCCTGCCTATACTGTAAAATGTCTCCTTGGCGGGCACTTTGAATGTGGTTCCCTCTACAGCACAGAGTTACACACCTGGGGTTTGTCCATGACGATCAGGTTGGTCGGTTGCAGGTCTTCTGCCAAGTCGTTGCCTAGGAGAAGTTGCACTCCAGGCATGGGAAAAGGCTTTTCCCTGACGGCGACTTGGACTTCCCCGTTCACGTAGGGACAATCCAGGTGGACTCTGGCGAGAGGGTATGGAGTGGTAGCAGTGAGGTCAGTGATGAAGACTGTTTCCCCGGTGTAGACTATGTTGGGCACAGCCGACTTCAAGATGATCGATTGTAGAGCCGCTGTGTCCCTCAAGATCTTCAATTTGAAACGTCCCTCCGGATTTGAACCGTTGGCAGAGACAGTTCCAGTATACAGGTGGTTACTGAAAAGAGAAAGATCATTAACATCAACACCAACATTCATCACAGGCTTACCGGACTTAGGAGGAGTTGGTTTGGGTCGTTGTTGGTCAGTGGTTCCCTTGTATTGAGACTTACCACACTTGTCTATGGTATGTCCATAGAGTCTACAATACTTGCAGTACAGTTGTGAACCAGCTTGATCGGGGCTCACCTTCTCGTAACTGTACCACGACTTCTTACTGGAGGATGGTTCAGGTGTCAGCCGGTGGATGAGGCTGTAAGTGTCAGCCGACTTAGCACACTTCAGGTAGTCGGTTTCTTCTTTATCTGCTAAGTAGAGGCGGACAGGAGGCGGCACACGTCTCAAGAATTCTTCAACAAGCATCAGGTTGACGAGTTCTGTAAAAGTAGAGACATGTGCTGCTTCCAGCCATTTCATGAAATACCTCCGTTTCGTGTTAGCAAACTCGAGGAAGGTAGTGGTACTTGCCTTCAGGTGGTCACGGAATTTCCTTCTATAACTTTCAGTGGAAAGTAGGTAGGCGTCCAACACTGCTTGTTTCAGAGTGTAGTAGTCATTCTCAGACGCCAAAGTACTGAGTGTGACTGCAGCTCTACCTGTAAGATGGACTCTGAGAAGTGTGGCCCATTGGTCGACAGGCCAACTGAGTTGATTAGCAAGGGTTTCAAAGGTGGTGAAAAACACATCAACTTCTGCTTCTACAAAGGATGGCATTAACTTACTTGCATGTGATATATTAAAACTGACGGGAAGATTGGCAGTAGCTTGCTGGCGTTGAGTGAAGTGTGAAGTTTCCAAGGCGATTTCGCGTTGACGACACTCTAGAGCCAGAGTCGCTTGTTGCTTGTCATGTTCGCGTTGTATTTCCAACTCGCGTTGTTTGGTTTCAAGCTGTACTCGTTCACGTTCACGGAGTAATGCGACCTCACGTTCGTGTTCTTCTCTCCTCAAAGCAGCTTCGCGTTCTTGTTCGTCTCTCCTCAAAGCAGCTTCACGTTCTTGTTCGTCTCTCCTCAAAGCAGCTTCGCGTTCTCTGAGGGTGATTTCTCGTTCTTGTTCTTCCCTCCGTATGGCAGCTGTTCGTTCTTCAATCTTGGCCAGCTCTAGTTTGAGTTTCATCGTCGCCAAATCAGTTTTATCTGTAATATAGTAAGTTTCATGAGTTTCAGAGTCTATCTTACCTTGCTCTAAATAGTAATCCAGCAACAGGTTGTGTAGGTCATTTTTGTTGGCTTGGTAGGGAACTTCTAGTTGATACTCATGTGCAAGAGTTTGTAATTCAATCCTCTTGGCACGACTTAAAGTCCCTATTTCACCTGCTGGATTTGCACGGAAAGTTTGGAGACGAAACATGGTGAAATTAGCAAATAAAGGTACACGAATATTCAATAGTGAAATGTCAGAAACAGGACAACGTGGCAACTGGTACCTATCCTGTGTGATCTTTAACAATTAACGTTAAGTGAAAGATATTAAATGATTAAATTAAATCAAGGGCGCAGGAAATCTTGTACCCGGTACTCATGTAAGAGAATAAGGGCAAGAAAATCCTACTAACAAATGAAACAAAGTTTCGAAAACAAATGAAACAGTTAAATGCTTCAAAAGTAAAATTGGTAGTCCAAGGATGTAGGCATACCTTGCCAAGTCTCTATAGGACATAAAGCAAGTTTTTCCCACTGAATTTAATATGATACTTACAGAATTAGCGAACTTTTGTGCTCTGAAAAAATAAGCTAATTCCCTACCGTTGTATGTATCATCATCTCTGACTGACGTGTAGGGGTGCGAGGTGTCAACTTGTGACGAGAACTGCTGCTGAGGTCCCAATTCAGCAACTAAAGTTCGAGCTAGAGGAACTATGGCCCTCTTTGTCCTCCTACAGTCAGATTGCAGAAGATTGGGTACTCTTGACCCGGGGCAGACCACAGTACCAGGGTACCAATATGATGATCTGTCAGAATGAGAAATATTCAAGGGACATAGATGGTAAATACGAGTAATAACACGGAGGGAGAGATGACCAATTAAGAGTATGACTGCGGCCTACAGTCACCACGTAATCCAAAGTTGTCTCACCTTCACTATATGTTACTCTCGTAATGCACAATACACCGCACCTTATAAAAAATGAAATTGAATATGAAAAATAGTAAAGCTACGTTAACAAAGTTAAATACGCTTACCATAAATTACCACTTGGCACCAGTACCTGAGTGAAGCTCCTAGGACAGGCCCCCATATAACTTGTGACGGTAACGCGTTGGAGTTCGGCTGTTTAAGGCTAGGGGTATGGCCTCGTCACATAGTTATAAAAAAAAATAGAAAAAAACTGGAACTTCGTCTGTGGTAAGGTAAGGAGAAGACACACAAAACACAAGTAAACTTTAACAATGAAATTTTAATTACGTTAAATAAATCAAAACATGAATAAAATGCACAAACAAATTTGTATAATAAAATCAATCAATCAAAATAATAAGAATACTTAAATGACACAATGAAAAGTTACGTTAAGACAAAATAACAAGAAGTACAATATACAAGTAAATGGGAGGTGCTGGAATATTGGCTTTAAGCCACCACTTCTCTCAGTACACGCTAGCGTCTAGCTGGGAGGAGTGGTGACAACGAGAGCACTGAACATTCTGCCGTAGGTGGTTGGGGCGACCCCAGACATCAAGTAGTATGGGGGGGCGAGTGCAGGTGCAGCCAGACCGGCGACCAATCAGCGGAGCCGGTAGCGATCAACATGTAGTTTGGTGGTTTGAGTCCGAACAGGTGGCTGGCTGCATATGTTTTGCTCACCCTGGCAAGCCTTGCTGGTGTTGTTGTTGTTGTTGGACATGTCTTCCATAGTCGTTTTATATAATTTCAACGACGTGTTTGTGGAGGGAAGAGCAGGCTCAATCTCTTGAAGGAGATTATCGTCACAGTATCTTTCTCTCTCGCTCTCTCTTTCTCTGTCTTTCTGTCTCTCTCTCTCTCTCTCTCTCTCTCTCTCTCTCTCTCTCTCTCTCTCTCTCTCTCTCTCTCTCTCTCTCTCTCTCTCTCTCTCTCTCTCTCTCTCTCTCTCTCTCTCTCTCTCTCTCTCTCTCTCTCTCTCTCTCTCTCTCTCTCTCTCTCTCTCTCTCTCTCTCTCTCTCTCTCTCTCTCTCTCTCTCTCTGCTTGAAGCAATTTCGTTAATTAACATACTAGGAAAAATAAAATATTATTCTGCTAACAACATATAATCAAAATTAGCCCGTTTATACAACACATGATGAATAACACGACTCATAAAACACATGTTGAGAAAGACGACTCACAACACAATAATCAAGAAAACTCACAGAAAACTCATAAGAGCATATGACAAACCTGTATTGACTCACATGTTTCCCGGCCCAACCACCTCCTACCACGTATAACAACATGTTATTGCTAGTAAGTTCTTCATTGTATTAAGCTTAGAGGTATTGATTTCCTTGAGAAATGCATAGTTTAATAAATGTTCTATAGAGCTGTTGTATAAATCAATGTTGTATATTGTTGTTATATATATTAACGTTATATATTGTTGTTATATAGATCAATGTTGTTTAAAATTGTTGTGAAGACAGTCTTGTATAGAGCTGTTCTATTGCGCTGTTAGATAGATCAATGTTGTATAGAGCTGCTTTATTTATCAATCCTGTATAGAGGTGCAGTACTTATCAGTGTTGTATAGACCTGCTGTTTTTATAAATTTTGTATGGAGCTGTTGTATAGAGCTCTTGCAAAGGTCAATGTTGTATAGAAACGCTGTATTGATCAATATTATAAAGAGCTGTTGTATATAGATGTTGCAAAGATGAATGTTGCATAGAGGTCTTGTAAAGAGCTATTGCAGTAGAGCCTAGGAATACCGGGCAAGGATCAGCCACAAGACTTGAGATGATTATCAGAAACAAAATTTACTTTAAAATATAATTTACATTTGAAAGAAGTCGGTATAATTAACTTTTTCTGGATAGAGCAGAGCCGTGATAAAAAAGGCAAACAAATAAAAAACCAAATGTTTTCCAAACTCGACAACAAAAGCCAGCTAAACACAAAATACTGAATTGTTAATTAATTCCCGAGTTTGTTTAATGAGTGAATCAGGCACTCCACCACGGCCCTGAACTCTGTGTCTGACCCTTAACAGCCAGGGAAGAGTCCCACACACTGTACTAAGGTCCACTTTGTACAGTGGACAGTGTACACCTTATCCCTTACACTGTACTAAGGTCCACTCAACACACCCTCAAATCATCATTGTAAGCTTCCTTGGTGCCGGAGAGACACTTAACATTTACATATATAGAAGAGTTTTACACTCCTGTAAAGCTGTGTTAACCGCTATTCTCCCAGACTACAGAGCTGCTGTACTCCCTCAACCGCGGTGATGTTTGTGTTAGGGGTCTCCGTGGCACAGGAGCGTTCGTTCTCGATGCACACTCGGGAATCTTATCCTAAATCCTTATCCCTTCCAAGTTCCATATAGTCGTAATGGCTTAATTAGCGCTTTCTCCTGATAAGCTCCTCGTTACTATTCATGCTAAAGGCGAGTGGCCTCAGCGTCACCAAGACTGTAGCTCTCGGTCCTTCACCAGACACTCAGACATTAGTTTCATAGGGTACCTGTTAGGTGCCTCCAAAATCCTATACGGGGTTCCAGCGGACTCCAGGTTGTGTAACTTTTAGCATGTCATGGTGCATGGGGCACGGCACGAGTGTGAGGTGACAGTAACACGCGAGTTAGATCCCACCATCCTGCTCCAAAGATTTTCTGAACGATATATCGCTGTACAGTGATTTGCTTATTAGTCAAAGGCGCCTACAAAGATATATATATACTGATTTCCTAAAAAAATTCATAGTTCGAAAATGCAAGACTCAGTTACTAAACAAAGCATGACGCACTTGTTAAACAATGCAAGATGCAGTTATTAAATAATGCAAGACGCAGTTATTTAAAAAAAATGGCTCTGCAAACACGTTGTGCAACCCTGACTAGAGGTACTCATTCATCATCTATTTATGGGAATCGCTGCCAGCAGACTAAGAGTATGGGTCTTGAAGGAAAAAAGAACCAGACTAATCCTCATCTGCTACGTAACATTGCACAGATGCATACAGAAGCAAACTTGGCATCTGACAGCTTCACATACTTCACAGATGGGTCAGTAGACCAGCAGAGACAAGAAACCGGAGCTGCAGTTAAGGCAGTGTCACGGGTCTTCGCTCCCACTGCACCTGGGTGCCACTGAGACCATGGGAGTACCCCAGTCTATCACGGGCTGAGTTCCTTCCTGCAACCCGGCCTTGCTCCCGTGGGGAGTGGGGAAGCTCGGCCCTTCCTCTCGGCCACTGACGCCGAAACCTGGGATCTTCGGCCGAGCTTACCCAACATAAACAAACTGTATACAGGTGAATATGCCCACTCACCTGAATTATCCACTCGGCTGTGTTCCGTAGACACAGCTCCCGAGGCCGCCAGCTGGGTTACCTGTACTCACGACCCAGCCATACTACTTCAGTGGTCTTATCAATACTTTCTAGCCTAGATTTCTGTAACAGAATGAGTAGTGTGCAACAATCAATCGCTCTATTAATCATCCAAAAGATGGAGGAGATAATATAAACTCGATAGTAAAATATATAATGAGTTTATTGAATAAAGTTTACACTGGATCACATGTGATAGACCTTGCAACACTGGCGGATGGTGGCAACACTCTGGAAAGTCACACCTGGCACCTTCATCAGCTGATCCATTTAAACTCGTCGAGAACTGTCACCTCAACAACAGTTATCCCCACTCGCTGACACATATTGGCTTCACTCTTCTCCACAACATGTGTGGATAATGTCCTTCCTCAATAAACTCGTGTATTCCTCAATAACACACATCTTCATATCGCTACATATATGTTAAAACTGGAGATCTCCTAACAATATATACTAATGATAATAATAATGAACTAACTTGACCTAACTCAAGGGAAATGGGGAGGGAAAGATTATCTACTGTGACTCTCTCTGCTACAAATAGTCGTAGTCTCCTCCTCTTCGTTTACGGGCTATTCATGCCCGTGCCACCTCTTGTGTGTGGCTTAATCTGTACCAATCAATCAAGGCTCCTCGTGATGGCAGTCAGGGTCCTTGGCTCGTGGATCTGCTCCTCGGTGACCAGGGGGCCGGCGTCTCTCGGCGACTCGTACCTTAGACCGTGATCACCGTGCCCGATTCTTTCTCTGCAGTTCCTTCTTCTGGCATTGCACATCTTCCTCCCTCGCACACATGAACTCGTTGACACTTCCCAGTGATCTCGTTCACGATATCCCTTTACTGCTTAGTGGATTAGACCCCTGTTACTTCAGCTTCTCTCATTCATACAGGGCGTAACCCGCAGGAGAGAGCTCGGAGAAGCTCCTCCCAGCGTCAGCCCACACGGTCGTAGACTTGACGGCCCTAGGTCCTGGTGCCTTCTTCACCAGCTGAACTATGCCTTCTTACGCTCCCCTAGAGTTTACACGTCTTCTTCGACATCTGTGGCAACGACTGTAACTGTATAATCCACCTTCTGAGGAGCTCACAAATGAACTTCTGCAGTCTGTCGTGGCTGGTGGAGCTCTGAGCTCCTTGGCGCTTGCAGGCCCCCCCCCCATTGGGCAACGCTGTCACGTGACCTGCACTGACCAATCGCCAGGCGTTTGGTGCCGCTCCCACAAAGCCCTGCATCCTGGCTTCCCTGTCGGGAACTTTCTTCCCCTTCTGCCATATTTACAATGGTAAAAGGCATAAGCCACATTCAAACCAAAAAATGAAACCGTAAATTTATCTCCACACGACAACTCAGGCTATCCTTCACATATACTAAATTGTTCCCTGGGTTTCAGAGAAAGTGCAGGTTATTGAGATATAACTCCTACTGCCGGCATGAGGGAGATATAGGACGGGGAAACGTAACAGCAGGAAACTCTGTAGTTAGTTGGGGACTCTTAAACGGGTGTTCAACTTTACAGAGATGCTAGCTATTCAAAAGACTTTGGAACATGCTCTTCCCATGCACACATGATAACTATGTGTGCATGGGAAATAGGCTTACAGGTTCCAACAGATGAGAGGAAATGTCAGCACTGTGGAGAAATGCTAAACAGACCACTGGAACATTATCTAGCACAGTGTACAGTTACAAACCCAATTAGATTTAAACTTAGATTTAACAGAGCAGAAGTTGTTAAATACATGGGGGGATAATCTTACTGAAGCGAACATATGAGTCATAAATACTCATACACCGCCTGAGTAAGACAGAAACGCGTAACATTTAGTGCGCCAGCCAGAGGCTTAGGGCCCGCGCAGGAATATCCCCCCCAAAAAAATCAATATTGAAGTTAACAAGAATATAATAAAAATAAATAAATGCCTGCTAGGATGTTCCCACTAGGCAAGTTTGTTACCACTTCGCCACGGGGGGAATTCTTAGCCTGGTTTACATCGTCTGGAGAGAGACGAGTCTCAATATGGTTTACATCACTAAGCACATATCTCTACACCACTGGCAACACTCTACAACACCGTCACACTTCACCATTGACACCACTCTCAAACACCCCTCACACTACACACTCCCATTACACGTCACACTGCACACTCCCAACACACGTTACACTACACACTCCCCAACACACGTCACACTACACACTCCCAACACACGTCACACTACACACTCTCAACACACGTCACACTACACACTCCCCAACACACGTCACACTACACACTCTCAACACACGTCACACTACACACTCCCCAACACACGTCACACTACACACTCCCAACACACGTTACACTACACACTCTCAACACACGTCACACTACACACTCCCCAACACACGTCACACTACACACTACACACTACACACAGCTACTCCACAGTCACATCATATGGAAAACAACAGTGAAAGAACAGGTATTGAAACTTAGAACAGGCGAGGACAGGTATACAGAGAATGACAGAGAGGTGTGTGAGGAACTCAACAAGAGGTTCCAGGAGGTCTTCACAATAGAACAGGGTGAGGTCAATGTGCTAGGAGAAAGGGAGGTAAACCAGGCGGCCTTGGAGGAGTTCGAAATTTCGAGAGAGGAGGTCAAGAGACACCTGCTGGATCTGGATGTTAGAAAGGCTGTTGGTCCAGATGGGATCTCACCATGGGTACTGAAAGAGTGTGCAGAGGCACTTTGCTTGCCACTCTCCATAGTGTATAGTAAGTCACTAGAGACGGGAGACCTACCAGAAATATGGAAGACGGCGAATGTGGTCCCAATATACAAAAAGGGCGACAGACAAGAGGCACTGAACTACAGGCCAGTGTCCTTGACTTGTATACCATGCAAGGTGATGGAGAAGATCGTGAGAAAAAACCTGGTAACACATCTGGAGAGAAGGGACTTCGTGACAAATCGCCAACATGGATTCAGGGAGGGTAAATCTTGCCTTACAGGCTTGATAGAATTCTACGATCAGGTGACACGGATTAAGCAAGAAAGAGAGGGCTGGGCGGACTGCATTTTCTTGGATTGTCGGAAAGCCTTTGACACAGTACCGCATAAGAGGCAGGTACATAAGCTGGAGAGACAGGCAGGTGTAGCTGGTAAGGTGCTCCAGTGGATAAGGGAGTATCTAAACAATAGGAAGCAGAGAGTTACGGTGAGGGGTGAGACCTCCGATTGGCGTGAAGTCACCAGTGGAGTCCCACAGGGCTCTGTACTCGGTCCTATCTTGTTTCTGATATATGTAAATGATCTCCTGGAGGGTATCGATTAATTTCTCTCAATGGTTGCGGACGATGCTAAAATTATGAGAAGGATTAAAACAGAAGAGGACTGTTTGAGGCTTCAAGAAGACCTAGACAAGCTGAAGGAATGGTCGAACAAATGGTTGTTAGAGTTTAACCCAACCAAATGTAATGTAATGAAGATAGGTGTAGGGAGCAGGAGGCCAGATACAAGGTATCATCTGGGAGAGGAAATTCTTCAGGAGTCAGAGAAGGAAAAAGACTTGGGGGTTGATATCACGCCAGACCTGTCTCCTGCAGCACATATCAAGCGGATAACATCAGCGGCATATGCCAGGCTGGCCAACATACGAACAGCATTCAGAAACTTGTGTAAAGAATCATTCAGAACTTTGTATACCACATATGTCAGGCCAATCCTGGAGTATGCAGCCCCAGCATGGAGTCCATATCTAGTCAAGGATAAGACTAAACTGGAAAAGGTTCAAAGGTTTGCCACCAGACTAGTACCCGAGCTGAGAGGTATGAGCTACGAGGAGAGACTACGGGAATTAAACCTCACTTCGCTGGAAGAAAGAAGAGTTAGGGGGGACATGATCACCACATTCAAGATTCTGAAGGGGATTGATAGGGTAGATAAAGACAGTCTATTTAACACAAGGGAAACACGCACAAGGGGACACAGGTGGAAACTGAGTGCCCAAATGAGCCACAGAGATATTAGAAAGAACTTTTTTAGTGTCAGAGTGGTTGACAAATGGAATGCATTAGGAAGTGATGTGGTGGAGGCTGACTCCATACACAGTTTCAAATGTAGATATGACAGAGCCCGATAGGCTCAGGAATCTGTACACCTGTTGATTGACGGTTGAGAGGCGGGACCAAAGAGCCAGAGCTCAACCCCCGCAAACACAACTAGGTGAGTACAACTAGGTGAGTACACTCCCAACACACGTCACACTACACACTCCCAACACACGTCACACTACACACTCCCAACACACGTCACACTTCACACTCCCCAACACACGTCACACTACACACTCTCAACACACGTCACACTACACACTCTCAACACACGTCACACTACACACTCCCAACACACGTCACACTCCCCAACACACGTCACACTACACACTCTCAACACACGTCACACTACACACTCCCCAACACACGTTACACTACACACTCTCAACACACGTCACACTACACACTCTCAACACACGTCACACTACACACTCCCAACACACGTCACACTCCCCAACACACGTCACACTACACACTCCCAACACACGTCACACTCCCCAACACACGTCACACTACACACTCCCCAACACACGTCACACTACACACTACCCAACACACGTCACACTCCCCAACACACGTCACACTACACACTCCCCAACACACGTCACACTACACACTACCCACACACTACACACTCCCCAACACACGTCACACTACACACTCCCCAACACACGTCACACTTTACAACACTAAATCAACTAACTCTTACTAACGACACCTTTAAACCAGCTTCATCTGGTTGGTGCAAATGGAAAGCACACACAGAGTACTGTTGAAGAACACAACTACAACACAACCCAGTGGACACCAACCCTTTGTCATGTATATCTCATGCACCTTGTCTCAGTTCTCATGCAACACTTTGCAACATTTACGCATCAGGCATCTCCGATTGAAAGGTTCTGGCAACACTAGATAAGGGTTTCGAAAATTTGCTATTAGGACAAGGTGTTTGGAAGGCGTGTGAGAAGACCCAGGAGCCGGGATATGTAAATAATGTATTACACAAGCTACACAAGAGCTTCCAATCGTCGTGACAAAGGCACAATTGTTTAGCTGTACATGTGAGTGTGCAGGCTAGGCAGGCCAGCGTTGACGCAAAAGTTGACTCTAAACACGGGTGTCTTTGCCCCGGCTGTGTAACATGGTAAAAGTGCGAGGAAAACTTTGTAGCTGCTAAAACACCCGACACGGACTTTCCTCGTAATTTTGTCTTCGTTTACACTGGAGGTAAAAATGCTCTTGTTATTTTGGCGTCCAGGATGGTCTGCTGTAGACCCTCCCTCCCTCCCTGCCTCAGTGACGTGCTGTAGACCCTCCCTCCCTCCCTCAGTGACGTGCTGTAGACCCTCCCTCCCTCCCTCAGTGACGTGCTGTAGACCCTCCCTCCCTCCCTCAGTGACGTGCTGTAGACCCTCCTTCCCTCCCTCAGTGACGTGCTGTAGACCCTCCCTCCCTCCCTCAGTGACGTGCTGTAGACCCTCCCTCCCTCCCTCAGTGACGTGCTGTAGACCCTCCCTCCCTCCCTCAGTGACGTCCTCCCTCCCTCAGTGACGTGCTGTAGACCCTCCCTCCCTCCCTCAGTGACGTGCTGTAGACCTTCCCTCCCTCCCTCAGTGACGTGCTGTAGACCCTCCCTCCCTCCCTCAGTGACGTGCTGTAGACCTTCCCTCCGTCCCAGCATTTGCTTCATCTTTCCCTCTATGCTCTAACTCCCTTCCTTGCGTCATCCCTCACTTTCTCCGTGTCTCCTAAAATCCTCGGAGACCCTACACTTCTTCCTTTGTTAATACTTTCTTCTCTGTCCTTCCACTCCCTATCCTTACCCTCCCCCCTCTCTCCTCTATCTCTCTTACTCTCTATCGCACTCTTCTAGTCTCTCGGACGCAGGACCAAGTCTGTGCATCGCTCCTACATCCCTAAGCCCCGGTGGCCCTGTACACGGGGAACCATTCACTGAAAGATGCAGCCTTTTATGTGGCGAGGAAGGTCTTTGCCCTTTGACTTAACTCTTGTGTGTTGGGGCGTCAGCGTGGCGTGCTTCGCCGGCGAGTGTATCAGCGTGAGGAGACACCAGGCTGTAAGTGTCCGTCACCTCGCTGTTAACTTGAGACCAACCTTTGTCCTCGCCAGGGCTTGGGGGTTGGTCTCGCCGGTCAGCTCAACCCAATTACCCGAGACCGTCCCACCAATAAATTCTGGTCCATTTCCCTGGCTGTAGTGCAGAGACGTTCCTATCACCGGTGAAATATTGATGTGGGTGTGTGGGTTTGCTCACTCTTTGTATTTACTACTTGTGCCTGCAGGATCGAGCTGCTAGCTTATAGACCCATCCTTTCGAACCGTCGTCTAGTGTACTGACTCCCGACCTTGTAGCCCAGTCCACTCAGTCTTTCGTCGAAACTCAGCCCCCAATCTTTCCTCTACTAATTCTAAATATTAACAATTCTTGCAGATGAGGAAATGGTGTGAGACTACGCCACTAATGAGCCAGACAGAACTTTCCAGCAGATATGGAACACAAAGGAGTCGATAACATTCCAAGGGGATACTGCTTAATATGGCCTCGGGTCCTTGAAGTGCTGGACCTGATGGGTACAAGTTCTTGGGACACTCCACTGTATGGTTGTAGACCCTTGGTTCACTGCGTTCTATGGTCCTCGCTGCAGTGTTATGTGGATACATGACTCCGGAACAGCTGTGTGGTATATGGATACAGCATTTCGGTGCAGTGTGCTATACTATACGAACACAACAATATTTAGTTGCAGAATAAAGTGACCTTAAACTGACACTGGTGAACTAAGCCAGAGAAAAGAGCCAAATAATTAAACAAAGAGACAAAAATACACTGGCGTCACTAACGACGTCATACAACAAGAGGACTGGAACACTGGCGTCACTAACGACGTCATACAACAAGAGAACTGGAACACTGGAGTCACTAACGACGTCATACAACAAGAGAACTGGAACACTGGCGTCACTAACGACGTCATACAACAAGAGGACTGGAACACTGGCGTCCCTAACGACGTCATACAACAAGAGGACTGGAACATTGGCGTCACTAACGACGTCATACAACAAGAATATTGGAACACAACAAGAATATTGGAACACAACAAGAGTACTGGAACACAACAAGAGTACTGGAACACAACAAGAGTACTGGAACACAACAAGAGTACTGGAACACAGCAAAAGTACTGGAACACAACAAGAGTACTGGAACACAACAAGAGTACTGTAACACAACAAGAGTACTGGAACAGAACAAGAGTACTGGAACACAACAAAAGTACTGGAACACAACAAAAGTACTGGAACACAACAAGAGTACTGGAACACAACAAGAGTACTGGAACACAACAAGAGTACTGGAACACAACAAAAGTACTGGAACACAACAAGAGTACTGTAACACAACAAAAGTACTGGAACACAACAAGAGCACTGGAACACAACAAGAGTACTGGAACACAACAAGAGTACTGGAACACAACAAGAGTACTGGAACACAACAAGAGTACTGGAACACAACAAGAGTACTGGAACACAACAAAAGTACTGGAACATAACAAGAGTACTGGAACACAACAAGAGTACTGGAACACAACAAGAGTACTGTAACATAACAAGAGTACTGGAACACAACAAGAGTACTGGAACACAACAAGAGTACTGGAACACAACAAGAGTACTGGAACACAACAAAAGTACTGGAACATAACAAGAGTACTGGAACACAACAAGAGTACTGGAACACAACAGGAGTGCTGGAACACAAGAGTACTGGAACACAACAAGAGTACTGGAACACAACAAGAGTACTGTAACATAACAAGAGTACTGGAACACAACAAGAGTACTGGAACACAACAGGAGTGCTGGAACACAAGAGTACTGGAACACAACAAGAGTACTGGAACACAACAAGAGTACTGTAACATAACAAGAGTACTGGAACATAACAAGAGTACTGGAACACAACAGGAGTGCTGGAACACAAGAGTACTGGAACATAACAAAGGCGCCACTAATGTATCCTCACCTAAACTTAACTAATTACGTGCATTAAATACGAAAACAAAAATAGGAAAAGTTGGTGATGAACAATGTGTATGATTAGTACCTGGTGAAACTTTACACTTGGAGAAAATAGGAAAGGAAAGTTTTCTAGCTACTTAAAATTGAGCCAAGGTTGATATATATATATATATATATATATATATATATATATATATATATATATATATATATATATATATATATATATATATATATATATATATATATATATATATATATATATATATATATATATATATATATATATTAGTATATTTTGGTAGCAGTCTTTCCTGTAGACATATATTATTAAATATGACCGAAAAAGTAAGATTAATAATTCTAACACGAATTTTCTCAATCTTTCGTACATTACGCTTCACTGTTGGAGGTAAATCAAAAATCACTTCTCCAAAATTCATTTTTATTTCTAGTCTGACGCGACACGGGCGCGTTTCGTAAAACTTATTACATTTTCAAAGACTTCACAAATACACAACTGATTAGAACTTGCGTTTCCCTGATTTTATATCTACATTTGAGTGAGGTGGGAAGGGTGATGTGGCATTACATTTGAGTGAGGTGGGAAGGGTGATGTGGCATTAACACAAGACAGAACACTAGGGGATATTAATAGGGTATTAAAAGTATCAACACAAGACAGAACAGAAACAATGGGTATTGAATAGAAGTGTTTGTAGAAAGCCTATTGGTCCATATTTCTTGATGCTTCTATATTGGAGCGGAGTCTTGAGGTGGGTAGAATATAGTTGTGCAATAATTGGCTGTTGATTGCTGGTGTTGACTTCTTGATGTGTAGTGCCTCGCAAACGTCAAGCCGCCTGCTATCGCTGTATCTATCGATGATTTCTGTGTTGTTTACTAGGATTTCTCTGGCGATGGTTTGGTTATGGGAAGAGATTATATGTTCCTTAATGGAGCCCTGTTGTTTATGCATCGTTAAACGCCTAGAAAGAGATGTTGTTGTCTTGCCTATATACTGGGTTTTTTGGAGCTTACAGTCCCCAAGTGGGCATTTGAAGGCATAGACGACGTTAGTCTCTTTTAAAGCGTTCTGTTTTGTGTCTGGAGAGTTTCTCATGAGTAGGCTGGCCGTTTTTCTGGTTTTATAGTAAATCGTCAGTTGTATCCTCTGATTTTTGTCTGTAGGGATAACGTTTCTATTAACAATATCTTTCAGGACCCTTTCCTCTGTTTTATGAGCTGTGGAAAAGAAGTTCCTGTAAAATAGTCTAATAGGGGGTATAGGTGTTGTGTTAGTTGTCTCTTCGGAGGTTGCATGGCTTTTCACTTTCCTTCTTATGATGTCTTCGATGAAACTTTCTTTCATCGAAGAAGATTATATTGTTCCATTAAGGAACATATAATCTCTTCCCATAACCAAACCATCGCCAGAGAAATCCTAGTAAACAACACAGAAATCATCGATAGATACAGCGATAGCAGGCGGCTTGACGTTTGCGAGGCACTACACATCAAGAAGTCAACACCAGCAATCAACAGCCAATTATTGCACAACTGTATTCTACCCACCTCAAGACTCCGCTCTAATATAGAAGCATCAAGAAATATGGACCAATAGGCTTTCTACAAACACTTCTATTCAATACCCATTGTTTCTGTTCTGTCTTGTGTTGATACTTTTAATACCCTATTAATATCCCCTATTGTTCTGTCTTGTGTTAATGCCACATCACCCTTCCCACCTCACTCAAATGTAGATATAAAATCAGAGAAACACAAGTTCTAATCAGTTGTGTATTTGTGAAGTCTTTGAAAATGTAATAAGTTTTACGAAACGCGCCCGTGTCGCGTCAGACTAGAAATAAAAATGAATTTTGGAGAAGTGATTTTTTATTTACCTCCAACAGTGAAGCGTAATGTACGAAAGATTGAGAAAATTCGTGTTAGAATTATTAATCTTACTTTTTCGGTCATATTTAACAATATATATATATATATATATATATATATATATATATATATATATATATATATATATATATATATATATATATATATGTATATATATATATATATATATATATATATATATATATATATATATATATATATATATATATATATATATATGTATATATATATATATATATATATATATATATATATATATATATATATTTATATGAACCTAACCTAACCTATCTTTATAGATTAGGTTAGGTTAGGTAGCCGAAAAAGTTAGGTTAGGTTAGGTTAGGTAGGTTAGGTAGTCGAAAAAACATTATTTCATGAAAACTTAGCTTATTAGGCAAATCGGGCCTTGCATAGTAGGCTGAGAAGTGCGTTCTGGCTACTAGGTACGATATATATATAATATATATATATATATATATATATATATATATATATATATATATATATATATATATATATATATATATATATATATATATATATGCGGAAAATCCACAGAGAAATATGAAATGAGGTGAACGTTTCGGCTTTGTTAAAGCCTTTGTCAACACCAGACTGACTAAGGAGAAGGGAGAAGGGGGAGGATATATAGGCCGACACCTGACCAACCCATCCCTAGGGTTGGTCAGGTGTAATTAACCAAAAACAGGTATAGCTTAGAATGGTCAAAGAGGATGAAGCGGTCAGAGAATAAGGATGAAAGATTAAAGAAAAGCCTCATGAACACACAATATATGAATATACAATTATAATGAGACATTGTAAGCCTCTCTATCAGAGTTGTTTCTTAAATTGTTGTGCAATATTATAACTTAAAAATGGATCAAGTTTGTACATTCCAGTACTAACATTAAGAAGATTTGGACACTGACTGATTAGAGCAGACTCAATCAAATTCCGTTCCACGAAATCCCCACAATTGATCAGTGTTTTGTGATCGTCAATTGCATATATATATATATATATATATATATATATATATATATATATATATATATATATATATATATATATATATATATTTATATATATATATATATATAGCTCCTATGTTATATAACTCCTCGAAGTTAGCTCCTATGATGTTGACTCCGTTGACGTTGGCTCCATTGACGTTGACTCCGTTGACGTTGGCTCCGTTGACGTTGGCTCCATTGACGTTGACTCCGTTGACGTTGGCTCCGTTGACGTTGGCTCCGTTGACGTTGGCTCCATTGACGTTGACTCCGTTGACGTTGGCTCCGTTGACGTTGGCTCCATTGACGTTGGCTCCGTTGACGTTGGCTCCCTTGACGTTGACTCCGTTGACGTTGGCTCCGTTGACGTTGGCTCTGTTGACGTTGGCTCCGTTGATATTGGCTTCGTTGATGTTGGTTCCCTCGAAATTCGGCTCCATTGCTGGGCCAGAGAAGCAGGAGGCATGTGGCCGTGCAAGGTTTCACGACCATATATCCTTGTGCTCATGATGCAATAAGATGCAACATTGATGGCTTCCTTTTTCTAGCGGCCTTTCCGCAACGCGCTCTTTCTTATATTTCTTAATAACTTTTTTTTTTTTTTTTTGCTTTTCCAGTTTCTTACCTGTTTTTTTCTAAAAAAATTTATAAGTAATTTTTGTCTAAAATGTTCTGTCTTGCATTTACCCGAAATGTTGTAATTTGGTCATATAGCAATTTTTATTTTTATTTTTTTTGACCTCACACTGTTTTTGTATGCTGATATTTTTTGAGCTCAGTTTCTATTCTCGATTTCTTGGGCGGTTTTAACAGAAAATAACGATATGTTCCTTACTCTTTCTTGATATTTTACGCTCTTCTTCTGAATTATCTAATCCTTACAGAGACCTAGTGTGTCTTTCATGTTATATAAGCTCAAGGTTATTTTAACCAGAGAATTTTGTTTCCTGGTGTCTCATTATTTGCAAAAAAAAAAAAAATATATATATTAGATTACAAATATTTTTTTATTTTTTTTTTATTTTTTTGTCTGTTTACGAAGTTGTATTTTCCAGTATAATCTGCCTTCAGACTCAAGATATACAAGAAAACTTATACAGCAGTTGAAAGACACAGAACTTGTACCTTTCTGAGAAAGGGCGGTAAACTTAGCTAGAGGTTTTTACGAGACAGCTTCTCGGTGTATATAACTTCTAACTTCTTAACTTCTATAACTTCTTTATGTGAAGTTAGATACAGAATGTATCTAACTTCTGTATCATCTGAAGATAGATACTTTCGAGTCTACTTCAGTCCTGGACTATATTCAAAGCTAAAGTGTACTTGCTGGTTGGTCAGTAAGCTGCTGCTGTTGTTGTTGTTGCTGTAATAACCTTCGATAGGCTGATAAGCATTAACCCCAACAACAAATCATACGTGATCCAAAGGCAACAAGGACTAAACTACACGTGAAGAGTGAGGTAACATGATATCACTACACCTGAAAGACTCGAGAAAGAGGAGACATGATCACGACATGAAAGATCCGCTGAAATATTTATATAATTGACAAATCAAATTAGAGTTGAACAATAAAATAGGAGTGAAGGCATGGTACAAAGAAGAACAAAAGACATGTAAGGAAACACTACTTAAATGTAAGGTAATTAAACAAGCGAAATTATCAGGAATAGAAGGAAGTAAGACACCGTAAACGGGTTCATGAGTAGGACTGACAATTAAGAAACAGGAGATGAACCTTTGCCTTAGACGACTGACATCTTTTTAGGCATATTTCTGAGCAAGCCCCGGCGCCTCTGGCTAGCCGGACCAACAGCCGAATAGGCGGAAGCCAGGAGCTGCCTCTCAACCCTCAAAACACACGCAGGTGAGCACAAAGAATCCAGATGCCAGGACCAGGGAGGAATGTAACGCAATAAGTGCAAGAATGATTATGTAACACAATAAGTGCAAGAATGATTATGTAACACAATAAGTGCAAGAATGATTATGTAACACAAGAAGTGCAAGAATGATTATGTAACACAGTAAGTGCAAGAATGATTATGTAACACAAGAAGTGCAAGAATGATTATGTAACACAGTAAGTGCAAGAAGGATTATGTAACACAATGAGTGCAAGAAGGATTATGTAACACAATGAGTGCAAGAATGGTTATGTAACACAATGAGTGCAAGAATGATTATGTAACACAATGAGTGCAAGAATGATTATGTAACACAATGAGTGCAAGAATGATTATGTAACACAATGAGTGCAAGAATGATTATGTAACACAATGTGTGCAAGAATGATTATGTAACACAATGTGTGCAAGAATGATTATGTAACGCAATGAGTACAAGAATGATTATGTAACACAGTAAGTGCAGGAATGATTATGTAACACAATGAGTGCAAGAATGATTATGTAACACAATGAGTACAAGAATGATTACGTAACACAGTAAGTGCAAGAATGATTACGTAACACAGTAAGTGCAAGAATGATTATGTAAGATTATATAAGACAATGAGTGCACGAATGATTATGTAACACAATGAGTGCAAGAATGATCATGTAACTCGATAAGTACAAGAATTATTACGTAGCGCAAGAAGTGCAAGAATGACTACGTAACACAAGAAGTGCAAGAATGACTACGTAACACAAGAAGTGCAAGAATGACTACGTAACACAAGAAGTGCAAGAATGATTACGTAACACAAGAAGTGCAAGAATGATTACGTAACACAAGAAGTGCAAGAATGACTACGTAACACAAGAAGTGCAAGAATGACTACGTAACACAAGAAGTGCAAGAATGACTACGTAACACAAGAAGTGCAAGAATGATTACGTAACACAAGAAGTGCAAGAATGACTACGTAACACAAGAAGTGCAAGAATGATTACGTAACACAAGAAGTGCAAGAATGACTACGTAACACAAGAAGTGCAAGAATGACTCCGTAACACAAGAAGTGCAAGAATAATTACGTAACACAAGAAGTGCAAGAATAATTACGTAACACAAGAAGTGCAAGAATAATTACGTAACACAAGAAGTGCAAGAATAATTACGTAACACAAGAAGTGCAAGAATAATTACGTAACACAAGAAGTGCAAGAATAATTACGTAACACAAGAAGTGCAAGAATGATTACGTAACACAAGCCGGGCAAGAATGAACGATTGTGTTGCGAGGGGCAGAAGGGAGAGACAGTCAGCGTCCGCCATATTCTCCTTGAACGACCCCATAAACCGGAGCAAGTCACTGGGGGCCGTCTTGGCCTTGTCTGAGAACGGGGAGTTAAATGAAGCGAGTGTCCGTAAGAGGTACCAGCAACAGAGGTCGTCGTCCTAGACACCTTAGCTCCCTGCCCTAGCACCCAGCCATCAGCACCCAGCCCGCCTTAATTCACTCAAGAGGCCTCCGCACTCTCAATTTACACACTTTATTGCGGCAGTGACGGGAAGTTCCTGATTTTAAGGTGCGCCTTTAATGCTTCCTTTTGTCTTGCTCTGCTAGTTTGCAGGAATCCGTTCCCGCTACTGGGTACATCTTTGGACAATTTTGCAAGTATAGTGATACATCTTCAGAAGGATATATCTCTTCTGAAGATTTATTGTTTAACACGAAAATACTTAAGGAAATTTTGGTCTTAATCCTTCCTTTCTGGTCTGACACTGTCACATTGTTCATCACCTGTTAATTTCTTCGTGGTTTACACACACACACATACACACATACACACACACACACACACATATACACATACACACACACACACACACACACACACACACACACACACACACACACACACACACACACACACACACACACACACACACACACACACACACACACACACACACACACACACACATACATGTGTGTATATGTACTCACCTAGTTGTACTCACCTAGTTGTGTTTGCGGAGGTTGAGCTCTCGCTCTTTGGTCCCGCCCCTCAACTGTCAATTAACAAATGTACAGGTTCTTGAGCCTACTTGGCTCTATCATATCTACATTTGAAAATGTGTATGGAGTCAGCCTCCACCACATCACTGTCTAAAGTATTCCACTTGTTAACTACTCTGACACTGAAAAAGTTCTTTCTAACGTCCCTGTGGCTCATTTGGGTACTCAGTTTCCACCTGTGCCCCTTGTTCGGGTGCCACTCGTGTTAAACAGTTTATCCTTATCAACCCTGTCAATTCCTCTGAGAATTTTGTAGGTAGTGATCATGTCTCTCTTTACTCTTCTGTCCTCCAGTGTCGTGAGGTGCATTTCACGCAGCCTTTCCTCGTAACTCATGCCTTAGTTCTGGGATTAGCCTAGTGGCATACCTCTGAACTTTTTCCAGCTTCGTCTTGTGCTTGACAAGGTACGGGCTCCATGCTGGAACCGCATACTCCAGGATTGGTCTTACATATGTGGTATACAAGGTTCTGAATAATTCCTTACACAGGTTCCTGAAGGCTGTTCTGATGTTAACCAGCCTCACGTATGCTGCAGATGTAATTTTCTTTATGTGGGCTTCAGGAGACAGGGTTGGTGTGATTTCAACTCCTAGATCTTTCTCTCTGTCAGTTTTATGAAGTACTTCATCTCCAATTCGGTATCCTGTGTCTGGCCTCCTGTTTCCACCGCCTAGTTTCATTACCTTGCATTTGCTCGAGTTGAACTTGAGTAGCCATTTGTCAGCCCATTCATTCAGTCTAGGTCATCTTGTAGCCTCCTACTATCTTCCTCTGTTTTAATCCTCTTCATAATTTTTGCATCATCAGCAAACAGTGAGAGGAACGATTCTATACCCTCCGGGACACCATTTACATATATCAGAAATAGTATAGGTCCAAGAACTGAACCCTGCAGATGTAAATACTCAGTGTTTACATCCTAAGTACTAACAATCCCGAATGAACTTATTCACTAAAGAGTCTACAGATGTAAACTAGGAAACCAAGACTGCTATTGTATATATTGGAACATCTTTCAGCGAGACAGGTGCGGGGATGTCTTGTGATGTTTCTGGCACTTAATAAGAGTTAATGGAGATTGAGCACTATTTCCCTCACTATATGTGTACAGAATAGAAGCGAGAATTGACTAGGGAAAACTATTTCACCCATCCGCAAAGCCACGATGATTACTATCAGGTGAGCCTGGTGGTCAAGGTTAGTTAGTGATCACAATAATTTACTTCGATGACGTTCAAAACTTAATAACCTTTAAAGTGTCTGTGAAGATGATTGTACGTCGAGTTAACGTTAAATTTTGATTATACGTTGAGTTAAACAGGATACTTTATACAAATCACTACTTATATACATCATAACATACTCACCACTAATTTGGCATTGCTGTTCCCAGTCTTATCTAAAGTTGTAGGACCAAAAATCCAAAACAAGGCCACACATCTATGATATTTTTCATAGCAAGAAAAAATAATTGACCCTAATTAATGCCTTACATCCTGACTCTTCAACACAGAAGAAATGTGACTGGTCGCCCGAGTATTTTAAAAATCCTTACAAAATGCATTCCCACCAATTTAGCTTCTTTGGAACTCACAGTTGCAAGAATAACTCAGCATGCAAGAGAAACAGTTCCTGATTACAAGACAGATATTGCATCTCTTGCACGATCATGGCAATTTCGACTATTGAATCATAGAAAAAATTATTTAATAATGCTATCTTGAGGTTATCTTGAGATGATTTCGGGGCTTTTTAGTGTCCCCGCGGCCCGGTCCTCGACCAGGCCTCCACCCCCCAGGAAGCACCCCGTGACAGCTGACTAACACTCAGGTACCTAATTTACTGCTAGGTAACAGGGGCATAGGGTGAAAGAAACTCTGCCTATTGTTTCTCGCCGGCGCCTGGGATCGAACCCAGGACCACAGGATCATAAGTCCAGCGTGATGTCCGCTCGGCAGACCGGCTCCCTAAGTGTCAAGTGGCAAAAATGCTGTCAAATGTCAGAAAATCATTTTGACAGCACGAGATCAACCAAAACGTTCAGACAATCCAATAATTCAAACATCTTTTCAATGAACATTCATTTGCATAGAAGCATAATAAACGTTAAGAACAACTGATTGTTTCAAACGCAAGTTAGACGCTTAAATAAGTTTGTGTGGATATATGAAAGAGCCGCCTCGTATGAGCCAATAGGTCATCTCTAGTTATTTTAATTCTTATGCACTAATGACTAATAACACAACATGTTATTCAGTGAAGCTTTAAATAAACTCTGAACTGCTACAGATTTGTATGAAGAAATGATGATGTTTTAGGTTTAAAACACCAAATTAATATAAACACAAACGACGTTTCAACAAACTAAATACCATAAATAATAATATTAATAACAAGGTCGATGGCGACCATGATAATTATGATAAGGATAATATTACTGATAATAATGATGATAATGATAATATTATTGATAATAATGGTGATAAAGATAATATTAATGCAACAATGATGATGATAATATTATGGCAACAATGATGATAATAATATCAATGACAATATTAATTATAAAAATGAGAAAATCAATTGGGACTCTTAGGTGACTCGAACCAGCGACCAACAAACCGACAGCCGCAACGTCTAACCACTCTACCATGTTGACCCGATAAAAGCTATACAACCGGGGATTGTACTGGATCGACATCAAGTCTGGAGGCCTCTTCTAAAACCATATACCAAGTTCTACGTATTACCGTACGTAACCCTGCAATAATAAAGGTAGATTCAGTAGAATCCCAAGTTGTATAGCTTTTAGTAGGTCAGGGTGGTACAGTGGTAGAGGTTGTGGCTGGCAGTCTCTTGGTATTGCGGGTTCGAGAGCCCCCCTTAAGAGTTCCAGTTGATTGTCTCACTGATTATGTGTATATATATATATATATATATATATATATATATATATATATATATATATATATATATACATATATATATACATATATGTATATATATATATATATATATATATATATATATATATATATATATATATATATATATATATATATATATATATATATATATATATATATATAAGGTATTAATTTCATCAACACAAACCAGAACATGAAACAATGGGTATTGAATAGAAGTGATTGCAGAAAGCCTATTGGTCCATATTTCTTGATGCTTCTATATTGGAGCGGAGTCTTGAGGTGGGTAGAATATAGTTGTGCATTAATTGGCTGTTGATTGCTGGTGTTGACTTCTTGATGTGTAATGCCTCGCAAACGTCAAGCCGCCTGCTATCGCTGTATCTATCGATGATTTCTGTGTTGTTTACTAGGATTTCTCTGGCGATGGTTTGGTTGTGGGAAGCGATTATATGTTCCTTAATGGAGCCCTGTTGCTTATGCATCGTTAAACGCCTAGAAAGAGATGTTGTTGTCTTGCCTATATACTGGGTTTTTTGGAGCTTACAGTCCCCAAGAGGGCATTTGAAGGCATAGACGACGTTAGTCTCTTTTAAAGCGTTCTGTTTTGTGTCTGGAGAGTTTCTCATGAGTAGGCTGGCCGTTTTTCTGGTTTTATAGTAAATCGTCAGTTGTATCCTCTGATTTTTGTCTGTAGGGATAACGTTTCTATTAACAATATCTTTCAGGACCCTTTCCTCCGTTTTATGAGCTGTGGAAAAGAAATTCCTGTAAAATAGTCTAATAGGGGGGTATAGGTGTTGTGTTACATATATATATATATATATATATATATATATATATATATATATATATATATATATATATATATATATATATATATATATATATAAAGTTTGTGAGGGTACCACCTCTGGTGCCAATGTTGGGACTCATAGCCTCGGAGAAGAAAATAAAAAGTATTCAGAGGAGACCTTGTGGTTTCTCACTGAACACTAATATTATCTTCTCCTACCACCCCCATTCTTTTGTATGTACACATATATATTTACTTTAAATGAACTTTGTTACAAAAAAGGAGTTACATATGAGTTACAAAGATGGTTATCATGGGTTGTCGAGTTCCTCCAGCTCCTCAGATGGCGGGCAGGAACCCTGGATGCAGTGCGCATTTCCCCTCTGTATCGCCACACTGAGACGCTGGAAAAGAACGCTTGCAGCTCTTGGGTCCCTTGTTGTTTCAATGAGCCTAGAACCCAGTTCCTTCAAAAAACTGGTAGCACTTTTACCCCAGGCGCCGAGTGTCTCAGAAGCAATGGGGACAAAATTGTAGTGGTGATCCAGTTCTCTATACTTACGGGATTTGGCTGCTTCCCTGTGGGTGGCAGCGCCACCTGGTTGTGCAACACTGAGGTTAATGTAGGTGTTAGCCAGGGTTGATACGCACGTGTAGTCCCGTACCAAATATATATATATATATATATATATATATATATATATATATATATATATATATATATATATATATATATATATATATATATATATATATATATATATATATATATATATATATATTAGTATATTTTGGTAGCAGTCTTTCCTGTAGACATATATTATTAAATATGACCGAAAAAGTAAGATTAATAATTCTAACACGAATTTTCTCAATATTTCTTATGTTTCTTTTCACTGTTGATGGTAATTGAAAAATCAATTCTCCAAAATTCATTTTTATTTCTAGTTGAATTTTGGAGAATTGATTTTTCAATTAGCATCAACAGTAAAAAGAAACATAAGAAATATTGAGAAAATTCGTGTTAGAATTATTAATCTTACTTTTTCGGTCATATTTAATAATATATATATATATATATATATATATATATATATATATATATATATATATATATATATATATATATATATATATATATATATATTTATATATTTATATATATATATCAAGGCAGTGTGGTTTCTCTCTGTAAATGCTAGTGATCCTGATAATTATGGTAAAAAATGATGACTTACAGGATCAATAACATACCTGTAGCCATATTATGGCTTATATGAAAAGGTATTGCAAAGGAGTTCCAATAGCAATAGACCATTAGATAAAACCAGTTTATTTGTTCATGGCAGCGTCAGGTATCACCGTTAATAACAGAAAGATGATGTCTTACCCTCCCCCCTATCTTCCTTCCCTAGACTAAAGACTGACCTTTTCTCCAAGATGCAATCCACAACTGCTCTCTTCCTCCAGGGGTATCGGCTTCGTTGCTAGCAACGCAAAGCTACCCTCTTCCAACCAAGCCATCTGCTAGCAACATAAATACTTCAGCCAACATATTACCAGCTAGTAGCAACATATCTTCCCAACTGTGACTGTGACAAGGACAACATATCTACCAACTGTGACTGTGACAAGGACAACATATCTACCAACTGTGACAGTGACAAGGACAACATATCTACCAACTGTGACAGTGACAAGGACAACATATCTACCAACTGTGACTGTGACAAGGACAACATATCTACCAACTCTTTTAACCTTTCCCTAATATGCACTTTAACAAGCAAAACAAATAAAGAAGAAAATTAGCTAAGACTATGTCACATTTTCCTTCACTTTAGGGCTACATATTTCCATTAATGAAACGCGTTAATATGGTTTTGTTCGCATAGTTCTATGACCTACTGGTACGCATGTGGTGCTCCCATGAGGTGATCAGGAACAACGTTCAAATTGTTTCTTATTGTTCAGAATAATCAGCGCCGTTGGGCAAGAAATGTGGAATTTGTGAGCAAGGGAGATTGAGAACAAGAGAGGTAATTATATTATGTAGTAAGAACCAGAGAATATAGTTTAAAATAAGGGTGAAGAGAGATGCGAAGATAAAGAGAGAAAGAGAAGAAAAAACGAAAAAAAGGAACAGGTGGAAATGGTAAAGAGGGAAAGAATGAAAGTGGGAGATGGAGAGGAGAAACAAATAGAAAGCCTTGCCTAAGCACCAGAGAATATAGTTTAAAATAAGGGTGAAGAGAGATGCGAAGATAAAGAGAGAAAGAGAGAAGAAAAATCGAAAAAAAGGAACAGGTGGAAATGGTAAAGAGGGAATGAAAGTGGGAGATGGAGAGGAGAAACAAATAGAAAGCCTAGCTAGCTACCATGCCCAATACCTCACCAGATATCCCAAGTGTGTAACTCTAAGCTGCCATTTCATTTGCACATAAATATTACGAAGGATAATTTAATTACTCTTCTCATTCGAAAGCTCAGGATTAATTCTGATATTGTGATTACATATTGTAATCTTCTAGTACTGAATATGAACACAAAAATAATACAATTGTGGGTGGATTTTACAAATTCAATTTCTTTCGCAATGGCAAATATATTTGCCCTTATTTTAATTGCAGCTGTTTTAAACACAGAACTTTCATATAAATTTAATTTCAAAAACTTTAGCTTAAAAAACAGTAAAACACAGATTATATTGTAAGTTACTCAGCAATAGAGATCAATAAGAAAAATTATAAACCTATAAACTTGAAATAGAAAGCAGCAAAGAAAACAAACAACACACACATCAACTAGCAACATAAACAAGAAAAAAGAGCAACAGACAACAAGAACAGTAATAAAGTACAACGAGCAACGAATAACAGCGAAATATATGTCAAGAAAGTGCAAATAGAAAGACAAAGAGAACAGAAAGGAAAAACAACGATAAGCAACAGAGATCAATGAAACACAAGAGTAAAGAATGGCAACAGATCAATCAACAGAAGGAGTATTTGCACATATTTTTCCTGCGTGTTCATTAGATCAAGTGTGTCTATATGTACCACCGCCTGGGCACCCTGTCTAACTGCAATCGATATGGTAATCATGCGATGGGAATCATGCGTGGATGGTGGTCGTCATATAACGAACAAATTCTTTATTAATTTTGAAACCAAATCATGTGTGATAACCTGTAGTAATATAACGAGGGAATTCGTAATATATTTTACACAATCAATGATCATACACGCACAGATCCTGGTTCAGATTCCTAATTCGCTTTAAAGTCGATTTTAAAACTCAATATAAATGTGTGCGCGTTACCTAACATTACTCAAGGAAAAACCATTAGTAATATAATGTATTCAACCACCACCAGTATGACTGCACCTGTTAATGATCAGCATTAATCATTAGAACATAGTAAAACAAAATTATAATTATTTGTCCAATCCAGTCCTGACTGTGCCAACACAGAACAACCATTACCAGTGTTCATTACTACTGATCAAGACTAATGATATGTATATATCATTCTAATTTCATAAATCAATGTACATGCTTAATACTTTAGCTAAAAGCGGTGCCATTAACTCATTAAACAGCAGGAAACAAATTGCATAAAACTAACAAATAGCCAGTAAACAACTGTCTGAAGTTACTGCCTTGCCCTGGAACTCTCGCTTAAAACAGCCAGTATCAATACACTACCAATTATCACTACACATTCTAAAAAAAAGGCCTATCACATCAACATACACTGCAAATGATAACTTGCAGATGTACTTGTTGACCAAGTATGCAACAATACTCAAGCTAAAAATCTCTCTGGTAGACAAACGAACTAGTAATCCCTAGACGAGAAGTTCCAGGCCGTGAACTAGGAAGTGACAGTCGGTGGCAAGTCAGGTGAGGTCAGCTCAATAAGCTGCCTCAAGGGAAAGTTTGCTCTGGACAGAGACTACTTGACTATCAATTAAATAATCGTATTCCGTGATTATTTGGGGATCCTCTGAAGCTGATTTAACCAAAGTATTTTATTGCTTAATGATCTTAATATTTTCTTTAAACAATTATCTTTGTAACGATTATGCTGTGTTTAACAAGAAACAATCCTGCCAATATATATGTTCTCAAATTCCTACTAATCTGGTAGCACGATTGTGTAATAGTCAAGTAATTGCCTCAAACACGAGTTGACTAATGTCAACAGGAACTTAGCGGCAACAGGATTCAACTTTCATCTTGTCAGGCCTTCGAGAATGCCACAACGCTCAGCAATTGGTCTATGTACATAACAGGATCAATTTGGCTGCAATTGGTTGATGGCCATGGCAGGTAATCAGGCCAATTTTCGCAGTGTAATAACAGCTAGTCTCTGACAATTATGTGTTATTAATGGCAGGTACCTGTGTGAGTTAACAGTTAACACAGCATGGTTGTAAGCTGGTTTAAGACCTAGCAAACAGCGGAAGTTGACCGTGCCATCCCCAGGCATGTCAATAAGGTGCCAGTCATTGGCAAGCCAACGAAGATACAGCCAAAAGCAAAGAAACGAACGGGAAGCCAGCGAAATGTATTCCAACAAACGTGGTGACAGCTAATGGTACGAAGCCAGTTAAAGGCCAGTCAACGAACGAGGTTCCAGCCAATGATATCCTAACGAACGAGCCAAAGGCAGACCAACGAAGAACCACACACAAACGTTTTCCAACGAGTCCCGTTGTCAGATAAGGTAATACTTAGCAGGAGAGAAGGCAGTAAGTGCTTCAAGAGACCATTTTCAAAAATGTCCCGGAAATGACAAACATTTACTATGTTTATATTACTCCCAAAAATATGCTTTAAGCGACACCGCCGTGAGACCAATTTTAATGTGCAGCTCTCAATAGAGACCAGAAACACGTCAGGATTTTGAATAAGTGTAGTTATATTTCAAACACAATCTTACTTTAAGTTGCAACTTCAGATCAAAGACAGCATGAAAATATTAGAGACGCAACATATACAAGGGATCTGATTTTTTTCTTTTAGTGGACGTGTTTTCACAATAATATTTTAACAATTGTGGTATTATTTTGTTTTCCTTATAACATTTACCAAGCTTGTATAAAGGTCATGAGTTCTCTCTACTTTTGAATTATACAGCGCGTATGTTTTAAATGTTTGACTTTTTGTTTTAGTAGTAAAATCCCAACCAAGGTTTATCCGACTGGCTAAAAGGCAAAAAGTTATGCACCAAAAACTTAAGCGTTAAAATAACGAAGCAAATAGTTACGCTTTAATACTGCACTCCATAAAGGCAAGCGTCTATATATTTAAGAACATAAGAATTAACTTAACAACATAACGAACATCGACACATGCGTGGCAGCTCCCTATATTTATATTCACCCACAAGCTCATTCATATTAAATATATATATATATATATATATATATATATATATATATATATATATATATATATATATATATATATATATATATATATACATATATATATATACATATATATATATATATATATATATATATATATATATATATATATATATATATATATATATATATATATATATATATTAGTATATTTTGGTAGCAGTCTTTCCTGTAGAATTAAAGCTGCTGAATTACAGCTGAATTAAATGTAGCTGAATTCTTTCAACTTAAATTCAGCTGTAGCTGAATTCAGCTACAGCTGAATTAAAAGCAAAGGTCAACAAACTGATCGAAACTGTGAACGCCAAGAAATCCGGACTCCACCTGCCAAAGATCATTGGGGAATATAAACCTGGATATGCGTATGGAAATGTCAAGACACACAAGCCTGGAAACCCACTTCGGCCAATCATTAGCCAGATACCCACACCCACGTACAGACTGGCGAAGCGACTCAACGGCCTGCTGACTCCTTATGTTCCTTGCGCCTTCAGCCTGAAGTCTCCAAAGGAATTTGTTGACTTACTGCGGGGCACACGGGCCACAGGGATAAGAGCCTCGTTGGACGTAGAATCGCTGTTTACCAACGTACCTGTGGACGAGACAATCGGAATGATAGCCGACAGAGTGTATCGTGATCCAGCCTGTACTCCTCTTGACATACCAGAAAATATTCTGAGGAAACTACTCCAAGCTTGTACTAAAGAGGCACCCTTCTTGAGCCCGGATGGGCACATGTATAAGCAAGTAGATGGGGTCGCCATGGGTTCTCCCCTAGGTGTCCTGTTTGCAAACTTCTACATGGTACCATCGAGCAAAAAGTCTTAGTCGACATGAACTTGAAACCGGCCATATACTGCAGGTATGTTGACGACATTTTTACACAGGTACCTGATGTCAGACATCTGCAGGAGCTGAAGGAGGCATTTGAGCAGAGTTCCGTGCTGCGTTTCACTTACGAGATGGAAAAGGATGGGAAGCTGCCCTTTCTAGATGTAACAGTCATGGAAAAGGGTGGAGGTTTCCACACTGCAGTCTACACTAAGGAAACGAACATAGGAATGTGCCTAAATGCCAACAGCGACTGCCCAGACAGGTACAAGAGGAGTGTTGTTAACGCATATGTCGACCGTGCTCTCAGCCACAGCTCAGAATGGAAGCAAGTCGACGAAGAACTCTGCAGGGTAAGGCAGGTCCTAGTCAATAACGGCTTCTCCAATGGTTTCGTCGAAGACATCATAAGAAGGAGAGTGAAAAGCCATGCAACCTCTGAAGAGACAACTAACACAACACCTATACCCCCTATTAGACTATTTTACAGGAACTTCTTTTCCACAGCTCATAAAACGGAGGAAAGGGTCCTGAAAGATATTGTTAATAGAAACGTTATCCCTACAGACAAAAATCAGAGGATACAACTGACGATTTACTATAAAACCAGAAAAACGGCCAGCCTACTCATGAGAAACTCTCCAGACACAAAACAGAACGCTTTAAAAGAGACTAACGTCGTCTATGCCTTTAAATGCCATCTTGGGGACTGTAAGCTCCAAAAAACCCAGTATATAGGCAAGACAACAACATCTCTTTCTAGGCGTTTAACGATGCATAAGCAACAGGGCTCCATTAAGGAACATATAATCTCTTCCCACAACCAAACCATAGCCAGAGAAATCCTAGTAAACAACACATAAATCATCGATAGATACAGCGATAGCAGGCGGCTTGACGTTTGCAAGGCACTACACATCAAGACGTCAACACCAGCAATCAACAGCCAATTATTGCACAACTATATTCTACCCACCTCTAGACTCCGCTCCAATATAGAAGCATCAAGAAATATGGACCAATAGGCTTTCTACAATCACTTCTATTCAATACCCATTGTTTCGTGTTCTGTCTTGTGTTGATGAAATTAATACCCTATTAATACCACCTCTTGTTCTGTCTTATGTTGATGAAATTAATACCCTATTAATGCCACCTCTTGTTCTGTCTTGTGTTAATGCCACATCACCCCTTCCACCTCACTCAAATGTAGATATAAAATCGGAGATGCGTAAGTTCTATTCAGTTGTGTATTTGTGAACTAAAGTCTTTGAAAATGTAATAAGTTTTACGAAACGCGCTCGTGTCGCGTCAGACTAGAAATAAAAATGAATTTTGGAGAATTGATTTTTGATTTACCTCCAACAGTGAAAAGAAATGTAAGAAAGATTGAGAAAATTCGTGTTAGAATTATTAATCTTACTTTTTCGGTCATATTTAATAATATATATATATATATATATATATATATATATATATATATATATATATATATATATATATATATGTGTGTGTGTGTGTGTGTGTGTCTGTATTAAATGATCAAATGATCAAATGATCAAATGATTCCACCTCTATTATGTTTCCCGAAAGAGCAAGATTCTACATCACACACCAAGCAGGCAAGTTTTACCACTACTAACAAAAGCGACTAGATTCAATATCTAGTGTCTAAGGAAGCTTCTCCCTCAGTGTTTTATGGACATGAGTCACACTGTTCAACTCGTAAACACTTTCGTAAATAGCTTCAGTAAATTTTATGTTTACCCATAAAAAACTGCAAATTTCGCCAGCTAAAACTTCATAATGGGAAAACAATCGTTCAATACATAGGCTACTGATGGAAGACAGGAAGTCACTGAATGATAGCCAATAACCCAGCTAAACAAGCGAACAAACTGACACTCTAAGGTAGGCAATATGGTAAGAAAACTGCAAAAAACCTTTGGTAAAGTTTTTTACACATGAAAATTATCGTTGAAATTAAAGCATTTTCAAAAGTGACATTGGATGGAAAGGTTAAAGAAATTATCGGGAGACGAACACCCTTAAGGAAAATGAGGACAAGGAATGCACTAGGGAAAGAAAGGAAGAAACGGTGAACAACCAATTCGACCAGCGTGGATCGAACGCTGACCCTGTTAGATGCAGGGCCGTAGTTCTACCGACCAATCCAAATGAAACTGAAACAAATATATAAACAAATCAGTTTCTCTCGTGGTGTACTTACCTCTGAAATTCTTTGTTATTTATGTCTGTAAATAGAAGGTCTGTCTGTTCAAAGTAGGAGGCCAGACGCTTAGGGCTAGACTCACTCAACTTGCCAAGATGACAAATGGGGGAGGTTGGGGGGGATGAGAGTGTCACAAACCAGTCGAGGCCGGCCCTAGTGTCGCCCTTAAAGAAACATTGGCCACCCCATACATGTTTTCATTGTCTAAAATTGGAGATTTCATTTTCGTAATGTTTTAGCGGTTGTTAGTGCTTTGAAAATTACTTTTTCTGAGGGAGAGAGAGAGAGAGAGAGAGAGAGAGAGAGAGAGAGAGAGAGAGAGACAGAGAGAGAGAGAGAGAGAGAGAGAGAGAGAGAGAGAGAGAGAGAGAGAGAGAGAGAGAGAGAGAGAGAGAGAGAGAGAGAGAGAGAGAGAGAGAGAGAGAGAGAGAGAGAGAGAGAGAGAGACGCTATTAAAAGAGGGTACAGAAGCACTTAGTGGGCCAGTCTCAAGAGTGTACAATAGGTCACTGGGAAACAGATTAATTACCAGAAAGTTGGATGACAGCTAATGTAGCCCCAATATACAACAAGAGTGACAGGCGAGAGGCATTGAACTACAGGCCAGTTTCCATAACTTGTATGCCATGCAAGGTGATGGAGAAGATCACGAGAAAATAGCTTGTAGAACATCTGGAGAGAAGGAGCTTTGTGACATACCACCAGCATGGGTTCAGAGATGGTAAATCGTGCCTCACAGGTTTAATAGAATTCCATGACCATGCATAACAAATTAAGAAAGAAGGAGAAGAGTCCAAGAATTTAATTTTCTTGGTTGGTAAGAAAGCGTCTGACACAGTACCCCACAAGCGGGTGGTACTAAAGTTGGAGAAACAAGCAAGTAAGGTGCTCCAGTGGGCAAGGAAATATCTAAAAAACAGAACACAGTAAGTCACACTGAGGGAGAAGACCTCAGAATGGCGAGATGTCACCAGCGGAGTCCCACAGGGCTCTGTACTTGGATCCATCCGGTTTCTGATATGTGTAAGCGATCTTCCAGAGGGTATTGACTCATTCCTCTCATTGTTTGGTGATGATTCTAAAATTATGAGAAGGATAAAGACAGAGGAAGATGGAAAGAGACTTCAAGACGACCTGGACAAACTAAAGGGAAGGTCCAGCAAATGGGTACTAGAGTTTAACTCAAGTAAGTGTAAAGTAATGAAAATAGGTTTAGGGAGCAAAAGGCCGAACACAATGTTCCATCTGTGAGGAATTGAAATCCTTTGAAATCCTGTAAGAATCACGTAGAGGGAGAAAGATCTGGGGGATGATATCACACCGAACCACACACACACACACACACACACACACACACACACACACACACACACACACACACAAACACATGATACTTTCGCCACGTGACAAAACCCGGGAAGGATTGACTGGGAACCAATCCATAACTACTCGCCCATCTCCACCCAGCAGTACTTGGGTACTTGGTGGTAAAACTGATTTTAGGGAGGAGTTTTAGGTGGTGGGCTGGGGGGGGGGGTCCCTTACACGACCAGGGAAGCTAGTCGTGTAAGGTTTACCGTGACCTCCGAGAAGTAATGTCTCAGCCTGCTGACAGCAGTCACAAGACGTTTACTCCTGTACACACCGGTGTGTGTAAAAAAATGGGAGGGGAAAAGAGGAGAGGGAGGGAGAGAGAGGGGGAAGAGGGAAGGAGAGGATAAAAGTGGAGAGGGTGGGAAAGGGGTAGGAGAGAGGGTGGAGATAGGGGAAAAATAAAGATTGTGTGATGTTGGAAAAGATGACAGAGAGGGGAAGATTGGGAGAGGGAGAGAGAGAGAGAGAGAGAGAGAGAGAGAGAGAGAGAGAGAGAGAGAGAGAGAGAGAGAGAGAGAGCAAGAGAGAGAGAGAGAGAGAGAGAGAGAGAGAGAGAGAGAGAGAGAGAGAGAGAGAGAGAGAGAGAGAGAGAGAGAGAGAGAGAGAGAGAGAGAGAGAGAGAGAGAGAGAGAGAGAGAGAGAAAGAGAGAGAGAGAGAGAGAGCAAGAGAGAGAGAGAGAGAGAGAGAGAGAGAGAGAGAGAGAGAGAGAGAGAGAGAGAGAGAGAGAGGTGGGAGAGTAAGACTGGGAGAGAGGTGGGAGAGTAAGACTGGGAGAGAGGTGGGAGAGTAAGACTGGGAGAGAGGTGGGGTTGGGTATTTTGTAGAGAATGGAGAAAGGGGAAGAGGGGGAGAGAAAGAGACCCGGGCATAACCGGATATACCAATTAAGTACAAATATAAACTCTTGAAAGGTAATGGACAGTCCTTATTTTGTTCTGTTCCAGATGGAGCAACTCAGCTTAAAGCTGTCTCAAGCTGGCTACACTAAATACAGCAACACGAAAAGTGGTTTAAATAAAGTAATTTATATACCCCCCCCCCCCTAAAAAAAAAGTCTGAAAAAAACGTATATTGAGGTTAGCCTCGACCCAGGTACTACTGACTCGTTGGCCGACAATACTCAAAATTGAGGGTTTGTTAGGGGAAAATAATGGATGAGCATGTTAATGGGGGTGTGAGGGCGTACTGTTGTGTTGTCGTGTGTGTGTGTGTGGGGGGGGGGGGGGTTATATGTGTGTGTGTGGGGGGGGGTTATGTGTGTGTGGGGAGGGGGTGTTTGGGGAGGGCATGTGTGTGTGTGTGTGTGTTTTTCCACGTTATTTTGTTGGGAATTTCAATTTGTTTCCTTCAGGCTGTCAGTGTGTATTTTGTTGTGATTATAACGTGCTTATGCTGAATGTTTGCTCCTACTCTGGTATGAAATGAAACCCCTACTATGAAACGCAGGGACCTATTAAGGCTGCGACACTTTTTTGGGTCAAACAAGAAATATACTTTAGTTGAGAAGAAAAACAAACGGTGTAAATAGACTGAAAAGCGGATTATACCACACTGTATAAATTAATGTTTGTACGAATCAAACAAATTTATATATTTGTATAGATTTACATATTTTTAAATACAAGATACAAAAGATTATGTAAATGGTTTAGATTTTTGTTTTCTTGAAAGTTTTGTGAACAGTTTTATTATTACTGTGGTTATAAAACTTCCCTCGTGAGAAAATTTAAATATATAATAAGACGACAACATATATTTCATGTTATCTGACAATACACAATCAAATCTATACAAAAAATCCCATAATTTCCACACACAGCCAGACTGTCGTCAGAAAAATCTTGACCAGCTACACCCAAAACAGTCAACAGATGTGACGACAACAACAGGACACGAGACAAAGCTGAAGTACTACACATCAAACACGCTCATCCAACCATCAACAGCCCGTCCATCTACACCACCGCGACACAACTGTCAGCTCTGTCAGCTACCACATATATTGCCTCACCCTTCATTGCCTGAAGCTCCCCTCACCTCATCCTATATGGAATATGGATTGTTACTTCTGCCGACTTCTCATTTATCATTTGTACATTTTCCACTCTCCCCGAAGACAACGTTCTTGCTGTTAAGTACATTACACGGTATTAGTGCTACAGAGGGCAGAGTACCGATAATGTTAAGTGGAATAACTGTCTTGTTTGTGTTCTGACGCTGAAGTGGCCTTGTGTACGCTTCTTGTTGTTACCAAAGCGTCGCATTCTTGGCGTTTCGGACATGAAAGATAAATGAAAACTATGCAACCAGTCCACCACAAATAAACTGCTTACTTCAAAGACCATTCCCGTCAAGCTCCTGGGCCACCGCAGTGCACATGACGGGTGTGGGGTCAGTACCAAACTAAAAACACATTAACGCCATGAGTGAGTGTTTTTACCAAAAACACCAGACTAACACTCACACAAACTAATACTTTGGTCAGTACCAAACTAAGACTCAGGCCACGCACCTTGCTGGATGCTGGTGTGAGCTCAGAGGGCTGCGACAGCAAGATCTTATGCACGGTGAAGGTTGACGCAGGGACTGTAATTGCTGTAATCAAACTTTGTGGGACTTTAATGGCATTTTCTGTAAAAGAATGCAGTCGCGAAGTTGGATTTCGTTCTTCCCCCGACATAAATGAATCTTAGAAACTTTTAAATCTCATTGGAAGGCGTATTTATCTTGCGTTTTCAGATAATTCCAGTCTTTTCATGGCAGGATTTCTTACAGTAAAGAATCACAGCTAGTAAATGCAAGGCCGTACATTCTCGGCTGTCAGCTGCAGACTTCACATGCCAGAAGGACCTATGTCCTTGTTCACAGCAAATGTTGTATGAAATACCCGCAAATAATTTGAAAGAGTTAAAACAAATTTCGAATATTGATTTTACAGGACTCGTTCGTTTTAGTGATATACAAGATATCGGTGTTACATATCTGTACTATTAGTATGCCTGACTGTTTGTTTGTCTGTTTAAAGTTGGAGTTCCCACGGTAGGGGCTAGCCTCACCCAAATTGGCAGAGGGAATGGTCTGAGGTACGGGATGAACATAGGCTGGTCGAGATCGCCAGAATTCCAAACGGAACAGCGTACCAGTGCCACATTCAGACCCCCACGACGATTTTGTTGGCACTGCCGGCTACTACATAGCTAAATATTTTTAAGGTAAAGGAACTAGCAGGAAAACGCGCCAAGCTATTAAGACTGTATAGCACTTGGAAGGGGTCAGGTCAAGGATTTGGGATGGTACGGCAGGGAAGGGGGGGAAAAGAAAGGTGCCCAACCACTAGGACGGTCGGGGGATTGAACGCTGACCTGCATGAAGCGAGACCGTCACTTCATGCAGAAGGTCTACCGTCCAGCCCAAGTGGACTTGGGCCGGACGGTAGACATCTCAACAGTTTTTCTCCATATAGTAATATGCACCATTATTTGGGAAAATTACCAGAAACTTCCAGCTGTCAATAATTTGTCTGTACTAGCATAAAATACACGACTCTTCCACAGCTTCAAAGGTTTCTCAAGTCATTGGCCCTTTACAGATGGAGTTAAAGTTACCGGTAACTATTCTTATTTTAGGGGTAACTAGTCATATTTTAGGGGTAACTAGTCATATTTTAGGGGTAACTAGTCTTATTTTAGGGGTAGTCTTATTTTAGGGGGTAACTAGTCTTATTTTAGGGGTAACTATTCTTATTTTAGGGGTAACCAGTCTTATTTTAGGGGTAACTTTTCTTATTTTAGGGGTAACTAGTCTTATTTTAGGTGTAACTATTCTTATTTTAGGGGAAACTATTCTTATTTTAGGGGTACCTATTCTTATTTTAGGGGTAACTATTCTTATATTAAGGGTAACTAGTCTTAGTTTAGGGGTAACTATTCTTATTTTAGGGGTAACTAGTCTTATTTTAAGGGTAACTATTCTTATTTTAGGGGTAACTAGTCTTATTTTAGGGGTAACTAGTCTTATTTTAGTACTTCACACTACTGAGCTCCTCTCACTTGGCAACCACCCACACATTACACAATTATATTTGTCATAAGCGAGAGAGGCACAGACAGAACCGAGATAAAGACAGAAATAGAGACAGAGAGAAAGAAAGGGAGACGGACACAGAGGTAAAGAGACGGAGACGGATAGACACACAGAGACAGAGACAATAGACACATTGATGAATAGATTGACGATGGATAGGTGGGATGAATAGACAGATGGATAGGTTGATGGATAGATAAAAAGAGGGATGGATCAATAGATGGTTGAAGGGATAGATAAATGAGTAGATAGATGGATAAACGGATACATGGAGGGATAGAGGATTAGATGGATGAGTAGGTGGATTGAAAGATAGATGGGTGGATAGACTGATAGGGATATGGATAGATAAATAGATTATGGATAGATTGATGAATAGATGAATGTATAGATGTATGGATAGATACATATATAGATAGAAAGATAAGTAGGTGGATGGATAGATTTATGTATGGATAGATGAACAGATAGATAAATGGAGAGATAAATGAATAGTAGGTAGATAAATGGATGGATAGGCAGATATAGAAGGATAGATATATAGATGGATGGATGGATGGGTGAATGTATGGATAGATGAGTAGATAGTTGGATAAATAGATGGATAAATAGATGGATGGACTTATAGAAAGCTGGATAAATAGATGAATAGAAGGATGGACGGATAGTTGGAAAGATTGATGGATAGATGGATGAACAAATGGGAGCCCGAAGGGAGAGATCCGGGCAACGCCGGCCACTCCCCCCCCCCCCACCAGGAATTACATGAAATAAAACTACACATCAGTTTGTTGGATTAGTACACGTGTATAAAAATACAGTGTGAAGTGTATATCACCTTCAAAACAGAATGCGAAACGCTGGATACAAATAGAATGCATTTAGATTTAGAAAAGACCTGGGTAAATACCGGTTTGTAAGACGTGTTTGGTTGATTGATGGAGCAGATGGCATCGAGAGTAGGTTACATGCATGCAATTATCAGTTTACTTGGGCATTGGGCACGAATTGCCTCGCACGAACCAATAAAATTTTAATTTTATTGGTTCGTGTTTTTTTTATAAGAATTTTAAAAATAATAATTTTGACAGTGTTACCAGTTTTAACAAATACCGGCGGAAATTTTTTTTAAGGACACTTTAATGGCTATTAATACTGCTTAACAAAATGTGTCTGTGGGTTAAACCCATACAGTGTTTAACTGTGGTTATACGACAAATTTATCATACTGAACTTATCATACGACTTATCATACTGAAGTTGTTCAGTATGATTAGAACAGCTTATCATAAAGAATGTCTGTGTGTGCATACAAGGACCTACAGAGCAAGGTATGTACACATTAAAATATACTCTTATTGAAAGCTAGGAATGATTGACCCGTTAATGCTTCAGACACACCTTTCAAGCAGCTTTTGTATAAAATTTCAGACATTTCAAGCTGCTGTTGTATAAAAGAATATGCAGAGAACGGAAATTGCTACTTGCTTGTCATAATGCATTTCCAATACAAAATGAATATATATATATATATATATATATATATATATATATATATATATATATAAAAGTTTGTGAGGGTACCACCTCTGGTGCCAATGTGGGGACCCATAGCCTCGGAGAAGACAATAAAAAGTATTCAGAGGAGACCTTGTGGTTTCTCACTGAACACTAATAGTATCTTCTCCTACCACCCCCATTCTTTTGAATGTACACATATATATTTGCTTTATTTGAACTTTGTTACACAATATATATATATATATATATATATATATATATATATATATATATATATATATATATATATATATATATATATATATATATATATATATATATAAAACAGAGGAAAACAGAAACAAATCTCTAAGAGTATTACTATTAAATATTTTAACAGCTCAACAGCCCTATCCTGTTGGAGATCTTGTCAAATTCTCGCATATTTTAAGTCATTCGTATGGCCAATTTTAATGAAAAAATAGTCAATAGCTACTAATACACTCAGAAACTACACATTGCCTTTTTAGTACTTCTATCTTAACCATCTGCTTGATATATGCCCAAAGTGAATCAGCAATTACAAATACAGCTAAGTCAAATTCAAACATTCATCAACATCTAGCGATAACAGTTTCACTACCAGACTATCAATTGAAATATCAATTGACCTGTTCTTCAAATTGTTCATAACGTAACTTTAACAAAGACATTAACTCAGTTTCTTTCACTATAACATTTCTTAAGACCGAAACGCTAAGCGTGTTAGTGGCTTGACAAAAAATGTAAAAATATTAATACTATGTACTCTCATAAACCCAATGTACCTTCTTGTATAAATAATTAAATAAATAAAGACTACATTATCTCTCTTTTTTTTTACACCTCAAAACGCGCATTTACATGCAAATTGGTGGTTGATTTCTTAGTATCCAGGAATGCAGTCACTTATATGCAGTAGGAAAAAATGTATATATTGCTGCATCTTGTAATGGGATGCTGCAAGATGCGGGGGCGCCCACTGATGTTGCTGGCCTTTAGTAGTTGTTCAGTATTTTGAACTCTATTTATTTGTAGAATAGAAGCGAGATTTAACTTTAGGAAAATTATTACTCGCATCCCCAAGGTCACAAGGACTGCTATTAACTGCGGGCGGGTGATCAAGTCACCCTTCACTTGACTTGAAATACATATATACAAAGGCATACAGGACAATGTATTACAAACTTCACTGCTCCATAGTGAGCAGGGTAGTGTGTCTACACACTCTTAAGGAGAAGTGCTTAACTCCTCATAAAGTGAGCAGTGAGTCACAACTCACTGAATGAGCAGCGTGTTGCATCATATAGTGGACATCACGTTATATCACAAAGACTGGGCACTGTATTACACCATAGTCAGCAATGCATTACACGCGAAGAGTGAGAAGTGCGTTACCTAACACCAGAAAGAATAAGCCTATGAGTTACACCATAAAGAGTAAGAAATGCGTCACACAACAATGAATAATGCGTCACACAAAAAAGTGAAGAACGCGTCCCTTTTCAATAAATTTAAATTATATTATGGACTCTTATATGCTCAAAAATCCTCACGGTACAGATAACCAGACTGATACATGGATGGCCAAATAAATGTACAGATGGGAGCCCGAAAGATAGACCCGGGCAACACCGGCTACAACACCCCCCCCCCCCCTTTCCCAAGGAATTACATAAAAAATATCACTGTATAGATAACGCCATTTTGTTAATGCCTGGGCGGAAAACATTTTAGGTTCCTCCATTAAAGACTAGAAGCGTTTGTAACAAGAAACCAAACGTTGCTCAACTCTACCACTGAAGTATAGTCCGGACTCATCTCTGGCCGGACTACAGGACTAGAAGAAGACCAGGACTACTCTGTACTGGAAGGGGAGTCCTGACCTTCTCGACAACCATGATATATTACAGTCAGGACTCTCCTCTCTCCCTCTCTCTCTCCCTCTCTCTCTCTCTCTCTCTCTCAGGGGGGCGAGTCTTTGGCGCGCCATACCTCCAACTTCATAAGGTTCTCAAATCCTTCCAAAGTCGTCGATATTGCCTCCTGCTTCGTAATTCCCATCCTGAACTTTTGGTACATGTAGATACCAAAGTTTTGTCAGGAGTTTGCAATTAATTTTGTGTCTTACGGCCAGAGAGTCTTTTTTGTTTTCTGCATCATAACTCACGGTGGATTTTCGTTTTTGACTGAAGAGAAATGTCTTTTCTCAGCATGGTTGCTATATCCAATGTTCACCAACACTTATGTTAGCCTTTCAAACTCCCTACTCACGTTGTTCTATTCAGAACTGTGGGTCAGGGCTCACGTTTAATGGGGCAATGTGAGTAGGGAGTGTGAAAGGATAAAACAAGAGTTGGTAAACAATGGATCTAGTAACCATGAGATGAACACTACTATAAGACGACACTTGGACAGGTGGTACAATCCTGAACTAAGAACAAAAAATTACAACACTTCCAACAAAATTATATTAAAAATCCACCATGCATATTGAGCATAAAAATAAGAAAGAATAATGAATGAAATAATCCGTAAAGGAGAAAAAGCCCAACTCCTAACCAAAATACAGACCTACTCATATACTATAAAACAATATAGACATCATTAAAAACAGTCCGAAGCCGACGGAGAGCCCTTTATAGCAGTCGAACTTGGTATATATGTACACCTGCCCCCACGAAGGATGTAACCTTCAAGCTAAATACATAGTTATGACATCGACCAAGCTGACGAGGCGTTTGACCTGTCATCTTCAACCAGGTGTCCCTAAAAATCACACGAGACAAGACCATGACATCACCCTAACAAGAGAAATGTTGAATAAAAACACTTGCATATTAGACAAACCCAAGATGTAAGAAGATTACAAGTTCTTGAAGCCCTTCACATAAAAGCCCAATAATCCATCATAAATATGCAAATAACAGAACTATTCACTGTACCCATGATGAGAGTGAGAACAAGACCGGAACGGAAGATGTCAACAATGACGACACTGCCCAAAACGCTATACCCACTACATCTCTTATCTCTCACACCTCACCTATTTGTACGTACCTGACCTCTCAGTTGTATAAGTGCGATATGCCCTGTCCTGTCTCATATTTCAGCAAGATGAAAAAAAACAGATGATGCTTTAGCCTTACCTGACGAACTAGACTAACCTTTCCATCTGAAAGATGGAAACTCAGAAGAGCTACAATGAAAACTAAAAACACAGCTCCAAGTGAGGACAAAATCACTTACAATATGCTGGCCAAGCTAGGAGAAAAGGGTGAAGAAGCTTTCTTGAATCTCATCAACAGAGTATGAGTGAAAAGAACTCGACCACTCTCTTGGAACAGAGCAATTATAGTTCCCATTCTAAAACCTAAAGACCCAGGATATCAAAGACCCATCTCATTCACAAGCTGTCTGGCCAAAACTGCGGAAAGAATGCTCTTAAAGAATGGAATTAAATGGAAAGCCAATCCACTGCACCAAAATATGTTTGCTTGCAGAAAAGGTGTTGGAACCACAAAATGTCTTACCTTCCTCCTGGATCAAATCAGTGACAAACCTGGAATCCTTATTTTTCTAGACCTTGAAAAAGCCTTCGAGTTAGCCAATGCTCCAGTTACACTGTGCTGCCTTGTGGATAAGGAAATCAAAGGACACGCTCTTGCCTTTGCCAAAGGAAACCTGCTTAACCGAGAAGCTACAGTCAAATTCCAAGGAAAAACATCGTCCTCTAAGAGGCTGGAAAATGGAACTCTGCAGGGAGGAATTCTAAGCCCTTTCCTCTTCAACTGTCTTATTCATGAAGCTCAAGTTACCAAAAGCCAAACTGCTTAACTATGCAGACGACTTTGTGATCATCATCAATGACAAAGGAGCCAGGAACCATGCACAAAAAGGCCTAGATATTATCAGCAGAGAAGCGGAATGCATAGCAGTGAAAATAAACAGTAATAAAACCAAAGCAATAGCCGTTAAAATGATAACTCAAGACATCAGACTCGCAATACAAGGACATGAAATTGAGTGGGTTACCTCTTTTCAATACCTAGGAGTCATAATAGACAGCCAGATGAAATTCACTCAAGAAATGGAATATCTTCGTCAACGTTATAAAGCCAGAAACTCAGCTTTGCACTTCCTGACAAGTCTTAGAGATGGTGCATCTCTACCAGTACTCAAAATGTACTATGTTCAAGCAGTTAGGTCACTCATTGACAATGCTGCTCCTGCTCTTACATCCCTCAGTGATAACCAATGGGAGAAACTGGAAGTGTCTCAAAATGATGCTTTCTGAACAATGCTGGGAGCTCCTATATGGACGCGTTGAGAAAATCTAAGAATGGATACCAACTTACCAGCCTTAGAAAACAGGATCAAACAAAGGGTAGCCACCATAACAGCAAAACTTGTTGGAACCACCGCCAGGATGTCAAAGATAGCATACACAGATCTTCAGAGAAACCTTCTATATAGAACAAGAGCATGGACGGAAAATCAAGTAAAGATTCTAGAGAACGTGGACTTAAACTGGACAATTAAAAACAAAGGAGAAGATAGACCATATCAACACTTTCGGCAGCCTCCTTCATGGGAAGAATCGAGTCTAAAGATTATCATTGAATGATTACCAGTTAAAAAAACAGCATGTGACTCGCAGAAGGTCAAAGCAGTTAGGGAACAACAAATGGAAACCATCTCAAGACCTACAACGACTCACATCTTCACAGATGGATCAGTTGATCAAGAAAGAGGTTCTGCTGGGGCAGCGGTTTACACTAACAACCATGAAGCTTACTGGAGCATGATTAGTGGGTGTTCAACATTGCAGACGGAATTATATGCCCTGAAGGAGGCTATAAACTATACAATTGAGAATAATTTACATGATGTCATCATTCATACCGACTCTAAATCTTCGCTCCAGGCATTGTTAACCAGTCAACACAGAGATAATATACAACTCCTCATAGGAATCCAACATATAGGAAAAGAAGCCCATAATCTAGGGCTATCAATCACCCTAAATTGGATACCAAGTCACATTGGCATAGATGGTAATGAAAAGGCAGACTCACTAGCAAAAACTGCCACTGTTCTACCTGTTGTACAGGTTCAAATACCTCCAAGTTTTTCACAGATTAAGGAGCAAATCAAGAAGAAAATACTTAAAGAGTGTCATATCTGTGGAACAGAAGCAGAGGCGCCACTATTGCACTACTTACTGGAATGTGAAGCTACTGAAGCCCAGTTTCAGTAGCTTCACATTCTCTCAAAAACTCAACATTAATCAAACAACAGCAGCTGCATTAGATGCACATTCCACAGCGACTACAATGATTAGAAAAACCATTAAAGAATGGGACTCACTAGTAAACATTCTGCACCTACATCCGCCACCAATATGTTATCAAAACAAGACTAAAACAGAAGCGAAAAAGAAACGGAGAAAAAGGAGAAAACCCCACCTCCATCTAATATTTTGACCAAAATATCAAGAGTAACAAGGTTATAGCAAATAACCAAACTTATTTACGGGCTCATCATAGCTCATGCTACATAGACATTTTGTTCTGAGTAGCTAAATCTTAAACAGCAACAATCCTGTCGCACACGAAAGTTACAGCCCCGCTCCTGTGCCAGGTAAGTCCACTATAGGCTCACTATAGCCCGTGCTACTTGGAACACAGTGAGACAGTGAGGGATCATTCATGTTTTTCATCAAGCCCCGTTATATGGGAGAACACGGTATCCATGCTTAATGCACTGACATGCTTTAAGCGACACGTTTGAAGTATAGAGCTTTAGACACACACACCCACCAGGAGACTCGAACCCTGGCCATCAAGATGGCAGGTACGCACTTAAATCCACTACACCATACTCAGAGCCCTAAAGAGGTGGGAATTCCAGGGTATTTAACCCCCAAATATACCCCTCTCTCCAGGCAACTCAGCAACGCACATGTGTTGCTGAGCCACAGCAACGCCTGGCCGGGTATTGCTAGTATGTATATATATATATATATATATATATATATATATATATATATATATATATATATATATATATATATATATATATATATATATACATACTTCATGTATATATATGCAGAATAACCACATGTGAAAAATGGAAAATGCTTAACGCGTTATTGGCTAATTCGCCTTCATCAGAGCAAAGTAGAATGAAGATAAGAAAACATTGCTGATCAGACCTTTATATCCGCCTGGGCAGATCACCTGACCACCAAAAATAAGTGGAGGAAAGGAATTATAAGAAAGAAGGTAACTGCAGAAGGCCTATTGGCCCATACGAGGCAGCTCCTATGGGAGCTGCCTTATATATTAAATATATATATATATATATATATATATATATATATATATATATATATATATATAAATATATATATATATATATATATATATATATATATATATAAATATATATATATATATATATATAAATATATATATATATATATATATATATATATATATATATATATATATATATATATAAATATATATATATATATATATATATATATATATAAATATATATATATATATATATATTTATATATATAAATATATATAAATATATATAAATATATATATATATATATATATATATATATAAATATATATATATATATATAAATATATATATATATATATATATAAATATATATATATATATATATATATATATATATATATATATATATATATATATAAATATATATATATATATATATATATATATATATATATATATATATATATATATATATATATATATTTAAAATGCCGCTTCATGTAACTGTTAAATTTGTTTTTTCAAAACACGTCTTCCCCACAAGGCAATTCTATTATGCAGTTTTTAATTGTCATTCTGTTCATCAGTGCAAAGCGTCAAGTAATTATAACATGCAAAGGGAACTTGTAATTTCTTGTCATAACACATCTGGCGCCACACTATTTTACAGAATTATTTTCGATCTTACTTTGTAATTACTGCATCTGAATGATGACAAAACATAATTACAAAATTATATTTAGTCACTGTTAATAACGCTTTATAAGAATGTATTCATGCGTTCAAGCAACTTGCATTATTTGCCAGTTATGGGTGATACTAGTTGCTTGTTGGGCAAGCAATAATATTCCTAGTTGCTTATTAGAATAAACTAGTGCTCCTAGTTGCTTGAAGGCCTAAGACAGTGCTCTTATTTACACGTAGGCTTAGGAATGTGTTCCTTATGCATTATTGGTCTTAAGAGCGCTCTAATGTACTTGGTGGCCTTCAACAGTGCTGAGAATTTCACATAGATCTAAGATTCTGCTCAAATTACACTACATGAGGCCTTTGAATCTAAACTTCTTTAACTTTTTTGTCTATGTTCTTCACTTTAGTGTCTAGAAGATGTTCTCACGGTTGAATAAAACTGGCAAAACTGTATAAAATATTATGGGCTAATCTAGTGATCTAGTTAATTAATACTTAATTCATTGGTTCATCATTTGATGTGATAGACAATAGATGAGTATGGAGCCATTATATTAGAAGACCGATAGCTAAACAAGACGAGGTTGGGACCCAAGAGCTGTTATTTGGTCCGTCAAGCAGCATTAGGTGAGCATAACTTGGGGTGGATACATCTAGTCAAGGCATTTCTTAAGACACCCAGCATGCAAGCACACTACCCTTAACCTAATGGTTATTGTTACTCCAGTGATGTACACACTTCGACTGTGAAGCATTGTTAAGAGAAATTTCTGCCTGGCATATTGTTGTGAACTATTTCTTAACGTTAGAAGTGTTGCAAGACCCACTGACAGTTTGGTAAAGAGTCTGTGATGACTAACTGCAAATAGAGTTTGAACGATATGTTCTGGACCAAACTTATGTAAGACCAGTTATTTTGTCAAAACAGCCTCGTGGTTTAACCCTCAGAGAAAAGATCAGGCTCTGCAATTTAGGAATATGCAGCAGCTATGTTTTCTGTTACAATATGTCACATGAAATTCTTCAAGGTTACAGCGATCTATTAAAAAAAAAACTATCGGAGAGTGCGTTCAAGCAACGTTCGTATAGAACCTTACCGAAGTCAATATTGATCAGTGGAAGGCTGAGAGAGAAGGTGTGTGTGTGTGTGTGTGTGTGTGTGTGTGTGTGTGTGTGTGTGTGTGTGTCTTTCACTTCAGGTCGCACCAAGATAGATGTGTGTTTTGAGGGAGATATTGAGAGAATAGTGAGTGTCTTGTTGACGCCTGCTGGAAGGTCAAAGGGCAAGTGGATATTCGGTGAGTAGGGGGAGGGTTGAATATCTAGTCTCCACACTGTGGAGTCAGAACGCCACATCGTCTCCACATCATGTTAATGCCACATCCCCGCCTCATAAGACGCCTCCGCACTATGTTATGTCACATCCTCACCTCATAAAACGTATCCACACCGTGTTATGTCACATCCCCGCCTCATAAAATGCCTCCACACCATTGTACCTCATCATACAACCCGTTCTCGCACTTGCTTATAGTCAATATCTTACTAATGAATAAGTGTATATGTGACATACAAATTTATTGTGAATATTTGAGCTTACCTTGAAATGTTGAATAAAAAAACCACAACCTAACCTAACCTTCTTAGTATGTTAAGATATTACAATTAGTACTGAACCTATACCTATATTAATATTACAGTTTAATAAAAATAATAAAACAAAACTAAAATATTTAAATAAATTGTAAAGTAACTCAGGATATTGTCAAATTTTGTATAAAATCTCTATTGTTTATTAAAACTGAGAGAAAAAATTAGTGCCTTGAAAAAAATATGGCTTGGAATATGTCACATATGTACTTATTTATAAGCGAAATAGTGACCATAAGCAATAAGTCATATACGTGCTGTCTTGTGCGAGAGCGGGTTTGCATCATATCAAACGCCTTCGGAAAAGACCGCAGAAAGGGAACTTGCATTGATATTTTCATAAATTTATTATAATGAGTTATTATGAATCATGAATTATTATGTCATTAACATTTATGAGTCATTTTGAATTGTTATGAATAATTATTGGTTAGTATGAGTAATTAGTAGTCACTATGAGTTATTATGAGTAGTTAAATGAGTTATTTCACGGACTTACCCGGTTTGTTTTGGAGGAAGATTAATACGAAGATTTATATTAAGTATAGCGTTTCCTGTCCCAAAAGCTATGCTCGTTATAGTGGCTTTGCAAGAATGCAAAAAGACATCAACGTTATGTAGTCTCACAAACCTAATGAAACTCTTGTATATATATATATATATATATATATATATATATATATATATATATATATATATATATATATATATATATATATATAAATATATATATATATATATATATGTGTGTGTGTGTGTATGTGTGTCTGTGTATGTGTGTGTGTGTATGTGTGTGTGTGTATGTGTGTGTGTGTATGTGTGTGTGTATGTGTGTGTGTGTATGTGTGTGTGTGTATGTGTGTGTGTGTTTGTATGTGTGTGTGTGTATGTGTGTGTGTGTGTATGTGTGTGTGTGTATGTGTGTGTGTGTATGTGTGTGTGTGTATGTGTGTGTATGTGTGTGTGTGTATGTGTGTGTGTGTGTATGTGTGTGTGTGTGTGTAACTGAAAACTCACACCCCAGAAGTGACTCGAACCCATACTGCCAGGAGCACTTTGCAACTGGTGTACGGGACCCCTTAAACACTCGACTATCACGACCGGACAAAAGATGATGGCAGCCGAGGCAATTTCCCCATCATCCCGCCGGCACTCTGATGGTAATCTTGGGCATAGTATTTTATCAAATCATCTTATTCTTTGGGGCACACGTAAGGAACACAAATGCGAACCAGCCTGAATGGTCCCCAGGCATATATGCAACTGAAAACTCACACCCTAGAAGTGAGTTTGTCCGGTCGTGATGGTCGAGTGGTTAAGGTGTCCTGTACACCAGTTGCAAAGTGCTCCTGGCAGTATAGGTTCGAGTCACTTCTGGGGGTGTGAGTTTTCAGTTGCATATATGCCTGGGGACCATTCAGGCTTGTTCGCATATATATATACACATATATATATATATATATATATATATATATATATATATATATATATATATATATATACATATATATATATATATATATATATATATATATATATATATATATATACAGATATATATATATATATATATATATATATATATATATATATATGTATATATATATATATATATATATATATATATATATATATATATATATATATATATATATATATATATATATATATATAAAATCTAAAGATCTAGAATTTTGGAAAATTCGTCTTCAATTCTGAGTGTTGAAAACTGTCTGTTGAGACGAACCGTTGAACCCGGGGCTTTTACAGTAAACTTTCAGAGTAAACCAATTGACAGTGACTGCTGATGAGTATAGTTAGTATGTACGAGGGGTTGGGGGGGGGGTCGAGCTCCAGCTATCATCATGTCTACCTTAATTCCATATTCATCGCCAACCTTCCTGTCATTTACCATCTTCACTGCCCTTCACCACCTTCCCTACCCTTCACCACCTTCCCTACCCTTCACCACCTTCTCTACCCTTCACCACCTTCCCTACCCTTCACCACCTTCCCTACCCTTCACCACATTCCCTACCCTTCACCACCTTCCATACTCTTCATCACCTTCCTTACCCTTCACTACCTTCCCCACCCTTCACCACTTCCCTACTCTTCACCACCTTCCCTACCCTTCACCACCTTCCCTACCCTTCACCACCTTCCCTACCCTTCACCACCTTCCCTACCCTTCACCATCTTCCCTACCCGTCACCACCTTCCCTACCCTGAATTATTATGCCTCGCTGTTTCATCGAACGAAAGAGGGGTGGGGGACGACGCATGGAGCTCGACCCCCGACCCCTCACGCAACCATCCCGGGACAAAGACCAGTCACCCTGCAATGTTTGGTGAGACTAGCCCCGAGCGTCCACCCTTGAACACTGTGCTTCATATATACAGTCAGATGTCTGAAACATCAGCCAATGCGCCATGCTCATCTAGTTCTTATTTTAAATCCTAGAATTAATCTTGAAACTATGTTGAATTAGTAACCAGAGCAAGATATTCAAGCCCCCTTGAGTGATCTAATTCAAGAAACAAACGATACACAATTAAGCGAGGAAGCTTTACTCACATACACAGAAAGCCTCTTGCAGCGTGCACACACACTTGTGCTCAGACCAGCAGCAGAGTTCCACTGACTCCTGCTGGCATACTCAACGCTGAATGTGTCAAAGGCTGACTGACTTTGATCTTGGCTTATTGCGTGGGAACCATCCATTGAGTAACGCAGATGTTGCCACATTAGCCAAGCGATTCACGCTGGCTTTGGATTTAGAATTCACCATAATTGTTCACGAGTTGACAGTCAAAACAAAACATATTCCCCCTAAGTGCACTATATATAATATATTCTTATTGCTGTATGAAAGAAAAGATTTTTAAGCATTAAATACAAATGTATATTCCGTAAATACACAACACATATTCGTATGGCGCTAAGAAAAAAAAATTATTTTCTGAAGCATGGAATATATGGCATATTCCCTTTATGCATTTCAAACTACATTATTCAAGGGAAAAGAAAAAATATTTTATAAAGTATCAGACACAAAGCATATTCTCTAAATGTATTATATATATTCTTGTGGAGGTAGCAAAAATGTTTCCTGAACCTTTATCCGCAACAGAACATCTCCTAACAAAAGACTAGGAATTAGAGTAAAAATTGTTTTGTCATATCTTTCCCGAGTAATGCTAAAACGCACCAGTGTATAGCAGTATATATCCCCTTATAGCAACTATTTAGTTAAACTTACTAAAACGAACTGTTGGATTAAAGAATGTTCAGGCTTCGTACCATAAATTTTGTCTAGTGCCTCCCCTTCCCCCACAAAAAATAGGCATTACTAAATATAGTATACCACATAGGTGTACAATATTAGGCTTAATATCAGGTATACTACACCTAGGATTAATTTTGACAAGTTAGAAACCTTTTTATACATTTCAAGTTTTTCAGAATGCTATTTGAGCAAATTCAACATAACAAAACGTTAAGTTTTTTGGGATACATTGAAACGTTTGTGTGGTTGTCAACCAAACAGTTGGATCAGTACACCAGCAGAGACAAGAATCCGGAGCTGAAGTTAAGGCAGGAAATCCTGTAGTTAATTGGAGACTCTCGAGCGGGTGTTCAACTTGATAAACGGCGAAGCTCGCCTTTGGAACATGGTCGCCTTTGGAACATGCTCGCCTTTGGAACATGGTCGCCTTTGGAACATGGTCGCCTTTGGAACATGCTCGCCTTTGAAACATGGTCGCCTTTGGAACATGCTCGCTTTGGAACATGCTCGTCTTTGGAACATGCTCGCCTTTGGAACATGCTCGACTTTGGAACATGCTCGCCTTTGGAACATGCTCGCCTTTGGAACATGCTCTTGCTGAATACCGACATGTTATATAGATTCGAGAACCACCGTTGATATATTGCAAAAAGAACACTTAAGTGACAACGACACCTGACCACAAATGTCATAGTATTAATTCAAACTCTCAAACGTCAAGGTTGTCAGATACTTATCAACTGGGGTCCAAGTCATGTGGGAATACTTGCGGATGACTTTACAGATGACGCTGCAAAATATGGACCTTTGAGAAGAAATGAAGACATTTACATGCTACAGAGTTTGGCACAGATTAAGTAAATAGAAGAATAGAGAAGATGTACAGTGACCACAACACAGCAGTTGCAACATCAGAATCTGCGGGTTGGTACAAGAATTCAACCAACTATGAACCACTTATTTTGATAAGTGGATAAGCACACACACACACACACACACACACACACACACACACACACACACACACACACACACACACACACACACACACACACACACACACACACACACACAGGTGTGTGCCCGATAGGCTCAGGAATCTGTACACCTGTTGATTGACGGTTGAGAGGCGGGACCAAAGAGCCAGAGCTCAACCCCCGCAAACACAACTAGGCGAGTACAACTAGGTGAGTACACACACACACACACACACACACACACACACACACACACACACACACACACACACACACACACACACACACACACACACACACACAATGAACTTAGAGAATGGGAACTAGAAGAAAACCCAGACATAATAGCACTCTCAGAAACAAAGCGAACGAAAATCATAACAAATGCAGTGTTTCCACAGGACTACAGGGTTATGAGGAAAGAGAGAGAAGGAAGAGGAGGAGGAGGTGGTGTAGCTCTGCTGGTAAGAAAAGGCTGGAGTTTTGAGGGGATGGTTATTAAGGGCTGTGAAGATTTCAGTGACTACATAACAGGTACCATGGCAATTGAAGGACTAAAACTTATAGTCGTGGTCATATATAACCTCCGACCAAATGACAGAAGACCCAGACAGGAATATAACAGAAATAACATGGCCACCATTAGTAGAATAGAGAGAGCAGCTTCTGTCGCTAGCAGGAACGGATCTGGACTACTAATCATGGGGGACTTCAATCACGGGAAGACAGACTGGGAGAACAGAGACCCACATGGAGAGCTAAGCTGATGGATGTGGCAAAAAGAAACTTTCTAAGCAAACACATCAAGGGACCGACAAGAATGAAAGGAGACGATGAACCAGCCATGCTTTAAGGGAAGTTAAGTTGGAAGCCCCCTTGGGAATGAGTGAACACAGGTGTATTGTTCTTTGAGTACCTGGTAGAGCCAGGATTTATCTCCTCCCAAAAAAGAACTAGGAAACAAAGGGCTGGCGTACCGAAAGGGGAATTATGAGGAGATAAGAAGTTTCCTAAAGGATATACCATGCAACATAGAAACCAGAGCTAAGTACGTACAAGACATGATGGACTAAGTCACCGAAATGTATCAGGAGGTAGTAAACAGGTTTATCCCGGCCCAAAAGACAAAATCCGAAAAGCAAAAAAGAATCCATGGTTTAATAGGGCTTGTATGGAGGCGAATGGGCGACGGCAGGATCTCCAAGGATCTCCTGTATGAAGAGCTGACGCAGGGAAAGCGTCCAACAGGCAAGCCCCAGCTGCGGTACAAAGACGTATGCAAGAGGGACCTGAAAGTCATGGACGTCGATCTTGCTACGTGGGAAACACTGGCCGCAGACCGTTCAGCCTGGGGACAGTCTGTTCAAAGAGGTCTCTACAAGTTCGGGGAGTCACTTGCCAAAAAATCCGAGGAAAAGAGATAGAGAAGAAAAGCCGGTAGTCAGGAAGACAGACCAAAATCGGACTTCGTTTGTGCTCGGTGTGGGATGGACTGCCACTCTCGGATTGGCCTCATCAGTCACACCAGACGTTGTACCAGGATTGACAACCAGGGCGCAACTCCATGTCTCCCGAGACTGAAGGATGCCTTCTAATATAGAGGCAAAGGAACTGAATAAAAGGGCATGGAGGGAGTTCCGAAATAACAGAACACTAGAAAGCAGAGAGAGATACCAGAGAACCAGGAACGAGTATGTTAGTATGAGAAGAAAAAAGTATGAAAATGATATAGCTAATAAAGCCAAGACCGAACCCAAGCTACTACACAGTCACATCAGGAAGAAAACAACAGTGAAGGAACAGGTAATTGAACTGTTCTTCAAGAACAGGTAATGAAATTTAGAACAGGTGAGGACAGGTACACAGAGAATGACAAGGAGGTGTGTGAAGAACTCAACAAGAGGTTTCAGGAGGTTTTCAATACAGAACGAGGTGAGGCCCCTGCACTAGGAGAGGGGGCAGTAAACCAGGCGGCCTTGGAAGGGTTCGAAATTGGTCAAGAGACACCTGATGGATCTGGATGTGAAAAAGACTGTTGGTCCAGACGGAATCTCACCATGGGTACTGAAAGAGTGTGCGGAAGCACTTTGCTTGTCACTCTCCATAATGTATAGTGAGACCTACCAGAAATATGGAAGACGGCTAATGTGGTCCCAATATACAAAAAGAGTGACAGACAAGAAGCACCAAACTACAGGCCAGTGTCCTTTACTTGTATTCCATGCATGATGATAAAGAAGATCGTGAGAAAAAACCTAGTAACACATCTGGAGAGAAGAGACTTCGTGACACCTCATCAACATGGGTTCAGGGTGGGTAAATCTTGCCTTACAGGCTTGATAGAATTCTACGATCAGGTGACAAAGAATAAGCAAGAAAGAAAAGGATGGGCGGACTGCATTTTCTTGGACTGCTAGAAAGCCTTTGACACAGTACACCATAAGAGGTTGGTACATATGCTCGAGAAACAGGCAGAAATAACTGGTAAACTGCTTCAGCGGACAAGGGAGTACCTAAACAATAGGAAGCAGAGAGTTACAGTGAGGGGTGAGACCTCAGATTGGCGTGGTCACCAAAGGAGTCCCACAGGGCTCTGTACTCGGACCTATCCTGTTTCTGATATACGTAAATGATCTCCCAGAGGGTATAGACTCATTCCTCTCAATGTTTGCTGACGACGCCAAAATTATGAGAAGGATTAAGACAGAGGAGGACTGCTTGAGGCTTTAAAAAGACCTGGACAAACTAAAGGAATGGTTGAACAAAGGGTTGTTAGCGTTTAACCCAAGCAAATGTAATGTAGTAAATATAGGTATAGGGACCAGGAGGCCAGATACAAGGTATCATTTAGGAGATGAAATTTTTCAAGAGTAAGAGAGAGAGAAAGACTTGGGAGTTGATATCACGCCAGACCTGTCCCCTTAAGCCCATATCAAGAAAATAACATCAGCGGCATTTCCCAGGTTGGCCAACATAAGAACAGCGTTTAGAAATTTGTGTAAGGAATCATTCAAAACTTTGTATACCACATATGTCAAACCAATCTTGGAGTATGCAACTCCAGCATGGAGTCCATATCTAGTCAAGCATAAGACTAAACTGGAAAAAAGTTCAAAAGGGTGCCACCGAAACTAGTACCCGAGCTGAGGGGTATGACCTACGAGGAGAGACTACGGGAATTAAACCTCGCGCCGCTGGAAGACAGAAGAGTTTGGGGGGGACATGATCACCACATACAAGTTTTTCAATGGAATTGATAGGGTAGATAAAGACAGGCTATTTAACACAAGGGGCACACGCACAAGGGGACACATATGGAAATTGAGTGCCCAAATGAGCCACAGAGATATTTGAAAGAACTTTTTCAATGTCAGAGTAGTTGACAAATGGAATGCATTAAGAAGTGATGTGGTGGAGGCTGACTCCATACACAGTTTCAAGTGTAGATATGATTGAGCCCAGTAGGCTCAGGAACCTGTACACCAGTTGATTGACAGTTGAGAGGTGGGACCAAAGAGCCAGAGATCAACCCCCGCAAGCACAACTAGGTGAGTACACACACACACACACACACACACACACACACACACACACTTAAAAACTTTTTTCTTAGAAATTTAACTTAACTTAGAACTTAGGGGAACTTAGATTTTTTTTCTTAGGTATAATTGGACAGACTTGTTGCTAGGCAAGGAAGTAAATGAGATGTATGCCAAATTTTGCACAATATATGATGAAGGCACACAAACATTCATACCAAAACAGAGATGCAGACCTACGAAACAGGGTTGGTTCAACAGAAATTGCGAGAGGGCCAGAGATAAAAAAACACAAGCATGGAATCATTATAGAAAGAGGCCAAACACCCAAACATACCAGCGATACCAAGATGCAAGAAACAACTACACGTCAGTAAGGAGAGAGTCAGAGAGGAACTTTGAGAACGGTATAGCAGACAAATGTAAATCAGATCCAGGCCTTTTCTATAAATTAATTAAAAGCAAGCTGCAGGTAAAGGATAATATTCAGAAGTTGAAAATGGGGGAGAGATACACGGAAAATGAAAATGAAATGTGTGAAACATTAAACGAAAAGTTCCAAAGTGTGTTTGTACAAAATGATATCTTCAGAGAACCAGACACAATGAGAATTCCAAAGAACAACATAGAGCGTATAGAGGTGTCTAGAGATGAAGTTGAAAATATGCTAAAGGAGCTAAGTAAGAACAAAGCAGTTGGTCCAGTTGGAGTTTCACCATTGGTTCTGAGAGAATGTGCATCTGAGCTCAGCATTATACTTCAACTGATCTTTCAGGCATCCCTGTGTACAGGAATCGTAGCAGACGTGTGGAAAAAGGCTAACATAGTTTTAATCTACAAAAGTGGCAGCAGGGAAGACCCCCCCTTAATTATAGACCTGTATCATTGACAAGAGTAATAGTGAAAATATTGGAAAAAATAATAAAAACTAAATGGGTAGAACACCTGGCGAGAAATGATATAATATCAAACAGACAGTATGTTTTTCGATCTGGAAGATCCTGTGTATCGAATTTACTCAGTTTCTATGATCGAACCACGGAGATTTTACAGGAAAGAGATGGTTGGGTTGACTGCATCTATCTGGCACTAAAAAAGGCTTTCGACAGAGTTCCATATAAGAGGCTGTTCTGGAAACTGGAAAATATTGGAGGGGTGACAGGTAAGCTTCTAACATGGATGATTGATTTTCTGACTGATAGAAAAATGAGGGCAGTAATCAGAGGCAATGTATCGGATTGGAGAAATGTCACAAGTGGAGTACCACAGGGTTCAGTTCTTGCACCAGTGATGTTCATTGTCTACATAAATGATCTACCAGTTGGTATACAGAATTATATGAACATGTTTGCTGATGATGCTAAGATAATAGGAAGGATAAGAAACTTAGATGATTTTCATGCCCTTCAAGAAGACCTGGACAAAATAAGTATATGGAGCACCACTTTGCAAATGGAATTTAATGTGAAAAAATGCCATGTTATGGAATGTGGAATGGAACATAGACCCCACACAACCTATAAATTATGAGAGAAATCTTTAAAGAATTCTGATAAAGAAAGAGATCTAGGGGTGGTTCCAGATAGAAAACTATCACCTGAGGACCACATAAGAAACGTTGTGCGAGGAGCCTATGCCACAATTTCTAACTTTTATTGCTTTTAAATACATGGATGGCGAAATATTAAAGATATTGTTCACGACTTTTGGAAGGCCAAAGCTAGAATATGCAGCAGTTGTGTGGTGCCCATATCTCAAGAAGCACATCAACAAACTGGAAAAAGTGCAAAGACATACTACTAAGTGGCTCCCAGAACTGAAGGACAAGAGCTACGAGGAGAGGTTAGAGGCATTAAATATGCCATAACTAGAAGACAGAAGAAAAAGAGGTGATATGAACACTACGTACAAAATAGTAACAGGAATTGATAAAATCGTTTGGTAAGATTTCCTGAGACCTGGAACTTCAAGAACAAGAGGTCATAGATTTAAACTAGCTAAACAAAGATGCCGAAGAAATATAAGAAAATTCACTTTCGCAAATAGAGTGGTAGACGGCTGGAACAAGTTAGGTGAGAAAGTGGTAGAGGCCAAGACCGTCAGTAGCTTCAAAGCGTTATATGACAAAGAGTGCTAGGTAGACGGGACACCACGAGCGTAGCTCTCATCCTGTAACTACACTTAGGTAATTATACTTAGGTAATTACACACACACTCACACAAACACATACACAAGCCCTCGCGGACAGCCCTCGGGAGTCTTAAGGCCCGCTTTTTTAGAAATAAGCCAGAAATAAGTGGACAGTCTTTCACCTAACGCCCCTGTACACCCAGCAGTAAATATGTACACGGGAGTTAGACAGCCGTCGTGGACTCCATCCTGGGGATGTTTGTATGTGTGTGAGAGAAATATGTGAAGTAGATATGATACAGGAAAATACATCGGGAGTCAGTACACTAGACGGTTAGAAAGATCGGGTTCAAGAGCTAACAGCTCGATCCTGCAGGCATAAACTGTAAATCCATACACGCGCGCGCGCACACACACACACACACACACACACACACACACACACACACACACACACACACACACACACACACACACACACACACACACACACACACACACACACACACACACACACACACACACACACACACACACACACATACACACACACAGGCACAAATAGTAAATACACACTTCACATGCATGTCTAGATAGCTGATATAACCGAATGGCACACGCATCTACAAAGCAGAATAAATCACAATAAACAACATGCATTAATGAGCCTTCATTACCTCACAGGTAATCCCTCAAAATAGAAAAAAAACACAATTATAGACCTATAATTATTACCTCCAGGAAGACCTCCAACACTACACGGAGCCAACCTCCTCACGTTAGCAACGCCCTAGCAACAAAAAATATTACTGAGTGAGTGTGGTTTGCACCACAAAGGAAACCTCTTAATGGTGATTTGTTGAAAGCATTACAAATGATCCTGCTCCTGTTTGGGCTTCATAAACAAACCGGGCATGGTAGCAGCCACGTCCCGCGGCCGCCATGGTGCTGGGTAAACGCGTTAACTCACATTTCCTGAATGGTATAAAATTTGCATATTCATAACATTAAATCTCGTTGAAATTCTCAACTCTGAGGGGAATTTCCATTTTGCAAAAGGAGCCTTAACTCTGGATAAGGTGAGCATAACTCATGCTCCGAACATACGATTTTTTAATTGTACACGATCCATGAATTCATGCATTTAACTTGTTACGAACCGGATGGATGCTTATGCACTTGTAGATACGAGTAAATAAGCACAGACACACTTCATGTTGAGCTTATTAGGACTTGTAAATGCTGAGCGTATTTGAGTTTGAGAATGCTGAGCTAATTTGAAATCTTAAATGATGAGCTTATTTGGACTTGTAAACTATTCGCTTAGTTGGACTAGTAAATGCTTGATTAATCCTAGTCTATGACATAAACGGCCGAATCGTATTAAAAATGCTGTCATTGTATGCACATCACGGTAGGTATACACGCTTGCGGATCTTTTGATGTATTAAATTCTGCCTGAATTAGGCCAACTAACACAACGTAACCTAACCTAACCCGACACTACTCATCCCAGAATAACAAACTATGCAAAATCAACTCAATATTATCAAGACTGCCTGAGGTAACCCAATGTAACCTAGCATAACCTATGATAATCTAACCTAACTCAACCTACGCTCAATTTAACGTAACGTAACTCTTCCCTATCCTAACTTAACCTAGCCTAAGATATCTTAGCCTACGATGTCCTAGCCTATTATAATCTAGTCTATGATTTCCTGTCTTATGATATCCTAGGGCATGTAATTAGCCAACTATGAGGTCCTAGTCAAACCAACCAATGGAACGTGTGTGACCAATCATGAAGTAGCTTCCTGTTAAAACCTATTTTATTCTCACCTCTTAAGGGAACTTTGCTTCGTTTGCTAATCACAATTCAGGAAGACCCGATATATACTAATCTCAAAAATATATTATATATTATTATCACATTCCTACCTGATATTCATGTTTCAATAACTTGCAATATTTCCTGGCTATTTCAAGTATTTTTTTGTTTTTACCCATTTTGTGAACCTAGGACAGATTTGATAATTGTTTTTATATATTTTGTGTGTGTGGTTGTTCAGTCAGAACATGACAACTGTCCAGTATGTGGGGCTCGATATGTAGACTTGATAGTGATATTGTTGAACACGTTGTGTTATGGAATAACTGTCGCTAGGATAACTGTCTGCTGGCTAACTGTCTACTGTATAACTGTCTGCTGGCTAACTGTCTACTGTATAACTGTCTGCATGATAACTGTACATAACTGTCTGCAGGAGAGCTGTCTGCAAGGGGTTCTCTGCAGAAGAGTTGTCAGCGGAGAGCTGTCCGAGGGACAGATGCCCGCAGGAGAGATGTATGCAGAAGTGCTGTCTACAGGAGTGCTGTCTACAGGAGTGCTGTCTACAAAGAGTGCTGTCTGCAGGAATGCTGTCTACGGGAGTGCTGTCTGCAGGAGTGCTGTCTACAGGAGTGCTGTCAACGGGAGAGTTGTCTGCAGGGGGGCCAAGACCCGGGATTCTGTGCTTGCTGGGCTGCTGCTTCTTTCAGATATGCAAATTGGGGCGAAGCATTTGCATATAATTTCTTTGGCCAAGTTATGAATTAATCCTTTCCATCCACAAATAAAAGTTTCGGGCAAATTGATGTGTGTGTGTATCAACTTTTTTTATTTTTTGTGCAAATTCGCTGTTTTCTCTTGCTCGAATCTTTCTGAACTTACGTATACTGAAGTCACTAAAAAACATAACTAGTGGGAAATGTAATTGATACGATTCTGATAGATTGGCGTGCTCTTCCAGTACAGATTTAAAACTCAGGGTCTGGGTAACAACCTTCTTTGGTGCCATTGTTCCTAAGGATACCCAAGTCACATTACATTCCTTTCCCTTCGTCGCATCCCAAATCCTTATCCTGACCCCTTCAATGTGTCATTTAGTCGTAATGGCTTGGCGCTTCACCGAGTCTCTTCGCCTGTGAGGAGTGGAATAATGGTCGAGTCTCTCCTTATTGCAACATCTTCTCACTCTCAGGGCTCACTATAACTACCAACCTAGACGCCACAAAAGAGTACTTCTTCTAACAATGTAGCCAGTTTGGTCGTCTCGTCTCTAGCCACCAGCTAAATGTTATAGGGGTCTAGGTTACAAACCTGTTACTCTAGCTGGGTGCCTGAATTTTTTTTTTTGTTCACCAAACCACACACTAAAAAGTGAAGGGACGACGACGTTTCGGTCCGTCCTGGACCATTCTCAAGTCGATTCAATATATTTCAGCCACGTTATTGTGACTCTTCGTCTCTCTTCTTCTGCCTCATTAGTCAAGTGTCTCACCGCAATGTTGAGTGTGTATATTCATATTCATCTTATTGCCCTAGGCAGGTATTTGGCAAGTGAAGAGTGGACGGCATGAAACACAATAATAAAATATATATTAACCTTTAATGATAAACGTACATTCACTAAATTCACATATTAACCTTTAATGATAAACGTTCAGTAAAGTGAAAACAAAATTATACTTTGGCAACTCTCCCCTAAAATATTAAGTCATATGGCAACACCACCCAGCGCCTTAACTGTAAAAACTGATAACTTCTTAAGTCACAGTTAAAATATACTCATCGACAATCAGGTGGTAAAGAAATACTAGACCCGAACCATCTACCAGGTAAACTCAGATCACATATAAACTCGATTCACGCGAGTACTAAAATATGAAAAAAGGAAAATATTAGTAGGGCCTTTGCCTCCAGTAAGTCTTACTGAAAGTAAAGCTACGTTGCGTTTATATTTTTAAAGTAGTCGCCTTGGCCTTTTAGTTTAGTTAATCAGTCTCCTTAAAATAAATATATATAAATGCATACCAGAATATACACTCTACAGGTATGAATAATTATTATCCCACATTTATAAATACCCTACTTAGTTCAGCCTATCACAAGTGAAGAGGCTTATGATCTACCTTATAAAGCATCACACGTCACTCTTAGGTTCAGTAGTGTTGTTGTTGTTGGCTGGTGACCATCCCATGTTATCCTCTTTCCCCATCTTATGCTCCTCACTCCTCCTGTTAGTGTCACAGCCGTTGGTCTCCTTATCCTCTTCTACGAGGGATTAGTTGACTGCTTGCATCACTGTCACTAAGGATCCTTCCTCTCTTGACTGGTAACTGTATCACAACACTGCACTACCTTCTCGTCACTAAGGCAGGCTGAGTATTCACACACTTTACTCGGCATTCACTCCCTCGCCTGGGGCACGCTTTCCTTCCAACTGGAGTTTACCTGCTGCGTCGAGCAGGTAAGGTGACCCCTGGGAGTCACAGGGGTCCCAGACTCCTTTGCTCCCACGCTGGCCCACCAACTACTCCCAGGTGGCAGAGTTTTAGGTTTGGTGCCCACTTATCTTACCTAAGGCTGCTTGCTGCTGACGAACGATAACCAGGACTGCTCAATTTCCTTGACAGGGCGCGCCGAGAAGTGAAGGAAACTACTCACAAACCGTCACTCGGCTCTCCAGTCAACGTGTCCTCCTACAAAGTACGTTGCTTTTCGCTCGTATGCGCTACATAAGGCCAACAATTGTCGTACTAGAAAATGGAAGCGGCTGGGGAAAGTGACGTACTGTCCCGTTTTAGGCTTTGAGTCCTCTGGTAGGTTAGGAGAGAACACTTTAAATTAACCGTTTTCATGACGTTGGGAAACCTTAGGAGGACGGACTGCTCCAGTCCCGCCTCCAAGAGAACAGCCACCACCGTGACTTCGAGCTACTCTCGTCTGCAACCTGTCGATCAAGCAGTCTAAAACTCTCTTTCGGGAAGCTTCACGATGAATCTGCAGTTCCGGTCCACGAAGCTGCTAACGGCGTGACCTGTCCGACCAACGTGTCAGAGACACTTCAACAGGGTCCCGCCTCATGTGGCTCAGTCACCTTACTTCACTGAACTTCAGGCTGCTCCCTCATTGGTCACGTCCACCAACGCCCAACCAATCATCGCCTTCACATCCGGGAATTTCGGTGTCGCCGCGTCGAGGGGGGGGGGGGGGTGAATCCTCTCCTAAGGCTTGGCTGATTTGCCATCTATGAACAGAACGCTCTGCCTCCCCTCCCCCCCCCAAAAAAAAAAAATATGAATAATTTAAAATTTTGGCTTCTTGCCTCTGGGTATAATAAAACCAATCTACCTGGTTTCTAGTCTATATACAGAGAGATAATGACTCTGTACATTGCCAAATGGGAAGAGGCGTGTCAGGCATGAGGAACTGTAACTCAGTATTGATACTTTCTGATTTTTGTTGTATTTCCAGTATTTGTTGCATTATTTGAACAGTAATGTCCTCTTTTTCACTGAAAAAAAACTTAAATTGTCTCATTTGTTATCCAACCTACTTTAGTGCATGCTGGACAAGTCATTAGAAACCAGTGACTAACTCCGTTTTAAATATTAAATAAATTAATAAGCAACTATAACATGGATATATTACAGTTATTTATTTGAATAGATTCTTACTACAGGGATTCAACCATATGTGTATACCACGCTGGTAGTATGGTACGGTGTCGTGGGGAGGACACGCGTATAGTTTTACAGGGGGTTAACCATACATGCATAGATGGGTGGGGGTACCATACATACATAGATGGATGGGGGTACCATGCATACATAGATGGGTGGGGGTACCATACATACATAGATGGGTGGGGGTACCATACATGCATAGATGGGTGGGGGTACCATACATACATAGATGGGTGGGGGTACCATGCATACATAGATGGGTGGGGGTACCATACATACATAGATGGGTGGGGTTAACCATACATGCATAGATGGGTGGGGGTACCATACATACATAGATGGGTGGGGTTAACCATACATACATAGATGGGTGGGGGTACCATACATACATAAATGGGTGGGGGTACCATACATACATTGATGGGTGGGGGTACCATACATACATAGATGGGTGGGGTTAACCATACATGCATAGATGGGTGGGGGTACCATACATACATAAATGGGTGGGGGTACCATACATACATAGATGGGTGGGGGTACCATACATACATAGATGGATGGGGTACCATACATACATAGATGGGTGGGGGTACCATACATACATAGATGGGTGGGGGTACCATACATATATAGATGGGTGGGGGTACCATACATACATAGATGGGTGGGGGTACCATGCATACATAGATGGGTGGGGGTACCATGCATACATAGATGGGTGGGGGTACCATGCATACATAGATGGGTGGGGGTACCATACATACATAGATGGATGGGGGTACCATGCATACATAGATGGGTGGGGGTACCATACATACATAGATGGGTGGGGGTACCATACATACATAGATGGGTGGGGGTACCATACATACATAGATGGGTGGGGGTACCATACATATATAGATGGGTGGGGGTACCATACATACATAGATGGGTGGGGGTACCATACATACATAGATGGATGGGGTACCATACATACATAGATGGGTGGGGGTACCATACATACATAGATGGGTGGGGGTACCATACATACATAGATGGGTGGGGGTACCATACATATATAGATGGGTGGGGGTACCATACATACATAGATGGGTGGGGGTACCATGCATACATAGATGGGTGGGGGTACCATGCATACATAGATGGGTGGGGGTACCATGCCTTCATAGAAGGGTGGGGGTACTATACATACATAGATGGGTGGGGGTACCATACATACATAGATGGGTGGGGGTACCATACATACATAGATGGGTGGGGGTACCATACATATGTAGATGGGTGGGGGTACCATACATACATAGATGGGTGGGGGTACCATACATACATAGATGGGTGGGGGTACCATACATACATAGATGGGTGGCGGTACCATACATACATAGATTTGTGGGGGTACCATACATATATAGCTGGGTGGGGGTACCATACATGCATAGATGGGTGGGGGTACCATACATATATAGATGGGTGGGGGTACCATACATGCATAGATGGGTGGGGGTACCATACATATATAGATGGGTGGGGGTACCATACATGCATAGATGGGTGGGGGTACCATACATATATAGATGGGTGGGGGTACCATACATGCATAGATGGGTGGGGGTACCATACATATATAGATGGGTGGGGAGTGAATGACTTCAACCACTGAACTCGTCATGTTAAAAGCAAATCAAAATAGCGACCATTATAATAATTCACTAATTATTGTTCTGCTGGGCTATGAATCAACAATAATTTATTGCTCCACTTACGAAATCTGTCTACCTTTGCAGAATTATATCGGCGTTGCATACATTAATTAAACAGCTTGAGAGTTCCAAAGCACTGCGATATTGTTTATAGTAATAACAACTTTTGGTTATGAAGGTTCGATAATTGTTATTAACTGTTTAACAACCGTAAATAAAACCAAGATTATGGAAAGATGCAGAGGTTTCGTGAGTAGTTGCGTAAATGCTAGATGACTCCTGGCTAGCCCTGACCATGCGAATGTGGGAACAATACGCCTTCTGCCTTGTTTTGAAAGATATGTTTATCTACCTATTAGGGTTTGATATCTTAGTGCAGTTACTGTTTGTAATTAAATTGCTATTTTTAACCTTCTGTAGCGTTCGCGTTTTTCTTCACAAATGATTGTGGAGTTCATCCAGTAAGGAGTTTTTCCTCCCATACTGAATAAAACCAGTCATTTCTTTTCTTGCTTATCCAAAGACTTGGAAACAGAGCGTTGAGTAATGTAGTTACTTTCACAAAATTCAACATATGGAGTAGACCAGACCACACAGTAGAAGGTGAAGGGACGACGACGTTTCGGTCCGTCCTGGGCCATTCTCAAGTCGATTCCATTCTTAATCGACTTGAGAATGGTCCAGGACGGACCGAAACGTCGTCGTCCCTTCACCTTCTAGTGTGTGGTCTGGTCAACTTACTTTAGCCACGTTATTGTGACTCATCGCCTTCAACATAGAGGTACAGATATCGCTACAACATTAGTTATATTCGTTAATCAGAATAAGTAAAAAAAAAGTTTAATTCAGTATGCGATTCCCGACGCTGTAGCAGTGTTGTGCCTTAACTTTATAGCTTATTATCAGAACAAATGGTGATACTGTACCTAACTGTCCATTGCCGATGTCTATTATATGTATCGGAAAAAATGCTGGGCCCCAAAGACTGGCCCTTGCGGAACTCCACATGTTGCGTTCAGCAATTTCCATACATTATTGATGTCTTCGCAGTGTTTCTTCCCTCTGTGACTGTCAGAGATACCCTGATACCCTACACGTTCTTCCTTACATCAGTCTTTTTCTGACTGTCATGATAATTATTATATTTACAGCTGCGGCATTTTAATACAGTTCAAAACATCAATAAACACTGAAACGTTATTTATGTTAAGGGAAACTGAAAGAGATCATTGATCCATTTCAGTAAAAAAGTGCATAACATCTAGATGTAAATTGCAGTGCGACAAAAATGCAACATGAAGAGAAAGAGATAAACATCATATAAGTGCATCGAATATGAAATACCCAAATTGATTAAAGAAAACCCGTAAAAAAGAGAACACTGCAATATTTCAATATTAACGAGTTATAAATGAGTGAATTTTGCCCTTTTCAATTGTTCATTGTTTCTCTTCTCATGAGGATAGTTACATGATGCGAGTTTTAAATTAATCTCGGAAATTATGCAACCATATTATGGAGAGGGAAGTTGTAAATTGTACTGGATATTCATCCACTATTAGACACCATTATGCCACACAATAATCTCTAAAACGTATTATGTGTATTTATGGCGGAAGGCCTCTAGCTGATTCTCGAATCCTGCAGCCTACTAGAATAATTTTTTCTGTCAATATAAAGAGCACTTTCATAGAGAGGAAGGATGAGGCCAATATGATCAACGTGATTCAGCGCCTTTTGTAACAGCAAATGGTATGACAAACATGGATACTTGTACTGCGATACATAACATTCACACAAGTTAACGTAAAGGACGTGATGGCGGTTCGGTCACTCCTGGACGTATCAAGTATCAAGTGACGTTTCGGTCCGTCCTGGATTATTATCAAATCGGTTGAAGACGGACAGAAACGTCATTTCTATCATTTTCACATGTGAGGATTAAGTGTTTAATTTTCAGCCACATTGTTGGAATTGTGGGAATAACATTTCACCTATTCGACGTGTCGGGGAAGCGTGCGTCCTCCTGTCAAGTACCAGACGAGAACTCTAACCACTGTACCGCAGTGTACATCAAAGGAAAGACAGTGATAAACCGTTTAAGGCTCAGTTCAACCTCTCTACAATCTCTCCCTTTTTTATTTATTCTCTTTTTACCTTAACATTAGAATCCTTCATTGGACTAAAAAAAAAAAAATAAAAATCTTTCCTGTATCCTTTTTTCTTGAGGAGAGAGAGAGAAAAAAAGAATCACCTTCTGCTATCGATAAACCTTCCGAGGAGGGGCATTTGGCAGAGCATTCCTTCCACCACGTGACATTTCTTTAGCCATTCTGCCTCGGCGCCCTTATTCTCTCTCCGGTGAAGTGTTTCTTGGCCTCTGGTGCAGCTCCTACACTTAATAAATGGCTGGATTTACCCCCCTTCCCCCTCGGCACTGTAGTTATCCTGGACATTTTCCCTCCCCTGGAGCCGGTAACTTACTGACTTTCTGATCTTAAGTCTCTCTCTCTCTCTCTCTCTCTCTCTCTCTCTCTCTCTCTCTCTCTCTCTCTCTCTCTCTCTCTCTCTCTCTCTCTCTCTCTCTCTCTCTCTCTCTCTCTCTCTCTCTCTCTCTCTCTCTCTCTCTCTCTCTCTCTCTCTCACTCTCTCTCTCTCACTCTCTCTCTCTCTCTCTCTCTCTCTCTCTCTCTCTCTCTCTCTCTCTCTCTCTCACACACACACTCACACACGCACGCACACACACACACATGTTCAGTGGTATGATACCAGGCTAGTCCCCGAGCTGAGGGGTATGAGCTACGAGGAAAGATTACTGGCACTAAATCTTACGGCACTGGAAGACAGAAGAGTTAAGGGAGATATGATTACTACCTATAAAATTCTCAGAGGAACTGACAGGGTAGATAAAGATAAACAGTTTAACACATGCGGTACGCGAACAAGGGGACACAGGTTGAAACTGAGTACCCAAATGAGCCACAGGGACGTTAGAAAGAACTTTTTCAGTGTCAGAGTAGTTACCAGCTGGAATGCATTAGGCAGTGATGTGGTGGAGGCTGACTCCATACAGTTTCAAATGAAGATATGATAGAGCCCAGAAGGCTCAGGAATTTTTCACCAGTTGATTGGTAGGATTAAAGTGCCGAAGCTCAACTAGGCGAGTTCAAATATGTGAAAACACACAACACACTTTGCATTAGGCAACAAGTAGATGGGAAAGGGAGTTCCAATAGATAAAACTCGATCCTAAAGGAAAAAATGAGCGAATTCACAAACAGATCCTCGCGGCCGATGGGACACAGCTTGGGAGACGTAGTTCAATGGACCCGGGTTCGACTCCTGGCCGAGGAAGAAACAAATGTACAGTTTCGTTCACCTGATGCCTCGTTTCACCTAAGATCCAAAGTTCCCCTTCACCTGATCATCATTTCGCCAACTTGGTACACGAGAGTCAGTCGTCTGTTACAGACTGCATCCTGGGAATGTGTGTATGTCAGAGAGAAATAAGTGTAGTTGATATGATAGAGGAATATAGGTCGGGAGTCATTAGACAACAGATAGATAAGAAGGAAGGGTCCAAGAGCTAACAGCTCGATAATGTAAACATAAATAATAATCAATAAAATGAGGCTTTAAATTGGCTATAGAACCAAAAAGTTTGACGCTTGTCGAAAGTGTGATAACTGGTTGTGTGGACTAATAGCAAACTTCTAAGTTTTAAGCAATTTTGGACGATGAAAATTTTATCTTACATAGACTATTCTTTTTACTCATCTCATTATTATGATGTGGGTTTAAACGTATATATAACCAGAGGCGCCAAGGATAATATTTATAGTTTTCTATTTATTATTTATCTTCTAATCTGGGCTGTTAATCCATCATTTTTTTTCAAACACATTGAGTATCTCGGTAATATATTCTTTTGTCTTTGTTCCGTTTATATCAATTATATAAATTTATATACCACTTAATTGTGTTGTTGTTATTTTTGGCGCCCCCATTATTTTTTCTTCAATCAGACCCCTATTGACAAGCTCACGATCATTCTTTTATTAAATGCCAGGAAACAAGAGTCAAGAGCAAAGTCCACTTAAGCTATCAGTGCTGCAACCCTTGTCATTGATCGATGAGCCCCATTCCATTCATGTATAAAATTGTGTGCATTCACTTGTTCCCACTTGGTAATGATTTGCGTCGTTGAGGAAAATGATGGCTTTGTTCCCAACTTCCACATATAATGTTTTCCATTCGTTTAAAACATGTCTCCGAGTCCAGCTCCCAGAAATAACACCAGAGTGCCCCTCTACCTGTCTTTACAACCAAAAACATTCCTCACGTCACTAATTTAAATCCTCAACGGCGAAGGCGTAATTACCTTATGAATGGATAATTTTCACTCTCTCACATTAAAACTCCTTCCCAAATCCTCACAACAAGAATACTGAATCAGCAGGCGATAAGTCACAATAACGGGGCTAAAGTATGAATAAAGTATGAAAAGTAAAGTATAAAGGATCGAATTGAGAATGGTCCAGGACGGACCGAAACGTCGTCGTCCCTTCACCTTCTAGTGTGTGGTCTGGTCAACAATACTGAATCATTCCAAAGGAGTTTGAGTTCTTCGTTGAATGAAAGACCAGACTGCTTGACAGAAAGCTTTAAACGGCTCGAGTTCAGTTTACAAGTATCTTGTTGAATTTTGTATGTTCTCGCTTCTCAATATTCCACCTCCGCTGAGCATCCACTCACGTAAGCAATTATAATTCCCTGAAGATTATCCACCCCATTAACCTCATTATAAAATAAACAACTCCTGAGACACAGCTATCTTCCAAGGTTCACAAGTAACGCCAGTTCTTCTGAGTTTAACATGCGACAAAATCAGGAGTGATTTAGTCATAGAAGAGGCGTACGGATCTCTGCAACCCGCTTAAACAATCGACACTTGATGTTCATTAGTACGAAAAAAAGGTCAATAAAATGAGTCTTTAAATTTGTCTATAGAACCAAAAAGTTTGACGCTTGTCGAAAGTGTGATAACTGGTTGTTTGGACTTAACAATAAACTGCCAGGAAACATAACGACTTCACGCTCATCTTACTCACACTACGCCCTAATCATAACTCACACTACGGACTAATCTAAGTTCAGACAACAGACTTGCACATTCGAGTTGAAACAAAGTGAATTTAGCAATTTAACTTAAAATTACAAAATACATTAGCGAGAAAAACTTATAAAACATGATCTCGAGGAAACTGGTGACATGAAGTTTTTTTTTATTTTTTTTATTTTTTCATTCAAGCATGCAAGTATAAGGCAATAAATACAATAAAAAGAACAAACAAAATAAGCAAAACAAAAAACCACCGGCCAGAAGGACCGACAGCACAGTACAAAAACAGCAAACATCAACAGAACACAAGAGAAAATAGTGTAAACAGGCTAGCAATACACAAAACACAATAACACATAAAACCAAACAAACAAACATCATAACACACAGGGAAAGCATAAGGAGAACAAATAACAAAAAAGACAAATATAAAAATACAAAATTATAAAATCATAAAATATACAACAAGCCAAGAAACAGAAACATAAGCCACACATGGCACAATAACAACACAAACAATAAACAATAACATGCACAACTAACCACTTGCAGTGCAAGAAGTAAAAGGAGAGGCACAAGGACAGAACACACTAGGGCAAACATCATAGCCAGAGGGGCACATATTACAACAGAATCAAAGGAACAGAGAAGCAGGAAATGGTATAGCTACACGCAAAGTATGTTAAAACATGTAAGGAACACAATAAACAGGGACATTGAGAAAACTAAAAATAACACCGGCCTGAAGGGCGCACAAGAAATAAAACGCATAGCAGAACATACCACAGGTCCCATGCATACACTAGACACACAGCAATCACACAAACTACTCAGATTGCTCATACTTCTCCGGCCACTCCGCCGCCGGGAAACGAATACAATACGCCTCCCAAAGCAACATGATGTTGTCAGGAACAGGGTGAGCATGGGCCGTACGAGGATCAGGCATCAAGTCCGGCACACCCACAACAAAACACCGAGCCTGCGGAACCCAGACGGTCGAGGGGCACCATGGAACAGGCTGCACGCGATCAACAAAGTAAAACGACAAAGGGTTATTCTTCCTATCATACGCTACGCCGAAGGCCAAGACGATTGGTAGGGGCTTTCCCCCACGGGGCCGGGCAACGGGCAGCGCACTCGCAGCCTCCTTGGCAGTTCCACAGGGCTCCGCGGCAACCACCGGACGGGTCACCTGCAGGGGCCCACCACGCCGAACATCCTTCCTCAGCAACAACACAAGGTCGTGGCCCGCACCAGCACCCTCACCACCTACGTCCGTAGGAGCGACCACCCCCCCACTGCGGAGAACCTTCTGCAGAAGAAAGAACATGAGGTGAATCATATGCACAATCGTCGTCATTAGCAAGCACATGGACGTCAGCAACCACCATCGACTTGGATCTGGGTGCTTCGCGATCTACCACATCATCGCCTGAAGACCCACTGGCGTCGAAATCCCCCATATCAGCCCAAGCAGTAGAAGATCGCCGGGACCGTTTGGGCTCCGGCCGCACATCCTCAGAGCCAGAGGCTGACCCAGAACCACGGGCTTCACAAGCCGTGTGAACCGATGCCCGACGCATGACGGCAGCAGCCTCAACCGCAGGGGGAACCGGGCCGCACACAACAGGACGCTCCGCATCCCCCCCACCACCCAGCTCAGCCGAAACACCCGGCGAAGGCGCAGGGCCAGATGCAGCAGCAGGAGACGAGGAAGACGAAGACGACGACGACGACGACACGCAGAGACGATCTGGAAGACCCCCGGGAGCAGCTGTGTCAGCGACAGGGGCAGGAAGACCAGCCGACAGCACCGGAACACCCGGAGGAGGAGCCGCACCATCAGTAGGACTGCTGTGCGACGCAGGGGGAGCCGCAGCAGCCAACGGGACGTCAACATCCTCACCCACGGAATCCACCCCAACAGGGAGTGGCGGGAAATCATCCTCCTGGAACAGGTTCACAGGAGCGACAGCAGCTTCCGAGCACCCGGCAGCCTGATGCCCCAACAGGCCACACCGAAAGTAGGTACTAAACCCGGACGTAATACCCCAGAAGCCGGACCGAAGAAGGGATGTCAGACCTCAGGCGCATCCCAAGTGTACGAATGTTCGTCCGCATACCCTTATACCTCCCTGAGGACAGCGTGTGCACCCGCACACTGACGACTGCGCCAAACTGCTGGAAGTAATGCCGGAGTAGTTGTTCGGGAAACTCCAAGGGCGCCCCGTGCACACTCACGTAGGTCAGGGCACCACTACGATCTGTAATGGTCACAGAGCTGGCACCATCCGGCAGCGACAAGGAACGCCCCTCGTAACGGCGGAGGAAGGAGGAAAGCACGATATACCTCCTCCCCCGCCAACTTGATAATAACCGGTGAGCAATTACCAGCTCAATCCCATAGATGTCGTCGACCGGGACACGGAGCATGTCACACATGACAAGCTCAACTAAAGGATAGCCAACACGGCCCGTAAACTCCAGTCCCACGGAGCTTACTCTCAACACAGGAGGGAGAGGAACCCCCATCGCAAGCGTGCGATGTCACCACCAGCCAAGCAGCAACTCATCTATAGAACCAAAAGGTTTGACGCTTGTCGAAAGTGTGATAACTGGTTGTTTGGACTTAACAATAAACTGCCAGGAAACGTAACGACTTCACACTCATCTTACTCACAATATGCCCTAATCTTACTCATACTACGTCCTAATCTAAGTTCAGACAACAGACTTGCACATTCGAGTTGAAACCATCGACAAAGTGAATTTAGCAATTTAACTTAAAATTACAAAATACATTAGCGAGAAAAATTTATAAAACATGATCTCGAGGAAACTGGTGACATGAAGTGAAAACCTCCATCACAGGGAGCCAAACCTGCGTCACAGTGAGCCAAACCTCCGTCATAGGAAGATGTTCACAGGTACACTAAGAACTTTATCAAAACACAAACAATTAAATGTAGAAAAATGCTGACCCACCAAACAAGAGATCCAATTACAGCGGAGGGTGCGAGTAAAAAACTACTCTCTCTCTCTGCCTGAGAGAAAAAAAAACAATCAACAGCTGAGAGAAAGAGAGACAAAGACGAATGAGAGAGAAAATATGAAAACGATAGATTATTGAAATAAAAATAAAACATCGTGTGAAAACTAAGATAAATCAGCAGAATAAAGGTAGATAGTTAACAGGCCACAGTGATGATTTGTGAACGAATCACAGGTCACAGTTGTGGACCAATCACAGGTCACAGTGGTGGACTAATCACACGTCCCTACACCATGAACCTTTCGAGATTAGAGGAAGCAAGTACACCCCATTCGTTGTTTCCCTTTGATATGCAAATTAGCCGTAGTATTTACATATAATTGTGTTGACCAAGTTACGGCCTCGCATTATGCTCTTATTGTTTTCCCCGGAGTGGTGCTATACTTACATTTACATTTGTTGTGCGTAAACAAAGTTAAGGATCATAAATATACACAGACAAGAACGTATTTCAGCCGGCCGGAAATTTTGTTGCGATATATGATAGTATTTCATGTTTTAGCGTTCAAAACACTGTTTATGTTTAAACGGAAGAAAAGTGGGCTTTGATTTTTTTTATCAATATAGGAACAGAAAAGATGCAGTCCACAATAGCGTGGGAATAATATTTCATCCACTTGGATTACCTTACCTTGCGTTACCCTGCGATGATTCCGGGGCTTAGCGCCCCCGGGGCCCGGTCCTCGATCAGGCCTCCTGGTCAACCACGCTGTTTGACGCGGCTGCTCGCAGCCTGACGTATGAATCACAGCCTGGTTGATCAGGTATCCTTTGGAGGTGTTTATAAAGTTCTCTCTTGAGCACTGTGAGGGACAGTGTTATGCCCCTTATGTGTAGTGGAAGCGTGTTGAACAGTCTCAGGCCTCTGATGTTGATAGAGTTCTCTCTCAGAGTACCTGTTGCATCTCTGCTGTTCAACGGGGGTATTCCGCACATCCTGCCATGCCTTTTGGTCTCATGTGATAATATTTCGGTGTGCAGGTTTGGGACCAGCCCCTCTAATATTTTCCACGTTTAAATTATTACGAATCTCTCCCGCCTGCGCTCAAGAGAATACAGATTTTGGCCCTTTAGTCGGTCCCAATAGTTTAGATGTTTTACTGAGTGGATTCTAGCAGTAATGGTTCTCTGCACGCTCTCTAGGTTAGTAATTTCTCCAGTTTTGAAAGGGGCTGTCATTATGAAACAGTACTCCACTCTAGAGAGCACTAGCGACTTGAAGAGTATCAATTGGTATAGCATATGTAGTGTGAAAGATTCTTGTTATCCAACCTGTCATTTTTCTTGCACTTGTGACGGCTACTCTATTTTGTTCTTTAAAGGTAAGATATTTAGAAATGAGTACACCCCAATCCTTTACATTGTTTTTTCGTTCTATGGTATGATTTGACTGCGTTTTGTACATGGTTTGTTTTTATATTTTCATTTTTTCCGTAGCGCAGGTGCTCTACAAGGAGGATCATTGTAGATCTGAAGTGAACCCCTAATGTTTCGAGCATTGCAAAACGTAAATGAAGCGGTTTTGCATTTTTTTTATCTATATGCATCTTTTTCTATTTTATCTATAAATGGAAATGTCTGTCTGTTCGAGGCTGCATGCCAGACGCTTGAGGATAGCCTCACCCAATGTTTCCCAGCAAATGCCGTTGGGTACGTGATCAACATGACCGCATCTTGATCGGTACCAAACCAACGTGCATATCATGACACCATGCCACTGGGATCCATATGAACACACTGGTGACTTTCAGGACATAATCTTGAACACATTCTAAAATATAAATATAAAATAAAAACTCAATTCTTACTGATTAGTAAAACACTATGCACTGATGTCCATAAAATTGTTGCAACATTTCTATCATATTTTTGCTGTAATAAGCAAATATGTCTTTATGATAGCATTGACACAAAGGTTGCCTACCAACTATAGATCCATACGTACCCATCTGCTGCCTCCCTTGAGCCTACCTCTGATTTCTAGAGAGAGAGGGAGAGGGAGGGAGAGAGAGAGAGAGAGAGAGAGAGAGAGAGAGAGAGAGAGAGAGAGAGAGAGAGAGAGAGAGAGAGAGAGAGAGAGAGAGAGAGAGAGAGAGAATGAGAGAGAGAGAGAGAGAGAGAGAGAGAGAGAGAGAGAGAGAGAGAGAGAGAGAGAGAGAGAGAGAGAGAGAGAGAGAGAGAGAGAGAGAGAGAGAGGGAGAGAGAGAGAGAGAGAGAGAGAGAGAGAGAGAGAGAGAGAGAGAGAGAGAGAGAGAGAGAGAGAGAGAGAGAGAGAGAGAGAGAGAGAGAGAGAGAGAGAGAGGGAGAGAGAGAGAGAGAGAGAGAGAGACATAGACGGAAAGACACAGAGAGAGAAAAAGAAGGAGACGCAAAAAGAGAGTGAAAGAGACAGAAACATAGAGAGACAGAGAAGGGATATTTTAAAATTAATTCATTGGGATGCTGTAAATTCTCGCATTTATTACTGCTATTTCTCATAATATTTTTATATCGTTTTTCGTGGAATTATGACGGTCGACCTGAGTACAGGATCGACCCGGTCAATGGATCAACCAGGGCACCGGATCAACAGAACACCGGATCGACCCGCTCACCGAATCAACCAGGTGCAGTGCCCTCAGGGCGTAGTGGGCTCCTTGTGTGCCCTCAGGGCGTGGTGGGCTCCTTGTGTGCCCTCAGGGCGTGGTGGGCTCCTTGTGTGCCCTCAGGGCGTGGTGGGCTCCTTGTGTGCCCTCAGGGCGTGGTGGGCTCCTTGTGTGCCCTCAGGGCGTAGTGGGCTCCTTGTGTGCCCTCAGGGCGTAGTGGGCTCCTTGTGTGCCCTCAGGGCGTAGTGGGCTCCTTGTGTGCCCTCAGGGCGTGGTGGGCTGCTGGCTTCTGTTCTGCCAGAAGGTACTAGAAAACTTTTTACGTTTGTGCCCATTTGGATACGAATTTAGAAGAGAGCATCTGCGTTTTTACCTCATCTTCGCTTGGCTACCCAGTGTTCAGTGTGTGTGGGGGGCAGGGGGCGACGCTGGCCTCCCTGAGGGACTCCAGGGGCTCCACAAACATGTGTCTACCAGTGTGTTTCGCCCGCCGAGGCGAAACACGCTGGTAGTTCGTTCGCGTTCGTTTCCGCCGATAGGTGACGTTAATATAGCCGTAAAGCCTTGCGTTTTACCCAGCAAGGGTACTCAGGGGCACATCCGGCTCCACTGCCGTCGAGGCCCATCAATCAATTTCTCCTTCTACTAGTCTTAGCAGCTGTGTCGTGGGATATATGTATACCGAGATGTGTACGTCGCTTCTCGAGGTATATACACACTGAAAGTTTACTTAATAGTTCTGGAGCACTAATTAGTGTGGTATAATTAAAGCACATCTGGCATTATGAAAGTGACGTCACTAAATGAGGCAGTTCTGCTTGTTACATGCAAGTGTGTTTGCCCTCGTTACTCTTTTTTTTTCCAGCGAACTACATAGATATGGTTATTGATTATGTTGTCCTGCATAATATTCACTTCATTTGCCACTCCTGAACAAAATTCAACCTTATATAGCCTAACCAGTACCGCATGAACCCAAGCCACCCACCCAACCTATTGAGCCCGATGCATATAAAAGGTAGATATTTGTTAGTCGTTACCTCTCTCACTACTTTGGATTTTACAACGTTGGTTACGATAACTTAAAAAAGAAACGCAACTAATTAGTTGAGAGGAAGGGTGAGCACAGAACGCAAAGTGCCTGTGCTCATATAGCAAAGAACTCAAAGGTTGTTTTTGAAGTGTGTTTGTGTATAGAGCGTGTTGCTCTCGGCACTGTGCAACACTATGCAGCAATTTTAATTTTATTCCTGCACAGTAAGCGCTATTTTCTCATTGCATATTTTTCCCAAGAATAGAAAATGTCTATTATTCCCCTCATACTTTTCTCTGACGCCTCACACAGCTTAGGAAAGACGTCATAAAGATACTTGAAGGCTGCCTCGACACCTTATCTTGAGGTGTGACACAGTAGCTTAAGCTATCTGAGGTAAGCGGGGGGGAGGGAGTCAAAGCAAAATTTAAGGGGGGAATAATATACAATTTGTATACTTTCGAGGCATAAACATCCAGAAATAAACACAATCCAGGCACTAAAAGTTGTTACACAGTGTCATATCTAATATGAAGCAGCAGAGGTCAATAGGCGATCTGTATTCAGGCTGAATCACATGGAAGAACTCCTTTAGTTAATCTGCATACAAAAATTATGTATTAATCGAACCGAAAACTTGACCCCCTTTGATGTGTATGATGGTGTATTTAATTGTGTCTCTCTACTGGTAATGACAACAAAGCCCAGGCTGCTAATTAAACCATTTACTCCAATGTCGTGCTTGATGTGAATTCATTTGCATATATTGAACAAATGTTTGCTTCTGTATTCATATTGCAATGTAAACTGACCTTATTAAGGTTTCCTGTCGAACAAAATTACTTGGTAATTTATTGTAATTACTGAAGAGTAAAATTACTATCGTCTATAATTCCGCTTCGTGCAACAAAGGTCAACAGTTTCCATCAAATGCCTGTGTGCGTTTGAGCACATATTTCATTAGATACTCATTAGCTGACCAGCAGGCATCACGATATATATATATATATATCGTGATGCATATGTCACTTCTGGGGTGTGAATTTCAGTTGCATATAGTCCTGGGGACCATTCAGGCTTGTTCACATTTGTGTTCCTCGCGTGTGCCCCAAAGAATGAGGTGATTTGATAAAATACTAAGCCCAAGATTACCATCAGAGTGCCGGTGGGCTGATGGGCAAATAGCCTTGGCTACCATCAGCTTTTGTCCGGTCGTGATGGTCGAATGGATAAGGTGTCCTGTACACACCAGTTGCATTGTGCTCCTGGCAGTATGGGTTCGAGTCACTTCTGGGGTGTGAGTTTTCAGTTGCATATAGTCCTGGGGACCATTCAGGCTTGTTTGCATATATATATATATATATATATATATATATATATATATATATATATATATATATATATATATATATATATATATATATATATATCACTAAGAACTCTTTGACCCGGCCAGGATTCGAACCCATGCCGTCCAGGATCACCCCTAAACGTACACAGTACCGTGACCACCGCACCAATGATCGTATATATATATATATATATATATATATATATATATATATATATATATATATATATATATATATATATATATATATATATATATTTATTTATTTATATATATATATATATATATATATATATATATATATATATATATATATATATATATATAAAGTCACCAGCGGGGCCCGGACAGACTTGACAAGGATCGTTCAAAGTCAAGCACAAGTTCTCACTTCGGATATTATCATAGTTCTTAACTTATTGAAGCCTTCAATGCTTTCCTTTGGAAGTGTGAAAGTTTGAGCATTATTTTCTGATGGAGTTCCGATCGTGCAATTAAGTGAGAGTTTCGTGTCAAAGGAGTTGTTGAAGCTAAAATTTATATCATGAGATCAAAAGTCAGCCCAAAGGTGAGCTAGAGGCGTCAGGTGGATAGAATCAGAGTAATCAAAACTGAAATCTGAAGATCCATATACACTGAACTCTTACAAAAATAAAATGTGGAATTTGTCAAACACTCTCTCGTAAATACTTTAAGGTCAACACACAGAAAGCATGCACGAACGCGTCCATACACACACACAATTAAACCTCACGTCGCTGGAATACAGAAGAGTTAGGGGGGACATGATCACCACATACAAGATTGTCAGAGGAATTGATAGGGTAGTTAAAGACAGACTATTTACCACAAGGGACACACGCACTAGGGGACACAGGCAGGTGGAAATTGAGTGCTCAAATGAGCCACAGAGTTATTAGAAAGAACTTTTTTAGTGTCAGAGTGGTTGACAAATGGAATGCATTAAGAAGTGATGTGGTGGAGGCTGACTCCATACCCAGTTTCAAGTGTAGATATGATAAGAGTCCAGTAGGCTCAGGAACCTGTACACAAGTTGATTGACAGTTGAGAGGCTGAACCAAAGAGCCAGAGCTAAACCCCTGCAAGCACAAATAGGTGAGTACAAATATCTGAATACACACACACACACACACACCAGTCGTGCAGGAAGACACAAGGGTGGGGGACGTCGGTCCATGAGTTAGTGTAGAATCAAGGGCTATCAAAGTGACAAAGCGCCAAAACATAGTCTTGGTCCTAGGCAGTGTACATCTAAGCAGTGACAGTGTCATAGTGAATTCTTAGACCGGTAAAAAAGAAGAGACACAGAAGAACGAGTCTTAACAGCACAGTGCCACCAGCGAGGAGAGCAGCATCGGACCACGTGGGAAGAACAACGCTGTGAGCAGTCAATCGAGCCCCAATATATACTCACCTAAGTTGGGCTTGGCTGAGGTGGTGCTGATGACCCTCTCTCTAGGTCATCAATAAGGTGCACAGATTGATTTGAAATATTAATTTAGAATATAACATAGTTCGGGAAGAATCAGAGTATAGAGGTTCACATCAATTTAGGTTCATTATGGCTCAGAAGTAGGAAGTTTACACCTTGGTGGTAGTGACCCCACTACCTTCTCCCCCCCCCCCCCGAAACACCCACATACAACCCAGCTCCTCCTGGGTGGAAGTTGTTGACACCATAAGGGACAAGGGCCCTCTTATGTATCAATACCCCCTCTCCACCCCACCATTTTTCCACCCCCTCACACTCTCCAGAACACTCCTCCCCCTACCTCATTCTCTCTCTCTCTCTCTCTCTCTCTCTCTCTCTCTCTCTCTCTCTCTCTCTCTCTCTCTCTCTCTCTCTCTCTCTCATAGGGAACAAACATGACAGGGAGACAAACTCAGAGACATATGCAGAGAAACAAACGCAGGGAGACAGACGCAGGGAGACAAACATGGCAAGAACAAACTCAGAGGAAGGTGAGGGACAAGATGATTCAATTAAGGAAGCAATCGGCCGAATGTGTAGTCATATTATTGCAGAACTGAAGGTAATTAGGGAGAAAGTAACCAACTAACAGGATGAGCTGAAGGCAGCAAAGGAGGAAATAAAAAGCCTGCAAGAGAATCCTATGCAATACCAGACATGAACCTTCCCCCAGGGAGATGATATGTTCCAGGAAAAGGGACTTCTACAATACAACCATCATTTGCAGATTTGTTTATAAAGAACTCTGACACTTTTGCTGCAGTAAGGGAAGTTGCCATGAAAGTGGCTTCTTCTCAGGAAGCAGCTAGATGTACTAGCCAGCTGATAGAGCGAAAAAGAGCAGCAGTCATAGTAGGAATTAAGGAACAGGGGACCAGTCCAGTGGAGTGGAGAGACAAGGACAAAAATGAAGTTAAGAGATCCTTAAATGGGTAAAGATGGAGAGGGCAGACCAGAACACTGAAAAGGTTTTAAGGTTTGGACAATACAACAGGAACAGAGACCGATTGATAAAGGTGGTATTCACGAGCGCGAACACAAAAGAAGACCTGTTAGCAAGGAAGAGCACACTAGTAAATGTGCCAAAGTTCAAAACAGTATTCCTGCAGAGGGATATGGCATGGGAAGAGGGAATGAGGGCAGTAGCCACAAGGACGGAGCGCAGGGAGAAAGAAAGGAATCAAGGAACCACAACCCCAAACCCTGTAATCCCAGAGGGAAGTGGGGAACCCTCCACAACCAGTTCAACAGTCCCAGTGAGAGGGGGCACCAGCCCCCCCTCCCACCCAATAGTAGCCCTACCTGCCCCAACTCCTGCCAATATCCTACTAAGTGCCCACATAAAGCACCCCTCTCTCCTCTCCCCTCTCTCCAGGACCTCCCTTCTTTCACCCCCAAGCCCTCCCTCTCCCCCCCACACCCCAAAGCCTCCTTCTACCCCACCCCCTTAGCCCTCCCTTCTCCCCCACCCCCAAGCTCTCCATTCTCCCACACCCCCCACCCTAAGCCTTCCAGTCTCCACCACCCCCTAAGCCCTCCAGTCTCCCCAACTCCCGAAAGCCCTCCCTTCTTCCCCCCTTCCCCTAAGCTCCACATTCTCCCTCATCCTCCCTCAAGCCTTCCCCTTCTTCTGTCCCCCACCAAGCCCCCCCCCCCCTCCTCTCCTGCCCCCAAGCACTCCCTTCTCCCCACACCCCCAAGACATCATTTCTCCCCCACACGCCCAAGCCCTCCCTCCCTCCACCACCCTCCCCATACCGGCACCTCCCAGCCCTCACACACCTCACATTCCCCAGGCCTTCCCAGCCCGGAACCTCCCTGTTTCCCTACTTCAGGAGAATCAACAGAAACTGAGGAAGAACAGAAGAGTGTCAGTTTAAAGGTGATGTACTCGAATATAGATGAAATTACAAGCAAGGTAAGTGAACTAAGGGAAAGAGCCCAAAAGGTGAACCCGGATGTAATTAGACTCACAGAAATATGAATATGTCAGGGTGAGAAGAGAGGCAGAAGGGCAATACGAAAATGTAATAGCAAGCAAGGCAAAGACTCAACCTAAATTACTGCACAGCCACATAAAGAGAATAACAACATTTAAAGAACAGGTAATTAAACTGAGGCAGGGGCAGACAGATTCACTATAAATGACAAGGAAATGTGCGAGGAACTAAATAAGAAATTCCAGGAGGTTTTCACATTAGAGCAAAGAGAAGTTCCAGAGATAAGAGAGGAAATAGTTAACCAGGCACCATTAGAGGAGTTTGTGATTACGAGTGGGGATGTTAGGAAGCTCTTACTAGAGTTGGATGTGACAAAGGCTATAGGCCCAGACAGACTCTCCTCTTGGATCCTAAAGGAAAGAGCAGAAGCACTGTGCCTAGTGTATAACAAATCACTGGTAATAGGGGGAACTGCAAAAATTTGGAAGATGCCTAATGTAGTCCCGATATGCAAGAAAGGGGGATAGACAAAAGACACTGAACTACAGGCCAGTGTCCCTAACTTGCATACCATGCAACTTGATGGAGAAGATTGTGCGAAAAAGTCCTGTCTCACTGGATTAATTGAATTCTACGACCAGGCAACAAAAATCAGGCAAGAAAGAGAGGGGTGAGTAGACTGCATATTTTTGGATTGCAAGAATGCCTATGACACAGTACCACACACTGTGTCCTTCAGGGGGGCCGGTGGCTGAGTGGACAGCACGTTGGATACGTAATCCTGTGGTCTGGGGTTCGATATCGGGCGCCGGCGAGAAACAATGGGCAGAGTTTCTTTCACCCAGTTGCCCCTGTTACCTAGCAGTAAATAGGTACCTAGGAGTTAAACAGCTGTTACGAGCTGCTTCCTGGTATGAATGTGTGTGAGAAAAAAGAAAAATTAGCTAGTAACCGATGATTGATTGACGGTTGAGAGGCGGGCCGAAAGAGCAGAGCTCATCCTCTGCAAGCACAACTAGGAGACTACTACACAGTGCCACACAAGAAGCTAGTGAAAAAGCTGGAGATGCAGGCTGGAGTGAAAGGGAAGGTACTCCATTGGATAAAGGAGTACCTAAGCAACAGAAGACAACGAGTCACTGTGAGGGGTGAGGTCTCAGATTGGCGAGACATCACCAGTGGAGTCCCGCAGGGTTTAGTCTTTGGACCTATACTGTTTCTGATATATGTAAATGATATCCCGGAGGGTATAGAATCGTTCCTCTCACTGTTTGCTGGTGATGCAAAAATTATGAGGAGGATTAAGACGGAGGAAGATAGTATGAGGCTATAAGATGACCTAAACAGACTGAATGAATGGTCCAACAAATTAAAGTTCAACCCACGTAAATGTAAGATATGGAAACTAGGCAGTGGAAACAGGAAGCCAAACACAGGATCCAGAATGGGAGATGAAGTCCTTCATGAAACGGACAGAGAGAAAGATCTAGGAGTTGATATCACACCAAACCTGTCTCCTGAAGCCCACATAAAAAAGAGTAACATCTGCCGCGTATGCAAGGCTGGCTAACACCAGAACTGCCTTCAAGAACCTGTGCAAGAAATCATTCAGAACCTTGTATACAACATATGTAAGACCAATCCTGGAGTATGCAGCCCCAGCATGGAGCCTGTACCTTGTCAAGCACAAGACGAAACAGAAAAAAGATCAGAAGTATGCCACTAGGCTAGTCTTAGAACCAAGAGACCTGAGTTACGAGGACAGGCTGCTTTAAATGCACCTCACGATACTGGAAGACAAAAGAGTAAGGGGAGACATAATCACGACCTACAAAATTCTCAGATTAATTAGCAGGGTAGATAAGGATAAACTGTTTAACAACCTGTCCTCTTAAAAAGAACGTCGCTTTTGGCCGTTTGCCCGTATGGCCGAATTTGGACGTAATTTGAAAATGAAAAAAAAATAAATAAATATGGGATTTTTTTTTTCAACAACAGTAAGTTAAGGGTCCTCTGGTAGGTTAGGTGGGCAGGAAATTCTCATAAAGTTTCAAAACGTTATGAAAAACGTTAATTTAAAGTGTCCTCTTATAACCTCTGCGCGTATGCCGGACGACTCAAATAGAAAACGGAACATAACGTCCCTTTTGTGAGTCGATTTCATTTCAAATTACGTCCAAATTTGGCCATATCGCGCATACGAGCCAAAAGTGACGTTATTTTTAAGAGGACGGGTTGGTTTAACACGGGTGGTACGCGAACAAGGGGACAAAGGTGGAAACTGAGTACCCAAATGAGCCACAGGGACGTTAGAAAGTTTTTTTTTTTTTTAGTGTCAGAGTAGTTAAAAGGTGGAATGCATTAGGCAGTCATGTGGTGGAGATTGACTCCATACACAGCTTGAAATGTAGATATGATAGAGCCCAGTAGGCTCAGGAATCTATTCATCAGTTGACTGACAGTTGAGAGGCGAAACCAAAGAGCCAGAGCTCAACTCCCGCAAGCACAATTAGGTAAGTACACACTCAGAAAATCTGGGGGGTTGATATCACAACAAACCTGTCTTCAGAAGCCCATATCAAAAGGATATCATCAGGGCACACGCTAGCTTGGCCAACTTAAGAACTACCTTTAGAAACCCTTGTAAGGAATCATATACCACTGTTTATGATTCTACTATATTCCACTTGTATACCACTTATGCCAGACAAATCCTGGAGTATGCGGCTCCAGCCTGGAATCCATTCCTAGTTAAACACAAGACAAACCAAGGGGAGATTCAGAGGTATGCCACCAGTCTAGTCCTTGAACTGAGTGGTATGAGCTACGAGAAAATGCAACGGGAGCTAAACCTCACATCCCTGGAAGACAGAAGAGTAAGGGAAGATATGATCACCGCCTACAAAATTCTCAGAGGAACTTACAGGGTGTACAAAGACAAACTAATTAGCAAGTGTGGGACACAAACAAGGGGATACAAGTGGAAACGTATTACCCAAAATGAGCCACAGAGACATTAGAAAGAATTTGTTCAGTGCCAGAGGTATACCTTGAGGTTATCTTGAGATGATTTCGGGGCTTAGCGTCCCCGCGGCCCCGGTCCTCGACCAGGCCTCCTTTTTGTTACACACCCTCGCAGGAAGCAGCCCGTAACAGCTGTCTAACTACCAGGTACCTATTTACTGCTAGGTGAACAGGCGCATTAGAGTGAAAGAAACTCTGCCTATTTGTTTCCGCCTACGCCGGGGATCGAACCCAGAACCTTAGGACTACGAACCCCCAGCGCTGTCCACTCAGCCACCAGTCCCCCAATAGTTAGTTAACAAATTAGGCAGTGATGTGGTGGAGGCGGACTCCATATACTCAAATATAAATATGATAGAGCCCAGTAGGCTCACGAATCTGTACATCAGTTGATTGACAGTTGAGAGGCGGGACCAAAGAGCCAAAGCTCAAACCCCGCAAGCACATCTAGGTGAGTACACACACACACAGATTCACGCTAAGGAAACAAAGTTGCCGAGAAAATATTTGTAAGTTTTCTTTCAAAGGTGGTGGAGGCCAAAATCGTCAGTAGTTACAAAACCTCATATGACAAAGAGTGCTGGGAAGACGGGACATCACCAGCGTACTTTTCATCATGTAACTATACTTAAGTAATTACACACACACACACACACACACACTGTATGTACACCGAAAAGTGTATTCGGTTTACCTGTACATATATACATTTAGAGTATACCTTACCCCTAAACTGTGTGCGGGAAATATTACATATAATTTTAGTTGTAAGTTTGAGGAGCGCGGTTATGGGGTGTTCACTGTTTCATAATTATGTGTGAGTGTCCTTTAATATTTCTTGGGTTCATATTATTCCTATTATCGTATTTGTTTTCACTATAGCAAGGTAATTTTGTTATGCAGATTGGCGACCTGAACAATGATTGTTTCGTGTGCATATATTAAGATAGCTTTTATTCGTCTCCGAGGCAGTGGGTACAGTTCAAATGATTTCATGTTGCTCCAGTAATTTAAATTCTCGACTGAATATATGCGAGTGGTAAAGGATCTCTGTGTATTTTAATGGTCGGATATATTACTTCCCTCGTAAGGAGAATTGAGCTCCGGATAATATTCCTGAGAAGAGAGAACTCCGGGAATGATGTCAATGTGTGCGTTGTATCCCTTGTGTTGAGTCCTGTCGCAATCCACCCTTTCATTGTCCTCTCCCGTGAGTCGTTTGCTCTGTTGTGTCCTCGTAATGTTGGGTCATAGGCTTGGGTGTCCCATTGTTCGGGACAGCAAACCTGTTAGATTTAACAAAGTCCTCCTGGGGCCAAGGACGCACTTCTCCCATGGTCCATCATCCCACAATACTCCCTTAGCTCCCAGGTGCCTACATTTACTACAAGATGAATCGAGGCTTCAAGGTGCTAGGGAAAGTGACCAAATACAGTCGCGGTTGTTAACTTTCAAGTATTTCTCTGCTGGCTTCTTGAAGGCATTGCTGACAGATAACTGTACCTTTTGTTATCTACAGTTATCTGTACTGCTGTATATTATACAAGTAAACTGTATATTATCTTAATTCATGGTAAACTGTATATTATCTTATCCCATGGTAAACTGTATATTATCTTATCCCATGGTAAACTGTATATTATCTTATCCCATGGTAAACTGTATATTATCTTATCCCATGGTAAACTGTATATTATCTTATCCCATGGTAAACTGTATATTATCTTATCCCATGGTAAACTGTATATTATCTTATCCCATGGTAAACTGTATATTATCTTATCCCATGGTAAACTGTATATTATCTTATCCCATGGTAAACTGTATATTATCTTATCCCACGGTAACCCTCATGTTGCTCGGGCAGACCTGTTTTAGACAACATTAATTTTGAGTTCCTTTTATTGCTTCAATGATAATTTCTGGGTGATTAAGTAGTTGCTAGGAAGAAGAGTTCCCTGCTCTGAACCCCTGATAGCATGGGATGTAAAGCAGTTTGTATCCATAGAAAACAGATAAGCTGATGTCAAAGCATCATCAGCATGACATCAATGGTATGGGATGTGTTATGGTGTTCAGCCTGTATTTCCCTACTTCTGCATATAAGAGTCATATTTCCCTATCTGTACATATCTCGAAGAAGAAACTTCAGTTTATTTTATAACACTTTGAAGGAAGCAAGATGCTGCAGTTAGAAGAAATTTCGATTTTAAGTTTATTTGAGCTGAGGCTAGGAGACGAGTTCCTCATTAATATGGCAGTGCAGCTCGCAAGAGATGAGAGCTTTCCCGCTCGAGGCGAACCCCCAGTGCATGCTGGGTACAGCGTCAGGTGTGGCGTGATTGGTCGGCGAAGGTGGCTAGGCCAAGTTGACCATTGGCATCGCGCCCTGGGCTAGACGTAGCATGACGTCAGGCTCCCCTGCAAAGGAAAGTGGGAGATCTGAGTCTCTCGCAATTAATGATCCTGCTGAGTGGAGGTGTGCTCAAGCGATTATCTGTTCTGGAGAGGTATAATCCTCCAGAGTGTAAATTCTATCAGCTACTGTGTGCTAACGAAGAGGAAGGCCTGTCGACTCCCAAGGGAGTATGAGGTAGAGCTGGATGGTGGAAGATGGCGCCTAAGGCTTGGAGACGACAGCACTCTGGGTAACTTCAAGTAGTGGCGCTGGGGGGTTGTGTGTTAACCCGCGGGCCGTGCACGACGGTGAAGCTGTGTGGAGAATATATGATAGCAGTCCTGGTCCGGGGCAGTTCAACAACTGCTTACATTGGACAAGAATTACATTGCGACGAAGCTACATGTGAGGCGGTGGACCAGTACATGGAAGTGTGTTAGTCTGGATTGGCCAGGTAACATCAGTTTCCACCAAACACCTAGTGAGGAACACTTCGTGGAGTGAGCGGCGCCATGGGAGGAGTATATGCAACTGTCGGCGCCAAGTGAGGAGTCATTCACCTACAAGAAGACGTCTCAACGTCGCGGATCAGTGATGAGCTGTGCTGCGCGCCTACGATCTTCGTGTCTACGATCTATAAGGTCGTTATATTGCCTTCCTATTTATCCCTTTGTGTTAGGAAAGGTTTTACATTCAAATAAGGTGATAAACGAAAATTATGCGAAGAGTGACATTGGACATAAAGCAATATTATTATTAATTATTGCGTACCAGTTATTACGTTTGGTGTATTGATTGAGTAGTGATTTAAAGGCTCTATATATTGAAGAGGTGCTATAATATATATTTATATTCACATGATAAAAGTTTTAGTTAAGCGATAGCCTCATAACGGTCGATTTGGTAACAGTGAAGTGTTGCCAGAAATTGTCATTAATTTCAAGAGTATTGCTATCGAACTGATTTAGAAACATTTTTACAGATCAGTATAGTGTAGCCTATTGTGAGTAAACAAATTATATGTTACTACTGTGTTTCCTTCCTCCTCTTCATTTCTGTTATGTGTTATGTGGTTATGTGATCTAACTACTGTGCACCACACTATTGTTGATGAAGCACTAGACTGGGAGAGGTGTCATCCCACAGTGTTGGAAGTATTACTTGACTGCAGAGGAAGGCGAGTCAAGTTGGCAACCTTTTGAATAACCTTATGGACGGGCAACTCGATCTGGGTAAACCTTATGTTCCCGTGTGCACGGACACCCCAGCAAGGAAACTAGGGAGTGGTTGAGTTACCTCACTCGCTACGGGATGCAAGGTTGTCTACAGTGGGACGCCTGCTCCGCAGATCGACTGATGTGCTCCCCAGAGGTGAACAGTGGCACCTAGGGAGGGGAGTAAGGCTCTATCAGTGAGGAGCTCTAGAGCAGAGGATGCTGTGGCACTCCGGGGCGGACACAGTCGAGCGTTCTAGAGGAACATCGACTCCTCTTAAGGCAGAGTACGCCGGAGTGGAAATTGGTGATTCTGTCGGAATACCTAGTTGGGGGCCAAGACCCTTCACAGATGCTAGTTCGACTGGTCTGTGGTTCTGTCATTGAATTTGTAACTCCTTATCGAACTTGAGCTGTGACTAGCTTCAGAGCCTCGTGAATATGATATAAATGTAATTTTTTTTTAGAAAGAATTTTGCACAACAGCTGGTGTATGTTACATTACATTTGTGGTATTTTAATTTTTCTGACTTCCTAAAATAAGGATCTAACTACTAACATAACAGTAAACTTAGCTGGCTACAGTGACAGTTTTTATATCCAGTGCACTTTAGGAAACTGTTGCTGTCTTCGTGGGGTAGTGGACTGTATCTATTCTCTGTGTTCCCTAGGTGGCTCAGCCTCAGGGTGATCCAAAAGGAATAATGCTGCTTTCATTTACTTGTCGAATAAAAATCACTACTTTACCACTTGGTAAAAAAAGAATATGTATAATGCAGCTAGCACTGATAGTTACAAATTATTTTAGCCTATCCTATTGATCTATCTTGCCACATATGTACTATATTATGAACAATGACAAAATTATTTAATTCTTTATTATTATGAAGTAATCTATTGCAAATGTATACTTTAATATGTCTTTAAGCATTTGCAATATATCAAATATTTGTTAAATATTGATTAACATGGTATATTTTTATTTTAGTGGCAAGAAATTGACTTACTGAGGTGGGCTCGTAAGCCCATGGTATATATAACTGCACCTGCAATAAATGGGGTTAGTGGCACAAAGATATTGGATCCAATCTCTATTATTACACCACCAACCTCCATTATTTTATAATATGCAGGTACGAAGCTCAGTCTTATTTTACTTATCCCTGTTGTTGGGTCAGAGCGTGTAGTGATGTATACTACCGATGTCCGATGTTGAAGGGGTGTTGCAATGGCGTCAGTTGGACTCCATAGGTTCTTGTCTTCAGTCGTCAGGTGTGGCCCACACTCCAATCACAACTTCTTTATCTTTCATGCACCTATCCTTTTTTAAACCGTGTGTGAACATTTAAATCAGTTTTATTTGTAGTTTACACCACTAAACAAAGGTCTACGGTCATAAAAAGGCTAAAATTAAGCATGTACGAACTTGGCGTGTCTCTATAAGGTGGATGATTGTTGTTTACTGTGTGTGAGGGTGTGGCATGTTGTGGCGTCGGTGTGACCTCACACTCCTCTCACTGTTTTTGGCGAGACACAGACTTGTATCACATTAAACCATGTCTTCATCTTGATACATATTTAAGTGCAGTTTACATTACCTTTCAGGTCCATGGATGTATAACAGGTGCTAGAAAATTTGGGATTTTTTTTTCAACAACAGTAAGTTAAGGGTCCTCTGATAAGTTAGGTGGGCAGGAAATTCTCATAAAGTTTCAAAACGGTATGAAAAACGTTAATGGAAAGTTTCCTTTTATAAGCTTCTCGAGTAAGCCGGACGACTCAATCAGAAAACGGAACAGTACGTCACTTTTGTGAGTCGATTTCATTTCAAATTACGTCCCAATTTGGCCATAGTGCGCATACGAGCCAAAAGTGACGTTATTTTTAAGAGGACGGGTTTTTGCAGCCAGTATATCGTGGATTGCCCTTATGAGGTGGAGGAGTAATGTTTACTGTCGCGACAGCGTCTGGACACTCATGCGATCCACCCACTAGGGCGGGTTATAGTTACCTTATCTGTTATAAAGATCGATTTATACAATCGTTAACCAAACGTATTTGATTAAACAATGATATATTAAGCATATGCATTTATTTTGGAGAATTACTATAATATGCTTATAGCTATTAGATGTAATTACATATCATGGAATGGATCCATTAATGATGCCTCACTGGGATGGTGTACACAAAATGGTCGAAATATGCTGACTTGACATTCTCTCTGTCTCGAGAGAGCTTGGTTTGTTCTGTAACTAGCCATGCCTGATCCATGTGCTTTCATAGACCATGTTACTCAGACATGTTATGCTATCATTTTGGTGAAGATTTTCTACAACATTTATCGAAATTTAGCTATACGAATCAGGTCTCGTAATCATCTGTATGGATAAACCAACAGGTCCTGATGCAGTCACCTGAGTGAATATTCCAGGAGGATCTGGTACAGTCACCTGAGTGAATATTCCAGGAGGATCTGGTACAGTCACCTGAGTGAATATTCCAGGAGGATTTGGTACAGTCACCTGAGTGAATAATCTAAATTGCCCACTGGGTATCTGACCGCAATTGGTCATCTACACGAATACCCTCCTGAGGTCAGACCCTCATGCGACCTTCTGCGTGAATATACCCGCACATATTCACCCCAAGGGGGTCATCAGGTACCATTATAAATCATATACAGAAACAAATCACACATAACGTGATATGTCACCGAGAAAATAATTCGGTATTTTGCAGGGGGATTCGAACTCTCTAACCGGGTACTCCCAAGATGAGCACCTTACCCTGTGAACCACGACAAGGTATAAACTATACAACAAGGCATTCCAATGAATCCTCAGGAAGTCTGAAGACCCCTTCTGAATACAGTGCAGGTTTTACATGTAAACCCGCCCAGCACTCTGGTATAGGTCATGGGAGCGGCAAGGCAGTACCCAGATCGAGGGTTCGAATCCTCCTCATTGCTCCAATTGATTTTCTTATTATAAATCATGATGTGGCCAGGTTGACTAATTTCTCTAGAGATGGTTCTGAATGAATAACTCATCAGAGCCTGATGGGGACGTGAGGGGTAAATAATACTCACAAGTGTGTGTATTGGCTGTCTTAACCAGTGAGGTTGTGAGGTATGAGGTTGGGAGTTGCAAGCTACTTCAATACTTCATAATGTTCACTAATCTTCCGTAAGTCGCCGATATTGCTTCCTCTCGTCTCCCATTTTTATCGACAATTCAATGTGCAAATTCTGAAACTCTGTATTTACAAATGTACATACACATTCCCATATATACGCGCGCGCGCGCGCACACACACACACACACACACACACACACACACACACTGGTCACTGCGCTAGGAGAGGGGGCAATAAATCAGGCGGCTTTGGAAGGGTTCGAAATTACGAGAGATGAGGTCAAGAGACACCTGCTGGATCTGGATGTGAGAAAGGCTGTTTGTCCAGACGAGATATCACAATGGGTATTGAAAGAGTGTGCAGAGGCACTCTGCTTGCCACTCTCCATAGTGTATAGTAGGTTACTGGAGACGGGAGACCTACCAGAAATATGGAAGGCGGCTAATGTGGTCCCAATATACAAGAAGGGTGACAGACAAGAGGCGCTGAACTATAGGCCAGTGTCCTTAACTTGTATATCATACAAAGTGATGGAGAAGATCGTGAGAAAAAATCTAGTAACAGATCTGGAGAGAAGGGACTTCGTGACAAATCGCCAACATGGGTTCAGGGAGGGTAAATCTTGCCTTACTGGCATAACAGAATTCTACGACCAGGTGACAAAGATTAAGCAAGAAAGAGAAGGCTGGGCAGACTGCATTTTTTGGAGTGTCGGAAAGCCTTTGGTACAGTCCCCCATAAGAGGCTGGTACATAAGCTGGAGAGACAGGCAAAAGTAACTGGTAAAGTGCTCCAGTGGATAAGGGAATACCTAAGCAATAGGAAGCAAAGAGTTACGGTGAGGGGTGAGACCTCAGATTGGCGTGAAGTCCCCAGTGGAGTCCCACAGGGCTCTGTACTCGGTCCTATCCTGTTTCTGATATACGTGAACGATCTCCCGGAGGGTATAGACTCATTCCTCTCAATGTTTGCTGACGATGCCAAAATTATGAGAAGGATTAAGACAGAGGAGGACTGCTTGAGGCTTCAAGAAGACCTAGACAAACTAAAGGAATGGTCGAACAGATGGGTGTTAGAGTTTAACCCAAGCAAATGTAATGTAATGAAGATAGCTGGGGATTGATATCACGCCAGACCTGTCCCCTGAAGCCCATATCAAGAGGATAACATCAGCAGCATATGCCAGGTTGGCTAACATAAGAACGGCATTTAGACACTTGTTCAAGGAATCATTCAGAACTTTGTATGCCACCTATGTCAGACCATTCCTGGAGTATGCAGCCCCAGCATGGAGTCCATATCTAGTGAAGCATAAGACCAAACTGGAAAAAGTTCAAAGGTTTGCCACCAGACTAGTACCCGGGCTGAGAGGTATGGACTACGAGGAGAGACTACGGGAATTAAACCTCACGTCTCTAAAAGACAGAAGAGTTAAGGGGGGATATGATCACCACGTACAAGATTCTCAGAGAATTGACAGGGTAGATAAAGACGGGCTACTGAACACAAAGGGCACACGCACAAAGGGACACAGGTAGAAACTGAGTGCCCAAATGAGCCACAGAGATATTAGAAAGAATTTTTTTAGTGTCAGAGTAGTTGACAAATGGAATGCATTAGGCAGTGATGTGGTGGAGGCTGACTTCATACACAGTTTCAAGTGTAGATATGATAGAGTCCAATAGGCTCAGGAACCTGTACACCAGTTGATTGACAGTTGAGAGGCGGGACTAAAGAGCCAGAGCTCAACCTCCGCAAGCACAAATAGGTGAGTACACAGACAATCAATCGGTATTATGCGGAGGATTAGAACCCCCCGACCTGGGTACTCCCATGCCGCGCACTTTACCCCTGAACCACGACATGGTATAAGTTATTCAACCTGAATTTCCACTGTATTCACAGGAAGTGTGGAGGCCCCTACTGAAGGTGTCCAGGTTTTATATATAACCCCCTGGCACTCTGGTATAGGTAAGGGAGCAGCTTGGCAGTTCCCAGGTTGAGGGTTCGAATCCTCCTCATTGCTCCAATTGATTTTTTTTATTATAAATCATGATGTGATTAAGAAGTACTAATATATGGAGGAAGACTCCTTACACAGTTTCATGTGTAGATATGACAGAGTCCAGTAGGCTCAGGAACCTGTATACCAGTTGATTGACAGTTGAGAGGCGTGACCAAAGAGCCAGAGCTCAACTCGCCCAAACACAACTAGGTAAGTACTCACATATACACACTCAAAAAACTTGCTCATATACTTGTGTATAAAGTCTCATGAATATAATATTATTTGCTCGGCAACATCTTTGTATTCACCGCATGAAACATGAATGGAGGGGGTGATATGAATACAGTGATATTTTCACTGTATTCACAAAAATAAAATTATATAGAATATTGAACTGTAAATGTAAACGATTCATACAAAATAAAATATATTTTAGAGTCCATATTTTCACTTACAAATAAACATTTGAAATTTATTTGATGTGTACTTCCGTCCGTGGAAGATCAACACACCTCTGTTCATTCCCTGCCGGTTCAACACACATTCTACACACCCCAACTGCCCCCTCCACCTCCCCCCCCCCACGACAAATGTGTCAGAGGAGAGGAACAATAACAACTTCCGGAGAAGCAGGTCCAATGCCACCCCCCCCCCCAACGCCCCCCTCCCTCTGACACACGAGGGTCTGTTGCTTCAATAATTGCTCCCTGACCCCCCAAGTCAGAGGGTAAAAATACACCATGATAATCATTTAGTGATACCACGTACTGGGAACAGAATGATCAATCATCCCTGGCGGATATGAGAGAACGAGGTCAATATTGCCAAGGGTGGCGCGAGGAGGGGGGGGGGGTGACACTGCAGAATGGAAAACTAATATTTGTAATATTTTTACGCCATCTCCCATATTTTTTTTTCCTATGCAATCAAATTTGCGACAAGTGTGGAGCTTCCTAACTCTTAACTACACACCTCTCACCCTCCCTAACAATGCAACCAGCTCATGCTCGTGCATAGTATGTTATACAGAAAATGTTATATTACATCGTTAAGGGAGAAATCTGGGCATAAATTCCCGCGATATGCCACACTCACACACACACTGCTAATGGGCCGGCGAATAGAGAGCTCAGACCCGGCTGTTATTTACATATGCATAATTACTGTGAATGTAGGATTTATTAAATCGCCAAGTTTAGCACGCCGGGTGGAAGCGCCGTTTTGAGCGTCAACCCGCAATACACAGTTTGCGGGAATATTCTGCAAAATGCGAGAGAGAGGGAAGATTAAGCCACCCAAAAGGTGGCTTGGGCATGAATAGCCCATAAGTGGTGGCCCTTTTGAGCCATTTCCAGTATCAATAGATGATACTGGAGATCTGTGGAGGTGCGACTGCACCCTGCGTGACGGGAGATGTCTCCCGTGTGCAAAATGCGTTAGTTGTTCCTGGAAATGGTCTGGGCCCTTCGCTGCAAGGTGGAAAACAATTCGCAATATTATGCTTTCTATAAAGACCTTTAGAACCGGCATGCTGTGTGCGTGGTCCAGGATGGTTCATTTAATCAGACCCGCTACTAATGAGCCACAAACACAGCACATGAACCATGGCCTCAGACCGACAACTAACGAGCCACAAACACTGCACATGGACCATGGTTAGTTGCCTCAGACCGACAACTAACGAGCCACAAACTCACTGCTAACGAGCCACAAACACTGCACATGGACCATGGTTAGTTGCCTCAGAACTACTACTAACGAGCCACAGACTCACTACTAACGAGCCACAAACACTGCACATTGACCATAGCCTCAGAACTACTACTAACGAGCCACAGACTCACTACTAACGAGCCACAAACACTGCATATTGACCATAGCCTCAGATCTACTACTAACGAGCCACAAACACTGCATATTGACCATAGCCTCAGATCTACTACTAACGAGCCACAGACTCACTACTAACGAGCCACAAACACTGCACATGAACCATAGCGTCATGCCAAGGGATGAGCTCATATCACGTTAACGCCGAGGAGCGCGTTCGTCTGAGGTTCCTCTCTCAGTTAATAAAAGTTAACGCATTCCCAAGTGGTTAATTATTCCCCCGGGTGATAGCGAGACGCGGCCGGCTGGGGCGTCTACTCCCTCCACACATTATGTTTGCGTCCACCAGCCGGCCCTGTCCACCAGCCGGCCCTGTCCACCAGCCGGCCCGGTCCACCAGCCGGCCCGGTCCACCAGCCGGCCCGGTCCACCAACCGGCCCGGACCACCAGGCTGCCGCCTGCGTCTCTGATAACATCAAGACTAATTGTAGTTTTCTGGGGTAATTTGCTCTGTCACTGTTATCGTAGTCAATATAGTAGGAAAAGAAGGAGGAGGATTAGAAAAAGGAGTAAAACAGGGCGATATATAACCCATGTGCAGGCGAGGAGTCACAATAACGTGGCTGAAATATGCTGACCAAACCACACACTATAAAGTGAAGGGACGACGACGTTTCGGTCCGTCCTGGACCATTCTCAAGTCGACTGTGGAATGGTCCAAGACGGACCGAAACGTCGTCGTCCCTTCACTTTCTAGTGTGTGGTTTGGTCAATATATAAACCATCTTATATCATTAAATCAAATCTGAGCGTACGATTAATGGATACCGCTGAAAGCCTATTGGTCCATGCGAGACAACTTATTCCAGCAGCCCGTCCTCCTGCTTAGATAGTTCTTATAGTGACTATATGCACTATCGTATATTGACGTAATGGACAATTAGAATTTGGTACTATTGAATTTGGACAAACTGGAATACGTTTTGTATTTATGGTGCTAATGAAACCTATGTTAACCTAACCATACTAGGCCTAATAAACGTTTTCTGAGGCCTAATATAGAGTACATTTATGTGCTAGACTAACCCTCTTAATTCTGAAATTTGAATTTAGCTTTATTTTTTCTGGACTATAAGATGAATAGTACCAAATTCTTCCTTCTAATTGTACATTACGTCAATATATAGTACGATGGTCTTCATCGTTACCAAAAGTACAGTTTAAACAGGACAATTGGCTGACTTATTTTTATGTCTGCTATATGTGCTATAAGCTTTGAATAGGAAAGGGAATAATACATAAACAAAACCATTTGTCAGCCCGTGTTTACGATTTGAGACGCAAATAATTAATGTTATTTTTTACAGATCCAGCCAGAAGCGTTCAGATGGCAGGGCCAAACAACGATATAGTGATGGAAAATGTGGTGTGTGCTGGACACGCTGGTGAACCTTCCTCGGGGGTTCTGTGAACTTTTCTGTGGGGTTCCAGGAGCCTTCCCCAGTGGTTCCACGAGCTATCCTATGGGGTTCTATGAACCTTTCTCGGGGGTTCCAGGAGCCTTCCCCAGTGGTTCCACGAGCTATCCTATGGGGTTCTATGAACCTTTCTCGGGGGTTCCAGGAGCCTTCATCAGGGGTTACAAAATATACAACTGAAAATCAAATAACAAATACTGCATTACCCAGTTTGTCTCCCTTTATTAAAATATATATTATAAGGTTTCCGCATTGGTTAAAAATTGAAAATTTATTTTGGTCAATGACTGCCAGGGTTTTGTAACCTTCCACCAGGGGCTCTATACCCCAGCACCAGGGGCACTATACCCCAGCACCAGGGGCACTATACCCCACCACCAGGGGCACTATACCCCACCACCAGGGGCACTATACCCCACCACCAGGGGCACTATACTCCACCACCAGGGGCACTATACCCCACCACCAGGGGCTCTATACCCCAGCACCATGGGCACTATACCCCACCACCAGGGACACTATACTCCACCACCTGGGACACTATACCCCACCACCAGGGGCACTATACCCCACCACCAGGGGCACTATACCCCACCACCAGGGACACTATACCCCACCACCAGGGGCACTATACCCCACCACCAGGGACACTATACCCCACCACCAGGGACACTATACCCCACCACCAGGGGCACTATACCCCACCACCATATGCACTATACCCCAGCACCAGGGGCACTATACCCCACCACCAGGGGCACTATACCCCACCACCAGGGACACTATACCCCACCACCAGGGGCACTATACCCCACCACCAGGGGCACTATACCCCACCACCAGGGACACTATACCCCACCACCATGGGCACTACACCCTAGCACCAGGGGCACTATACCCCACCACCAGGGACACTATACCCCACCACCAGGGACACTATACCCCACCACCAGGGACACTATACCCCAGCACCATGGGCACTATACCCCACCACCATGGGCACTATACCCCACCACCATGGGCACTACACCCCAGCACCATGGGCACTATACCCCAGCACCATGGGCACTATACCCCACCACCATGGGCACTACACCCCACCACCATGGGCACTATACCCCACCACCAGGAGCACTAAACCCCACCACAAGGGGGGCACTATACTCCACCACCAGGGACACTATACCCCACCACCAGGGACACTATACCCCACCACCATGGGCACTATACCCCACCACCAGGGGCAGTATACTCCACCACCAGGGACACTATACCCCACCACCAGGGACACTATACCCCACCACCATGGGCACTATACCCCACCACCAGGAGCACTAAACCCCACCACAAGGGGGGCACTATACTCCACCACCAGGGACACTATACCCCACCACCAGGGACACTATACCCCACCACCATGGGCACTATACCCCACCACCAGGGGCACTATACTCCACCACCAGGGACACTATACCCCACCACCAGGGACACTATACCCCACCACCATGGACACTATACCCCACCACCAGGGGCACTATACTCCACCACCAGGGGCACTATACCCCACCACCAGGGGCACTACACCCCAGCACCAGGGGCACTATACCCCACCACCAGGGGCACTATACCCCACCACCAGGGGCACTATACCCCAACCAACAGGGGCACTATACCCCACCACCAAGGACACTATACCCCAGCACCAGGGGCACTATACTCCACCACCAGGGGCACTATACTCCACCACCAGGGACACTATACTCCAACACCAGGGGCACTATACTCCACCACCAGGGACACTATACTCCACCACCAGGGACACTATACCCCACCACCATGGGCACTATACCCCACCACCAGGGGCAGTATACTCCACCACCAGGGACACTATACCCCACCACCAGGGACACTATACCCCACCACCATGGGCACTATACTCCACCACCAGGGGCACTATACTCCAACACCAGGGGCACTATACTCCACCAACAGGGACACTATACTCCACCACCAGGGACACTATACCCCACCACCAGGGACACTATACCCCACCACCAGGGACACTATACCCCAACACCAGGGGCACTATACCCCACCACCAGGGGCACTATACCCCACCACCAGGGACACTATACCCCACCACCAGGGACACTATACCCCACCACCAGGGACACTATACTCCAACACCAGGGGCACTATACCCCACCACCAGGGACACTATACCCCACCACCAGGGACACTATACCCCCACCACCAGGGACACTATACCCCACCACCAGGGACACTATACCCCACCACCAGGGACACTATACCCCACCACCAGGGACACTATACCCCACCACCAGGGACACTATACCCCACCACCAGGGACACTATACCCCACCACCAGGGACACTATACCCCACCACCAGGGACACTATACCCCACCACCAGGGACACTATACCCCACCACCAGGGGCACTATACCCCAACCAACAGGGGCACACATGGCTATATTTGTCGTCTCATTATAGCAGTTAAAAATATGAACATTCTAATTCACTTCTCTTGTTAATAGAGAGAACATGTGCCAAGGGTCACAGTGACGTAGCAGTAGTGACGTAAGTACTGTGACGCAGCAGTATTGACATAACGACAGTGACACGACAGTTCTGGTCTGATGTTAAGTCAGTATGACTTCACGGACCAACCTAAGCAACCAGGCAAACCTATCGAGTCTGATTCATAGAAAACCGGAATATTTTTGAGGCTTTGGTTCTCCTAATAGGTTAGTTACGATGACGTAAAGAACACAACCAATTTGTGTTCAGGTTCCAATTTTTGGCTTCGCAACCAATTTTGACTTACAGGTTAGAGAAGACGAGATGAAATGTCAGAACTGTGGACAAAGGCCTGACAGACCACTGAAACGTTATCTAACACAGTGACACAGTGGCAAACCTAATAAGATTTCAACTAACATATGGGCGCCTGGAGCAAATGTGCACATGTGTTTCTAAAGATTTTGGGTGAGGAATTCATTAGGCAAACTAGTGACTCAAGAGCAGCCAGTTTCCTGCTCCAGCGCCTCAGTGTCACAATCCAGAGAGGAAATGGTTGCTGTATCTTGGGCACGCACCCTGCTTCAGAAGAGCTGGATGGGTATTTCGAACAATGATTGTTATATGTGTGCGTGTTTTCTGTAAACTGTAACACAATTGAGACGAGAATCTGGAAGAGCACTAACTATTCTGGCAGGTCTTAGGCCAATCGCATATTAATATAAAATAGAAAACAAGGTAAACAAAAACTGCTTGTTACCTCTACGGTGTGAGAACTGCGGGTAAAAAACAAAGATAATAAAAACTTCAAACATTCAATATAATTAAAAATGACTAATGTTACACAAAAATGACAATTAACAATTAATGAAAACAAAACCCCTTATCCATTTGGCTTACACACAATAAAAAGATAAATATATACATGTGAAATTTATGTTAAATAACAAAGGAGAAGGGAATTCTTTATACAAAATAGCTTTGCATGTCTACCTCACCCAAAGGTGAGAGTAGATGTTTCAGTTATGAGCACTCGAAGCATCTGACGCTCTGGGCGCTGGCGAACCCTTATATACGGGGCGTGACATCATATTTGGTGCGAAACTGGAGTTGGAGACTAGAAGTCGGTGAGATATAATGAGCAGAGCGGTAGTCAGCTGGTGGCGTCTGGTCAATCGGCGAGACAGAAGGTGCAGATGTCTCGGGTACTGTAGGGTGGAGGTGGGAGGTGATGTTTCTAGGCAATACGTTTTGGGCACGTTTTGTTGTTGATGTGGAATGTTTATGTAGTAGCATGCTGATAAGTAGGCGGTAAAGGAACAGGCTGGATCTACTGCTAAGCAGGAGATTACCGTAACACAATGTAATAAATTTAAATCAAATTAATAAACAAAAAAAAAGTAGGTGGTACTAGAAGAAAATAGGCCTTCACAGAATACTCTTTATTTTCTTCTCCGAGGCTATTTGGTGCTTACAATCGAAATAGAGGTGATATCGATATATATATATATATATATATATATATATATATATATATATATATATATATATATATATATATATATGTCGTACCTAGTAGCCAGAACGCAATTCTCAGCCTACTATGCAAGGCCCGATTTGCCTAATAAGCCAAGTTTTCATCAATTAATTATTTTTCGACTACCTAACCTACCTAACCTAACCTAACCTAACTTTTTCGCCTACCTAACCTAACCTAACCTAAAAAGATAGGTTAGGTTAGGTTAGGTAGGTTTGGTCATATATCTACGTTAATTTTAACTCCAATAACAAAAAATTTACCTCATACATAATGAAATGGGTAGCTTTATCATTTCATAAGAAAAAAATTTGAGAAAATATAATAATTCAGGAAAACTTGGCTTATTAGGCAAATCGGGCCTTGCATAGTAGGCTAAGAAGTACGTTCTGGCTACTAGGTACGACATATATATATATATATATATATATATATATATATATATATATATATATATATATATATATATATATATATATATATATATATATATATATGCAATTGACGATCACAAAACACTGATCATTTTATGCGGAAAATCCACAGAGAAATATGAAATGAGGTGAACGTTTCGGCTTTGTTAAAGCCTTTGTCAACACCAGACTGACTGAATCAGTCTGAGTCAGTCTGGTGTTGACAAAGGCTTTAACAAAGCCGAAACGTTCACCTCATTTCATATTTCTCTGTGGATTTTCCGCATATATATATATATATATATATATATATATATATATATATATATATATATATATATATATATATATATATATATATATATATATATGCAATTGACGATCACTAAACACTGCTCATTTGATCAGTGTTTTGATCATTGATCAAATGATCATTGATCAAATGATCATTGATCATTTGAACAGGAAAATCCTTACAATTACGTATGTCCCAACATGCTTATAGTATAAGAACTGCCCAAACGTTTAATGCTTTGTATCTACATACAAGTTTGTGTGATCACACTATTGATTGGGATGGGGCGAAAAGCATTGCCAATTGCAATGGCTTTGTGGAACCGAATTTAATTGAGTCTGCGCTAATTAGTCAATGTCCAAATCTTCTCAATGTTAGTACTGGTATGTACAAACCTGACCCTGTTTTAAGTTACAATATTGCACAACAGTTTAAGAAAAAACTCTGAAAGGGAGGCTTACAATGTCTCATTACAATTTTATATTCATTTATTGTGTGTTCATGAGGCTTCTCTTTAATCTTATTCCTTATTCTCTGACCGCTTAATCCTCTTTGACCTCTCCTGTTTCTGGTAATCCTTTCCCTAGAGATGGGTTGGTCAGGTTCCTTGGTGCTGGCCTGCATCCACTCTCTCTTCCTCTAGTCAGTCTGATGTTGAGAACGGCTTAAACAGGCCAAAACGTTCATCTCTCTTTCACATTTCTTTGTGGTTTTTTTAGCATATATATATATATATATATATATATATATATATATATATATATATATATATATATATATATATATATATATATATATATATATATATATATATATATATATATATATATACACTCCCAGTTGTATCCTACTTGCCCGACTTGTGAGGGCCGGGCTCTCACAAGTCGAGCCCGGCCCGAGGCCAGGCTCGACTTGTGAGAGTTTGGTCCACCAGGCTGTTGCTTGGAGCGGCCCGCAGGCCCACATACCCACCACAGCCCGGTTGGTCCGGCACTCCTTGGAGGAATAAATCTAGTTTCCTCTTGAAAATGTCCACGGTTGTTCCGGCAATATTTCTTATGCTTGCTGGGAGGACGTTGAACAACCGCGGACCTCTGATGTTTATACAGTGTTCTCTGATTGTGCCTATGGCACCTCTGCTCTTCATTGGTTCTATTCTACATTTTCTTCCATGTCGTTCACTCCAGTACGTTGTTATTTTACTGCGTAGATTTGGTACTTGGCCCTCCAGTATCTTCCAGGTGTATATTATTTGATATCTCTCTCGTCTTCTTTCTAGCGAGTACATTTGGAGGGCTTTGAGACGATCCCAATAATTTAGGTGCTTTATTGCGTCTATGCGTGCCGTATATGTTCTCTGTATTCCCTCTATTTCAGCAATCTCTCCTGCTTTGAAGGGGGAAGTGAGTACTGAGCAGTACTCAAGACGGGACAACACAAGTGCCTTGAAGAGTACAACCATTGTGATGGGATCCCTGGATTTGAAAGTTCTCGTAATCCATCCTATCATTTTTCTGGCTGTCGCAATATTTGCTTGGTTATGCTCCTTAAACGTTAGGTCGTCAGACATTATTATTCCCAAATCCTTTACATGCTGTTTTCCTACTATGGGTACATTTGATTGTGTTTTGTACTCTGTATTATGTTTAAGGTCCTCATTTTTACCGTACCTGAGTACCTGGAATTTATCACTGTTAAACATCATGTTATTTTCTGATGCCCAGTCGAAAACTTTATTAATATCAGCTTGAAGTTTTTCAATGTCCTCAGCCGAGGTAATTTTCATACTGATTTTTGTGTCATCTGCAAAGGATGATACGAATCTGTGACTTGTATTTTTGTCTATATCTGATATGAGAATAAGGAAAAGCAGTGGTGCAAGGACTGTACCCTGAGGTACAGAGCTTTTCACTGCACTTGGACTAGATTTTATATGGTTGACAGTTACTCGCTGAGTCCTGTTTGACAGAAAACTGAGTATCCAGCGTCCTACTTTACCGGTTATTCCCATTGACTTCATTTTGTGTGCTATCACGCCATGGTCACATTTATCGAAGGCCTTTGCGAAGTCCGTGTATATCACATCAGCATTCTGTTTCTCTTCTAATGCCTCAGTGACTTTGTCGTAGTGCTCAAGTAGCTGTGAGAGGCACGATCTTCCCGCTCGAAATCCATGTTGGCCTGGGTTATGAAGGTCATTGGTCTCCATGAAATTGGTGACCTGACTCCTAATCACTCTCTCAAATACTTTTATGATGTGCGATGTTAGTGCAACTGGTCTATAATTTTTTGCCAATGCTTTGCTCCCTGCCTTGTGTAGAGGGGCTATGTCTGCTACTTTAAGTGCATCTGGTATCTCCCCCGTGTCCAAGCTCTTCCTCCACACTATACTGAGTGCCTGTGCTACCGGCACTTTGCATTTCTTTATAAATATTGAATTCCATGAGTCTGGACCTGGGGCCGAGTGCATGGGCATGTTTTCAATTTCTTTTTCAAAATTTAGTGCGCTCGTGTTTATATCAGTTATATTTACCCGGGTTTGAATATCCCGCATAAAGAAATTGTCTGGATCTTCCACCTTCATGTTGTTTATTGGAGTGCTAAACATGTCCTCATACTGCTTTTTTAGGATTTCACTAATTTCTTTGTCATCCTCCGTGTATGAACCTTCACTTGTACGAATAGGTCCAATACTGGCAGTGGTTTTTGCTTTTGATTTCGCATATGAGAAGAAATATTTTGGATTTTTCTTTATTTCCTGAATTGCTTTCTGTTCTAACTGCCTTTCTTCAGTTTCATATGAGTGTTTCAATTTCCGCTCGATTTCTTCAATCTCCCTATTTAAATTATTCCTTCTTTGACGGGAAATTCGTGTCTGCATAAGCAGTTCCGTTATTTTTTTCCTGCGTTTATAGTGTCGTCTGCGTTCTCTTTCTACGTTAGATCTCTTTCTGGCTTTCCTCAAAGGAACATGTTTCAGACAGACTTGATACGCTTCTGAAGTAAGTTTTTCTATTCCTTCTGTAGGACTTGTATTATTTAGAACAGTTCCCCATGGAATGTTTGTAAGTTCCCTGTTTATTATCTCCCAGTCTATCCTTTTATTATTAAAATTGAATTTACTGAATAGCCCCTCTCGCTTTATCAACGTTTTAGGTCTATTCTGAGTATTGATGGTCGTTTGCACTTCAATGAGTTTGTGATCTGAGTATGTGGTATCTGATATCGTAATGTCTCTGATAATGTCTTCATTGTTCGTAAAGACCAGATCTAGAATATTTTCATTTCTCGTTGGCTCCGATATCTGCTGATTGAGTGAAAATTTGTCACAGAATCTAAGTAGTTCTCTAATCTGTGGTTGGTTAGGTCCTGATAGATTTCCTGGTATAATATTATTGTTTGCTATTTTCCACCTGAGACTAGGCAAGTTGAAGTCACCTAGGAAAATAATATCAGGTATCGGGTTCTCCAAATTATCAAGGCTATTCTCTATTTTGCTTATCTGTTCTGTGAATTCCTCAGCCGTTGCATCTGGCGGTTTGTATATTAGTATAATCACTAAATTTATTTTCTCTATTTTTAATCCCAGTACCTCTACCACCTCATTTGTAACGTTTAGGAGCTCCGAGCATACAAGGTCTTCCCTAATATACAGACCCACTCCTCCATGTGACCTAATTTTCCTATCACACCTGTATAGGTTATATCCTGGAATCCAGATCTCACTGTCCAACAATTCCCCTGCATGGGTTTCTGTGATAGCTCCAAATACTGCATTTGACTCCGTGAGGAGGCCATTTATGAACTGTACTTTGTTGTTTGTTCTTGTTTTCAGTCCTTATATGTTGGCAAAGATGAATGAGGTTACTCTATTAGTGATAGTTTGAATGGGAGACTTTTTCGGCACGTCCATTAATCGTGGACATAATGAGTTTGTTCTGACCAGTACTGATTGTTGTAGGGCAGTTTTCTGTCGTAGTTGTAGTTCCCTTTCGGTGGGTAATTGTATCTGTAATTCTGGAATGCCAGTGGATCTGGCATCCAGTTCCATACACTCTCCATGCTGCTCCTTTTGAATTCTCTGCCGGTCTGGTATAAAAAATTTATAGAGTTTCCTCCAAATTCATTATCCTGCTTGCCACTCTTTATGTAGCGTTCCGTGCCTTTCACGTGAAAGTGTGGGCAGCTAAGGTCATAGCATTTTCTGTCCTCCAGTGAGGTTTGGCACATGTCAGGATGGAAAAACCTACATATTGATCCAAATCGACACTCACCTTTCCTAAGCATATTTAAACATTTTTTGGGATGTTGGTAACTGCATTCTAATCCCTTCTTATTACCAGCATATCTATGTCTGCATATGCCCTTTGCATAAAATTTGCATAAGTCTGTCCTTCTGTTCTGAATTGCTCTATCGAGAACCGTCGTGGTGTCTGTACCTATCGAGCTGTCAGGTACACTTTCTAGTTTACTGTCATCTACATCCTGGCCTACTGAGTCAGAGTTTGCAACTTCCTGAGTTTCAGCCTCAGTTTCATCCCTGACTATAGCCTCCGCCCCTGGTATATTAGAATTGTTGTTCCTTTCCCACTCCTTCTGGATGGCTGGTAGGCTTCCAATGAATGATGTTTTCCGTTCATGCGTCATGTTATCTAGAAGGTTTTTTAGGATATTCCATGCTGGCAGGTCATTTTTACACACCCAGAGCAAGTGGCCATCTCTCAGTGCCGTAGTGTTACTCACTCCTGTACAAGCTGAATGGAATCTAGTCTTACAGATATAACATTCAATTCCCGTTACCTTCGTCTTTAAGAAGTTGTTACAGTGGCCACAAATTTGTTTATTTACTCCCATATTGCCTTATTTTGTTGTATATATCTATATATTTATAATATTATATGTATATTGTATATTTGTAACAATATATATGTATATATATTTATATGTTTAATATTATAATAATATATGTATATCGTATATTTGTAATATTATGTGTGTTATTTTGTTCAAACTTTATGGCAGTTTGTATATATATATATATATATATATATATATATATATATATATATATATATATATATATATATATATATATATAAATATATATATATATATATATATATATATATATATATATATATATATATATATATATATATATATATCACTAAGAACTCTTTGACCCGGCCAGGATTCGAACCTATGCCGTCCAGGATCACCCCTAAACGTACACAGTACCGTGACCACCGCACCAATGATCGTCTGTGTACGTTAAGGGGTGATCTTGGACGGCATAGGTTCGAATCCTGGCCGGGTCAAAGAGTTCTTAGTGATATATGGCTTGCGCGTTCATGCAGCTTTCTCACATATATATATATATATATATGTCGTACCTAGTAGCCAGAACTCACTTCTCAGCCTACTATGCATGGCCCGATTTGCCTAATAAGCCTAGTTTTCATGAATTAATGTTTTTTAGACAACCTAACCTACCAAACCTAACCTAACCTACCAAACCTAACCTAACCTAGCGTTTTCGGCTACCTAACCTAACCTAACCTAACCTATAAAGATAGGTTAGGTTAGGTTAGGTAGGGTTGGTTAGGTTCGGTCATATATCTACGTTAATTTTAACTCCAATAAAAAAAAACTGACCTCATACATAATGAAATGGGTAGCTTTATCATTTCATAAGAAAAAAATTAGAGAAAATATATTAATTCAGTAAAACTTGGCTTATTAGGCAAATCGGGCCTCGCATAGTAGGCTGAGAAGTGAGTTCTGGCTACTAGGTACGACATATATATATATATATATATATATATATATATATATATATATATATATATATATATATATATATATATATATATATATATATATATATATAGTCATTAATTAAAAACAACAGCATTGTGAAAATTATGAATTTTCTTTGGGACATTTTCCATTCTACGCAAATATCTTCTACCATCTGGAGGGCGAAGAAAAAGTAGATCACTAAATCCTTCCATTTTTATTGAGAGAGATGTACACTTATAAATGTTTGAATATCTTGTAAACTCAGTATAGCTGTGTTAGTGCAACCTTGCAACAGCAAGGGCCGATTTGCCTAATAAGCCAAGTTTTCATTAATTTATATATTTTTATATTTTTCTTATGAAATAATAGAGCTATTTATTTCATTGTGTATGAGTTAATTGTTTGTAATTTGAGTTAACACTAAAGTAGATATATGACCGAACTTAACCTACCCTACCTAATCTAACCTATCTTAACCTAACCTAAACTAACATAACTAAGTCAATAATTTATGTTCTTAATATAATATAACAAAAAATAATTCTAATAAACCCATTGGATTTTTTTGAAAATAAAGAAATCACTCGGCCTATTAGGTAAATCGAGCCTTGCATAGTAGGCAGAGAAGTGCATTCTGGCTACTAGGTACTACATTATATATAGATATATATATACATGTCGTACCTAGTAGCCAGAACGCACTTCTCAGCCTACTATGCAAGGCCCGATTTGCCTAATAAGCCAAGTTTTCATGAATTAATTGTTTTTCGACTACCTAACCTACCTAACCTAACCTAACCTAACTTTTTCGGCTACCTAACCAAACCTAACCTATAAAGATAGGTTAGGTTAGGTTAGGTAGGGTTGGTTAGGTTCGGTCATATATCTACGTTAATTTTAACTCCAATAAAAAAAAATTGACCTCATACATAATGAAATGGGTAGCTTTATCATTTCATAAGAAAAAAATTGGAAAAAATATATTAATTCAGGAAAACTTGGCTTATTAGGCAAATCAGGCCTTGAATAGTAGGCCAAAAAGTGAGTTCTGGCTACTAGGTACGACATATATATATATATATATATATATATATATATATATATATATATATATATATATATATATATATATATATATATATATATATATGTCGTACCTAGTAGCCAGAACTCACTTCTCAGCCTACTATGCAAGGCCTGATTTGCCTAATAAGCCTAGTTTTCATGAATTAATGTTTTTTCGACTACCTAACCTACCTAACCTAACCTAACCTAACGTTTTCGGCTACCTAACCTAACCTAACCTATAAAGATAGGTTAGGTTAGGTTAGGTAGGGTTGGTTAGGTTCGGTCATATATCTACGTTAACTTTAACTCCAATAAAAAAAAATTGACCTCATACATAATGAAATGGGTAGCTTTATCATTTCATAAGAAAAAAATTAGAGAAAATATATTAATTCAGTAAAACTTGGCTTATTAGGCAAATCGGGCCTTGCATAATAGGCTGAGAAGTGAGTTCTGGCTATTAGGTACGACATATATATATATATATATATATATATATATATATATATATATATATATATATATATATATATATATATATATATATATATATTATTAAATATGACCGAAAAAGTAAGATTAATAATTCTAACACGAATTTTCTCAATATTTCTTTTGTTTCTTTTCACTGTCGATGGTAATTGAAAAATCAATTCTCCAAAATTCATTTTTATTTCTAGTCTGACGCGACACTTGAACGCGTTTCGTAATAACTTATTACATTTTCAAAGACTTTAATTTACACACACACAACTATAACCTGCAAACATTAAACAGAGTTCTACTATGCTATAATTTAAACAGCATTCATCTTATATACCTGCATTTGGGTGAGGTGATATGTTACAACAGTTTTGGATGAGGTGAACAAAACTTTCAACACAAGACAGAACACGAAACAATGGGTAAAAATTGGGTAAATTAAAGGGAAGAATGGAAGCAACTGCAAAGGGCCTATTGGCCCATATTTCTTGATGCTTCTATATTGGTGCGGAGTCTTGAAGTGGGTAGAATATTGTTGTGCATTAATTGGCTGTTGATTGCTGGTGTTGACTTCTTGATTTGTAGTGCCTCACAGATGTCAAGCCGCCTGCTATCGCTGTATCTATCGATGATTTCTGTGTTGTTTGTTAAGATTTCTCTGGTGATGGTCTGGTTGTGGGAAAAGATTATATGTTCCTTAATGGAGCCCTGTTGCTTATGCATCGTTAATCGCCTGGAAAGAGATGTTGTTGTCTTGCCTATATACTGAGTTCTTTGAGGCTTACAGTCCCCAAGTGGGCATTTGAAGGCATAGACGACGTTGGTCTCTTTTAAAGCGTTCTGCTTTGTGTCTGGAGAGTTTCTCATGAGTAGGTTGGCCGTTTTTTTGGTTTTATAGTAAATCGTCAATTGTATCTTCTGATTTTTGTCTGTAGGGATAACGTTCCTATCAACAATATCTTTCAGGACCCTTTCCTCCGTTTTATGAGCTGTGGAAAAGAAGTTCCTGTAAAATAATCTAATAGGGGGGTAAAGGTGTTGTGTTAGTAGTGTCTTCAAAGGTTGCATGGCGTTTTACCTTCTTTCTTATGATGTCTTCAACGAAACCATTGGAGAAGCCGTTGTTGACTAGGACCTGCCTTACCCTACAGAGTTCTTCATCGACTTGCTTCCATCCTGAGCTGTGGCTGAGAGCACGGTCGACATAAGCGTTAACAACACTCCTCTTGTACCTGTCTGGGCAGTCACTGTTGGCATTGAGGCACATTCATATGTTTGTTTCCTTAGTGTAGACTGCAGTGTGGAAACCTCCGCTCCTTTCCATGACTGTTACATCTAGAAAGGGCAGCATTCCATCCTTCTCCATCTCGTAAGTGAAACACAACACAGAATTCCGCTCAAATGCCTCTTTCAGCTCTTGCAGATGTCTGACATCAGGTACCTGTGTAAAAATGTCGTCAACATACCTGCAGTATATGGCCGGTTTCAAGTTCATGTCGACTAAGACCTTCTGTTCGATGGTACCCATGTAGAAGTTCGCAAACAGGATACCTAGGGAAGAAGCCATGGCGACCCCATCTACTTGATTATACATGTGCCCATCCGGGCTCAAGAAGGGTGCCTCTTTAGTTCAAGCTTGGAGTAGTTTCCTTAGAATGTTTTCTGGTATGTCAAGAGGAGTACAGGCCGGATTACGATACACTCTGTCCGCTATCATCCCGATTGTTTCATCCACAGGTACGTTTGTAAACAGTGATTCTACGTCCAACGAGGCTCTTATCCCTCTTTCTGAGGTGTTCACCATCCTACAGTAGACAAAAACTATTAAGAGTTTGACCTGTTACTGAAATCAGTGCTAGAAAAAGCCCTCAACCTTTCTCTCGATAACCTTCAGTGGAAACAAGCCTCTCTTCCCGTAAGACTTGTGGGGGCCTCGGAGTTCAAACAACAAGGTAAACCGATACCAGCCTTCCTGTCCTCCTCATCGGCATCCGACGACCTTGCGAATGAAATTCTACCTGCCTACTTATATCAGCTGGAAGGCATACACTCTCCCAATTATATATGCTGTGCCACCGAGTGGGTCACTCGTGCAGGCCCATCACCTCAACCTCCACCCTCATCAGCCCACAAGCAATCCAGCTGGGATGGCCTCATTGTAGACAACTTTGGTGCAGAGTGCCGGGGTGCTGCAACAACGCAACACGACATTGCTCGCCTCACAGCAGTAGCAGCACGACATGCAGGGGATTTCCTGTTATCAACCATAATGTCGGCAACTGGCACGCGTCTCACACCACGCGCCCTCCGAATTGCTGTGGCCCTCCGTCTTGCTGCCCCAATCCACACCAGATATAGGTGTATTTGCGGCGAGTTATTTATTAATTTTTATTTTTGCAGGGATATTCCTGCGCTGGCCCTAAGCCTCTGCCTGGCCCACTAAGTGTTGCTTGTTTCTGTTTTACTTGGGCGGAGTATGAGTATTTATGACTCGTATGGTCGCTTCAGTAAGATTTTGCCATATGTGTTTAACAACTTCTTCTGCTCTGCTGAATCTAAGTTGAAATCTTAATGGGTTTGTAACTGTGCACTGTGTTAGATAATGTTCCAGTGGTCTGTCGAGCATTTCTCCACAGTGCTGACATTTCCTCTCATCTTCCGGAACCTGTAAGCCTATTTCCCATGCACATGGGTATCCAAGCCTGATGCGATGTAAGTGTACTTCTGTTGTTTTACTGCTCCCTTTCATCAAACTAAGTGGTTCGTAGTTTGTTGTATTCTTGTACCAACCCGCAGATCCTGATGTTGCAACTGCTGTGTTGTGGTCACTGTACATCTTTTGCATTGCTCTGTCTCTAATTACTTTCTTAATCTGTGATAGACTCTGTAGTATGTAAATGTCTATATTTCTTCTCTTAGTTACAAGTTTTGCAGCTTCGTCTGCAATGTCATTTCCTATTATTCCCACATGTCTTGGTACCCAGTTGATAAGTACCCGTCGGTCTTGTCGTTTGAGTGTTTGCATTAATGATATAACATTTGTGATCAGATGTATGTTATCACATATGTGTTCTTGTTGCAAGGTTTCAATGGCGGTTCTCGAATCTGTATGTATGATAACATGTTGTCGGTGTTCAGCAAGAGCATGTTCCAAAGCCTTTTGAATGGCTAGCATCTCTATTTGTAAAGTCGAACACCCATTTGAGAGCCTCCAACTATTTACAGAGTTTCCTGCTTTAACTGCAGCTCGGGTTTCTTGTCCCTGCTGGTCTACTGATCCATCTGTGAAGTAAGTGAAGCTGTAGGATGCCATGTTTGCTTCTATATGCATCTGTGCAATGTTACGTAGCAGATGAGGATTTGTCTGGTTCTTTTTTCCTTCAATAACCATAATCTTAAAGTCTGCTGGCAGGGATTCCCAAGGGGCTTGCATAACAAAGTCTGCATGTATTTCGTCGACGACCTTCTCAGTGACTGTGTTTGGTATATCGAATGTATTGATGGGGTTTATCGCACAATGAGTCCACCTGTTGCTATTGGATTCTCTTCTGTCCAGAGTTAGTGCTCCAGTGATTATATCTTTAAGTGAACTGATTCTAGGTCTAGTCAATATCTTGGTCAGCATGTACACAGCTGGTTCCCTTTTTTTATTATTTCCCGTTATTAGTTCCCTTTTATCCTTATTTCAATCGATGTTAGCTTGGTTTCTAGTCTTAGGTTCAGTATTTTAGTCCATCTGGGAGCTCCTGTTATGATTCGCAATGCATCGTTTTGAATAACCTCAACGTTTGCCCACTGACCAGGAGAAAGAGTGAGTAAGGCAATCGCTGCATAATCAACCAGGGAACGAACGGCATGTATGTAAAACATTCTTAACACTTTGTATCCCGCTCCTAGACGGAGCCCTGTGATAGCTCTCATTATATTTAGTCGTGATTTTGCTTTCTCCTTTAGATATTGAATTTGCTTGTTGAATGTCATTTTTAAAATCTATCCACACTCCGAGATATTGATATTGTGTAACCCACTCTAGGTTACTTGTATATGTTACTTACACCTACGCATTCGTCTTGAATGCGTAGGTGCAAGTCTGGAGTGTTGCCGCCTAGTCTCATTGCCTTAGACTTCTGTGCAGATATTTTTAGCCCTAAAACGCTGCATTCACATGTTACTTTATCTAATGCACCTTGTGTTTTATTTAGAAGTGAAGGACCTGTAATGACTAATGCTATGTCATCAGCATAGCTTAGCAATTTAACCCCTTCTGTAAATGTCATGGTAACAAGGTTTTCCATAAGGATGTTAAAAAGACTAGGACTGAGGACTCCTCCTTGTGGAGTCCCATTCTCATGCAAGTGGTAGTCCGACACTTGTCCTTGCAACTTTACTCTGGCATACCTGTGACTTAGGTAATCTTGAAACCATGCTAGCATATTTCCCTTTACACCTTTTTTAACTAAGGTGTGTAAAATTGCTTGCGGGCTTGCAAGTTCGAATGCTTTTTCTAGATCAAGGAAGATCACTATAGCCGGACCTGAGTTAACTGTTCCTAGTAATGTTGCTATGCAGTTGGCAGTACCTACTCCTCTAGTGAAGCCAAATATGTGTTTATGAAGGTCTCCAGTCTTCCACAGTAGCCTATTTAAGACCATCCGTTCTGCAGTTTTACTAATGCATGATGTTAATGAAATGGGTCTGTAATTGCCAGGTTCTTTCGGCTTAGGAATTGGTATGATGTCTGCTTTCTTCCAAGAGGTTGGTAGTTTGCCTTGCTGCCAAGATGCATTGATGACGTCCAATATTCCTTGTTCTCCAGCAGGACCTGTTTGTGCGATCATTGAGTATGTAATGTTATCAGCACCTGGTGCAGTGTCCTTACCACCTTTTTTTGGCTCTGATTAGTTCTTGTTTGGTGAAGGGACAGTCACATTCGTCATTTATAGCTATGCTCTCATGAATGACTGTCAACCTCTCTTGTTTTAATTGTTCTTGCTGCCTTCGGACCATTGCAGGAAGCTGATATGAAGCTGTTCTTTCTGCAAATTGGAGAGCAAGTCTCTCAGCCTCCTGCAATGGTTGAATACATGCTTGTGGTCGGGCTGGTTGACCTGATATAGTTTTAATCTGACCCCATATCTTGCCAAGACTACTATGTTCATTTAGAATTTGACACCACTCAAACCATCTTGCCTCCTTTACTTCTCGAGAAACTCGTCTCGCTTCAGATATGACCGCTCTTAGCAGAGTTCTTCCTTCTGGTGTGGGGTTTCTCTTTAGATATTTTCTGAAGATGTTGACTCTGTGGTTCTGTTCTTTAACTTCATTACTATAGAACCAATAGTTCTTTCGTTTTGTGTTTCCTGGAATAATGATTGGAATACCTTTGTTTGCAGCAGCTGCAATGGCTTCCTTTAGATTGGTCTCGTGTATGTTCAAATCATCAGGTGGCATGTATGTTGCATACCATTTTTCAAGTTTTTCTTGGTATGAATTCCAATTGGCCTTTCTTAAATTCCACCTAGGTTGTGCAGGTGGTGTATGAGGTCGTTCTATGTTTAGTGTTGTGACAGTAGCATAGTGGTCACTGGTGATTACCGGGTTCATGCTTGGTTCCCACTTCGCCTGATGCTTGAGTGCTGTTGAGATTAGTGTAAGATCAAGGGAACCTCCAAGAATGTGAGTGGGTTTCCCAGTGTTGAGAAGTTTAATTTCAGGTACTTCTCGCAGAGCTGCAGCTAAATGGCGCCCATCTGCATTGGCTGGCCCAGTCGCCCCTAACTTTTGATGATGAGCATTAAGATCCTCAGCAATAATTACATTTTCCTGTGTGGCCAAGGCACAACCCGTTCTCGCACTTTCGTATAGTCAATATTGACTTATTAATACGTGCATATGTGACATACTAATTTATTGTGAATATTTTAGTTTACCTTGAAAAGCTTCATAGAAAACACCGACCATACCTAACCTTCTTAGTATGTTAAGATAAGCATCTTATTGCTTCGTAATTACAATTATTACTTAACCTATACCTATAATAGGTTAGGTAATACCTATATTACTTAATCTATACCTATAATATAATACCTATAATAGGTTAGGTAATACCTATATTACTTAATCTATACCTATAATAGGTTAAGTAATAATTGTAATTACGAAGCAATAAGATGCTTATCTTAACATACTAAGAAGGTTAGGTAAGGTGGGTGTTTTCTATGAAGCTTTTCAAGGTAAACTAAAATATTCACAATAAATTAGTATGTCACATATGCACTTATTTAATAAGTCAATATTGACTGTAAGAAAGTGCGAGAACGGGTTGCAAGGCAAGCACTGCCTCTGCTTCTAGTTTACGTCTAGGGGGCTTGTAAACGTTGTATATGAGGAGCTCAATATTAGCCATATTCACTGTTACTGCTAATACCTCTACTCCATCCCCTACATGAAACTGGGTCTATTTTCTTACTGGGTATGGTGTTCCTGACTAGGGTCATTAACCCTCTTTGTCTCCCCTGGTCATACGGTATAACATAGTGCTGATATCCAGCTAATCTGAAGGATTTCGTGGCTGGGAAAAGTGTTTCTTCCAAAACGATTATATCTGCTTTCGTACTGATTGCAGCCTCCTGAAGTGTGTGGTTTTTATTTCCAAGACCTTGTATGTTCCACTGCAGTATTCGTAATGGCCAGACTACGCTTTCGGTTGGTGTTGTCTGTTCTAGTAGAACTCCTCTTCGGAATCGACCTCTATATTCTCCACCTCGCATGTCGTGTCGCTGCAAATCGGACTGCATTGATTGCTCGTGGTCATCCCCGGCATTGTTGGAATCTGTGCATAACTGTGGTCCATCACTTTATTGTTGGTATTGCTGCATGTCGGACTGCATTGATTGCTTGTGGCGGTTTCTTGTGTTGTCGGAACCTGTGCATCTCTGCTGTTCAATACATCTTTGTTGGTGTTGTTGCATATCAGACTGCAGTGGCTGTTGTTGTCTGTCTATTGTGTTGTAAGATTCTGTTGATCTTGGGTGGTCACTGCTTCTTGCAGTTGCTGTTATGAATGTTGATGGTCTGGTGTCTAGACTTCCCGACTGTTGTTGGTAGTCTGTATGTCCATGTTGCGCTGTTTGTCCTCTTGTGCTCCGTCTTGTCTCAGACTGTCTATTTCTTGCGTAACTGTGGTCTGCTGCACGATCTTGTCCATTATCACACAAGTAATTTTTTGAGTCTGTTGCTGTGAGGCGTTGTGCGTCACCTGTAGGCAATTGATAATGGTCTCTGCCATGATCTTCACGATGTTTTTTCAGCTGGACTTCGGTAAAACTGTATATCTGTTGTGGCGAGGTGGTGGCCGACAGGTACGGCCACCATGGCCTACTCTGCCAAAGCACAGGGGGATGGCACTCGAGGCACAGTGAAGTTAACAACATCATCAATAGGAGCCTCACCACAGCTGAATGCCCTGCTAAAAGAGAGCCCCATTACCTAACGCCCCGTAACTCTGATGCTCTTATTGGTCGCCCAGATGGTATCGCAGTGAACCCCCTTGAAGATTGGCAAGCGGTTGGTATGGGACTACACGTGTGTATTAACCATGGCTAACACTTACATTGACTTCAGTGTTGTACAACCGGGACGCAAGCCACCCGGTTGTACATTATATATATATATATATATATATATATATATATATATATATATATATATATATATATATATATATATATATATATATATATATATATATATATATAATATATATATATATAATATATATATATAATATATATATATATATATATATATAATATATATAATATATATATATATATATATATATATATATATATATATATATATATATATATATATATATATATATATATATATATATATATATATCACTAAGAACTCTTTGACCTGGCCAGGATTCGAACCCATGCCGTCCAGGATCACCCCTAAACGTACGCAGTACCGTGACCACCGCACCAATGATCGTCTATAAAGATTGGTCAGTCATGGTGCTTATTAACTAAGCTCCCTGACTGATCAACCCCCGACGACACTCATGGATGCATTTGGGAACAGTTTTTTCATCAAATTCTGGCGCATGCACGGGCCGCACTGAGTTCAACATGCGCGTTCATGCAGCCTTCTCACACAAAAAAAACATGTTTTTTTTAAACTGTGTACCTCATGTGTGTTACGGACCCGAATCCAGCGTCCGAGCCTGGAGCAGTGACGACCACGCTATCTGTGGGTCAGCTCCCGAAACCCCCTCCAAATGGACGACGACACCTGGTGAGGACGAGGTGTACTGGCCACAAGGGCTAGTTTCCAGTCATGATTAGCTCATAACACAGCCGCTGCTGACCTCTGGTGAGGTGGAGCTTAGACAGCAACGCCATCTATGGAATGGATACATCGGGCGTTTGTGTCTAAGCCTGTAAGTGAGGTGCTTTAGTGTGTCCCTGTTACTGATGACGTGTCTGATTACAGAGTCGACCTGGGACTGCTGTAATGGAAGTTGAGTCAGTCTACCCAAGGCAGTCGTCTCGTCTCCAAGTGTTTGCTGCAGCAGCTGTGAGTCACCCCCGGATGAACACTGTGGTGTTGGCCTGCCTGTGAAGTGGCAGTTGAGGGATTGTCATATCCAGGACTGAGTGGAGGAAACGCTTAACCACTGGGGAGTTGTGGCAAGGAGAGTGATCTGTAGTATCACACGAGGCTCCTGACTAGGGTTCGCGACCTTAGTATCCATCGTGGACTGGCCTAACCAGCGTCGCTGATTTGGAACCTGCCAGCTATCTGCTGGACTTGTGGTTGACGGCCTCCACGACGGTGCCCCCAGTGGAACTGTGTTTTGGCTGGCCTGTGGCCGGGGTAGACTCAAGATTCTCGAAGGATTCGTCGTGAGGCCACAAGAGCACCAAGAGCTTGGCATCGTGAGCACCGTGAAGATCCAGAGTCTTCAGAAGAAGACAACAGTGTATATAATAGTGTTTATACCCCCCCCCCCCCGTGTAATCTTCTTATATATATTTATTGGTGACGGTAATTATATTATTAAGTTTTTGACTTTATTTCCCTTCCCCTTTAATTTACTTGCGTTGCGGATCTCATCCCTTGAAAGCTACTACTAGCTTGGGGCCGGATACCCTATCTCTAACAACATCTGAGAAAGAACCCGGTTGCGACCCGAGAGGGCCGTAACAATGTGTTTTTCATGTGAGAGAAATCTTCGAAACCTCTTTACAGATTGCTTTTAAATTTTGACACAGTGTTGCATTTGAATAGGCGCCTGTTTTTATATGCCTACTATATACATGCTTCATCTGTGACAGGAAAAAAGATGCTTTTTTGAGAAACAGCATCATATAATAGACATAGGAGATACACATACATGCTGTAATTTCCCAAAATTCTTCACCAAATGCTTTGAAATTCTGACACAACCTTCCATTCGAATATGCGCGTGTTTTTATATACCAACTATATAGATGCCACACCTGTGACAGGTAAAAACATTTTTTTTAAAGCGCATCTGTTGCACGTAATAGCAACACACACGATACACTAAATATGTTATGAATTTAAATTCATTTAAATGTTTCCGACTGCATTGATAAATTGAATTTTCATAGATTTCGATTTATTTTAATTTTGATTTAATTATTTTGTGTGACACTGTGTAGGAACTGAGTTGTGTTGTTTACCATACCGTTCATATCGTATGTATTAATATAAATGCCACGCCACATCTGAGACAGGTAAAATCATGCATTTTTTGAAAAATAGAGCCATTTGTTAGACGTAAGAGCAACACACGCTGTAATCTCTGAATGTTCTTCATCGATTGCTTTGAAATTTTGTCACAACGTTCCATTCGAATTTACGCGTGTTTTTATATACCTAATTTATAGGTGCCACACCTGTGGCAGGGAAAAACCATGTTTTTTTGGAAAAACAGTGCTATCTGTTGCACGAAATAGCCGCACACGCTATGCTAAATGTTTTACAATTCAATTTCAAGTTTTCCGATTGCATTGAAAAAATGAATTTTCATGGATTTCGATTTATTTTCATTTTGATTTAATTATTTTGAGTGACATTGTGTTGGAATTGAGCGGTGTTGTTTACCATACCGTTCATTTCATAAGTATAAGTATAGATGCCACACCTGTGATAGGTAAAAACATTCTTTTTTTTTATGAAACAGCACCATCCGTTGCACGTAAGAGCAATACACACTATACTCAAGATGTTACGATTCCATTTCAATGTTTCCGATTTCATTGATAAATTAAATTTTCTTAGATTTGGATTTTTCCATTTAGATTTAATTATTTTGTGTGACATTGCATTGGAATTGAGCTGTGTTGTTTACCATACCGTTCATTTCGTGAGTATAGATTATTTTTATATTTTTTCATTAATTTTATTTCGTTTTTTAAACTTTTTTCTTTTATATCAGTGATGGGAACATCAGATCATTTGGGAATGCATCGGACGAGGAAGAGTGTAATGATAGGGAGGACGAGGGGACGGGAGTGGGGAATGGAAGGGAGGACGAGGGGACAGGGAAAGGGGGTATTGGTGCGGAGGACGAGGGAACGAGGGAGTTGGGGATGGTAGGGACGAGGGGACAAGGGAATGGAGAATGGTGGGAAGGACAAGAGGACCGGGGAGTGGGGAGAGGATGGGTAGGATAAGGATATGTGGGAGGGGGGAATGGTAGGGAGGACGAGGGGATAGGGGAGTGGGAGATGGTGAAGAGGATGAGAGGACGGTGGAGTGGGGAATGGTAGGGAGGACGAGGGGATAGGGGAGTGGGAGATGGTGAAGAGGACGAGGGGACGGGGTAGGGGGAAATGGTGGGGAGGACTGGGAGACAGGGGAAGGTTGGTGTGGCTCAGCAACACACATGTTTTGCTGAGCCACAGCAACGCGTGATCGGGTATAGCTTATATATATATATATATATATATATATATATATATATATATATATATATATATATATATATATATATATATATATATATATATATATATAAATATATAAATATAAATATATAAATATATATATAAATATATATATATATATATATATATATATATATATATTTATATATTTATATATATATTTATATATTTATATATATATTTATATATATATATATATATATATATATATATATATATATATATATATTGTGTGTGTGTGTGTGTGTGTGTGTGTGTGTGTGTGTGTGTGTGTGTGTGTGTGTGTGTGTGTGTGTGTGTGTGTGTGTGTGTGTGTGTGTGTGTGTGTGTGTGTGTGTGTGTGTGTGTGTGTGTGTGTGTGTTGTTTATCACGGTTCTGCAACAAGAAGTGGCAAAGCAGTGTTACAAAGAACTAAACATGATGTGAGAGAACGGTTTATTAAGAGGGCAGGACATGATGACGCGGTAAAGGTGGGGCAAGAGGACTTAACCCAACACAGAAAAACACCCGTCTGAAATGACTTGGCCTGAGAAAGATACATGGGGATATACACTGGAATCGAGGTCTCATGTGTGGATTCTGTTGATGCACATCCACTCACATACACACCCCAAGGCTCTTGTGTGTTAACTGAACATGTTTATCTCTCGACACGGAAAATGAAGGTCACTAGGCACCCTCCCATGCTACTGGTGCCAGTTGGCTCCTTACCACACCGCTGCTGACAGCAGACTCCCTCAAACCATTGGTGGCTGTAACTTCCTATTGCTTTCTGTACCAAACACAGTCGATTCTCGAATGATCAAGTTTAACCACTGCACTGCACACCCGTTTAGTAGCATATTCTCCGATGTTCCTACAGCAAGAGCCACGAGTACAGAGACATTTAATGAATTGATTTAGCGGTATTGATGAAATTCTCAGAATAATGATAGGTGATGTAGATTTGTCAAGGTTCATATGCTTATGGGTAATGATTTTATCCAACCAGAATTGTGAGAACCAAGGACACGCGCCTAACTTATCGAGACCGATAATCATTAGTCCAAGGAAGCAATAACATTTCGGAACAGTTAATTTCACTAAGGCACAGTCATTTTAACGTTATGGTCGGAAACGTTAAAATTGCAAGGGGGTAAGAAGAGCGCGGGAATGAGTGTTGTATCACGCTAAACCATCTCCACTCGTCTGTAGTAAGTAAACCCGTCAGCGTGTAGAAACCGGTTCTTGCGACATGATCTTCAACTATTTCCGCGTACTTGTGGCTGCTGCTGCTGCTGCTGCTGCTGGGAAAGACGCCGTCAATGCTTCCTCTTCACCAAGCGGTGATTCAGTGATGGGGCTAAAAAAGAAAGGCAAGAGGTCCTTCATATATGCCGACCAGTTTACAAGAAGAGGGAGTGAAGGCAAGACCATCCAGTGCCCTACAGGCACCACACGCAGTTGCACCCTTCACACGCTCTCTCCCCCCATGCTCGGCGACTTTGTATTACGTCCACAAAAGCTTAATGACCAACCAGCAAGTATACTTGAGTCCTGAACTACACACCTCAGTATATCTAGCGTGATATATCATGTCCAGGACTTGGTGAATATACATATATATATATGTACCTTGAGACGTACTCTTCCCCCTCCCCCCGAGATACAGCTCTCAGTGAAAATAACTCTTCCCCGTTCTCGGATAATCGTCATCTCGGATAAATAAGAACGGACGGAACACATTTCGTCGGCTGGCTTCCCGTCGGAGACATTCTTCAGCAGCACTGTGTACTAAGGTGGGTACGAGTTCGTAGTTGTGGCGGGAACATCCCATTACCAGTAACACCAGTCCTCATTATCAGTAACACCAGTCCTCATTATCAGTAACACCAGTCCTCACTAACAGTAACACCAGTCCTCATTATCAGTAACACCAGTCCTCACTAACAGTAACACCAGTCCTCATTATCAGTAACACCAGTCCTCATTATCAGTAACACCAGTCCTCACTAACAGTAACACCAGTCCTCATTATCAGTAACACCAGTCCTCATTATCAGTAACACCAGTCTACACTAACAGTAACACCAGTCTACACTAACAGTAACACCATTCTACACTAACAGTAACACCAGTCTACACTAACAGTAACACCAGTCTACACTAACAGTAACACCAGTCTACACTAACAGTAACACCAGTCTACACTAACAGTAACACCATTCTACACTAACAGTAACACCAGTCTACACTAACAGTAACACCAGTCTACACTAACAGTAACACCAGTCTACACTAACAGTAACAACAGTCTACACTAACAGTAACACCAGTCTACACTAACAGTAACACCAGTCTACACTAACAGTAACGCCAGTCCACACTAACAGTAACGCCAGTCCTCATTATCAGTAACACCAGTCTACACTAACAGTAACGCCAGTCTACACTAACAGTAACACCAGTCTACACTAACAGTAACAACAGTCCACACTAACAGTAACACCAGTCCACACTAACAGTAACACCAGTCTACACTAACAGTAACAACAGTCTACACTAACAGTAACACCAGTCCACACTAACAGTAACACCAGTCTACACTAACAGTAACAACAGTCCACACTAACAGTAACACCAGTCCACAATAACAGTAACAACAGTCCACACTAACAATAACACCAGTCTACACTAACAGTAACAACAGTCCACACTAACAGTAACACCAGTCTACACTAACAGTAGCAACAGTCCACACTAACAGTAACACCAGTCTCCACTAACAGTAACAACAGTCCACACTATCAGTAACAACAGTCCACACTAACAGTAACACCAGTCTACACTAACAGTAACACCAGTCTACACTAACAGTAACACCAGTCCAGCCTCTGCTGCCTGTTGAAATAGATCCCATCTGCTCACCATGGGGAAACTTCAATCACGGAAGGATAGACTGGGAAAATAAGGAACCGCATGGTGGTGAGGATACGTGGAGAGCCAAACTATTGGAGGTGGTGACAAGAAACCTTTTAAGTCAGCATGTAAGAGAACCCACAAGGATGAGAGGAAACGATGTACCAGCGAGACTCGACCTAGTCTTCACTCTGAACGACTCCGACATAAGAGAAATCGGGTTTGAGGCCCCGGTAGGAATGAGCGACCACAGTGTTCTGGCGTTTGAGTACCTGGTTGAAGAAGGGTTATTGAACTCGAGGAGGGGTACTGAAAACAAAAGGCTGGCATTCCGAAAGGGAAACTATGAGGAGATAAGAAAATTCCTAACAGATATAACATGGGAAACAGAGCTCAGGGATAAGACGGCCCAAGACATGATGGACTACATCACGCAGAAGTGTAAAGAGGCTGCAAACAAGTTTGTCCCGGTCCAATAGGAAAATAATGAAATTAAGATGATAAACCCATGGTTTAATCAGAGATGTAGGCTAGCTAAGCAGCAAAGTAAAAGGGCGTGGAGAAACTATAGAAATCACAGGACACTTGATACCAGAGTGCCAGGAATGAATATGTCAGGTTGAGAAGAGAGGCAGAAGGACAATACGAAAATGACATCGCAAGCAAGACAATTTCTTAACCTAAATTGCTGCACAGCCACATCAGGAGAAAAACAACAGTAAAGGAGCAAGTAATGAAATTAAGTATAGGGACAAACGGATTTACTACAAACGAGAAGGAAGTGTGCGAGGAACTGAATAAGAAATTCCAGGAGGTCTTCAATTTACAGCAAGGAGAAATCCCAGAGATAAGAGAGGGAATAGTTAACCAGGAACCACTAGAAGAGTTTGAGATTACCAGTGGGGAAGTAAGGAAGCTTTTACTGGAGTTGGATGTGAGAAAGCCTGTAGGCCTAGATGGAATCTCCCCTTGGATACTTAAGGAAAGAGCAGAAGCACTGTGCCTGCCACTCTCCATAGTGAATAACAAATCACAGGCAACAGAGAAACTGTCAAGAATTTGGAAAGCAGCTAATGTAGTTCCGATATACAAGAAAGGGGATAGACAGGAGGCACTGAACTACAGGCCAGTGTCCCTAACTTGCATAGCATTCATGCTGATGGAGAAGATTGTGCGAAAAAAGCTAGTGGAACATCTGGAGCGAAAGAACTTTGTAACACAGCATCAGCATGGGTTCAGGGATGGCAAGTCCTGCCTCTCAGGATTAATTGAATTCTACGACCAGGCAACAAAAATCAGGCAAGAGAGGGGTGGGCAGACTGCATATTTTTGGATTGCCAAAAAGCCTTTGACACAGTACCACACAAAAGGCTAATGAAAAAGCTGGAGATGCAGGCTAGAGTGAAAGGGAAGGTACTCCATTGGCTAAGGGAGTACCTAAGCAACAGAAGACAGCGAGTCACAGTGATAGGCGAGGTCTCAGACTGGCGGGAGGTCACCAGTGGAGTTCCGCAGGGTTCAGTCCTTGGACCCGTACTGTTTCTGATATTTGTAAACGATCTCCCAGAGGGTATTGAATCGTTTCTCTCACTGTTTGCTGATGATGCAAAAATTATGAGGATGATTAAAATTAAAACAGATGATGATAGTAGGAGGCTACAAGATGACCTAGGCAAACTGAATGAATGGTCCAACAAATGGCTGCTAAAGTTCAACCCGAGTAAATGCAAAGTAATGAAACTAGGCGGTGGAAACAGGAGGCCAGACACAGGATACAGAACAGGAGATGAAGTACTTCATGAAACAGAGAGAAAGATCTAGAAGTTGATATCACACCAAACCTGTCTCCTGAAGCCCACCATAAAAAGAATTACATCTGCAGCATACGCGAGGCTGGCTAACAGCCTTCAGGAACCTGTGTAAGGAATGTGTAAAATGTTAGTGTCACTAAGCATGTAATACTTTAACATTTTACATTTAGCATTTACCATTTAACACTTAATAACCACTTACGAAACATGTGCATCTTTCCTCGGTCATGGCGGATTAGTTTGTTTTAATTAAACACTTTGTGTGTTGCGAAACTTCTAAGGCCAAAGCGATTTCTGATTTGGACCCTGTCGTAGCGCCACCGAGCTCGTAAAGTCTTTAATAAATGCAAACTAAGTAGCTATTAGCAAGAAAGGATGTACAGGTTTCGTTATACATCCTGGCCCCTCGTTTCTACAAACCTATTCCAATAAAGCTAAACGATCGTGTTTGTGTAATAAAGTTTCAGTGTCTATAAAGAGTGATGTCGAGAATCATAAAATTGAATCCCTTTCAGTTTGAAATATTTTTTCCACAGTAATTACAACAATTATAAACGGAAAAGAAATCTTCGGTTCGAAGTTAAATTAGCCTTAAATATATGCTTAAATATTCTGGTGCAGAGAAATGTACCTCTTGGTTTACAGATGTCGGGCTTAAATGATGTAGATGTTGGTCTGTCTGGCCCGACGTTCACGACGGTGGACTACGCGGTCTTCAGCCTCATGCTGGCGGCGTCCGTCGGCATCGGTGTGTACAGCGCCCTCAAGGGTCGGGGCAACACCTCCTCGGAGGACTACCTGCTGGGCGGCAGGACCATGTCTCCAGTCCCAGTAGCCTTCTCTCTCCTCGGCGGCGTCATCTCCGCTATATCCATACTGGGTTAGTGGTCAACGGGAGATTTCAACGGGGATTTCTGATATCCAACTTCTGTACTTCGACTGTTTCGGTTCAGCGACGGCTTGTATAGCTGGTCGGTGTTCTTCTATCCATGCTGGGCCAGGTGGTGGTTTGGGTGTGAACTGACCTGGCTTGGGTGTAGACTGACTTAGGATATAAACAGATATATTTTGCATTCAGATCGTGTGTGACAGTGTAGATGGGGTGTATACCTTGTGGTATGACGGTGTATGACTTAATGAATGACTTGGAGTATTACTTAACGCACATATGACTAAATGTATGACATTCTTTACGATTTACTGGATGATGTATAATTTATTGTATAACTTAGTGTGTGATCGTGTGTGACTCAATATAAATGGTGTATTATTTTGTGTATGATAGTGTATTACTTGGCTGATATGATCCTGTATGACAGCGTATGACGTAGTATATGAGGGTGTATGACAGTGTGAATTAGTGTATAATGGAATATGATTGAGTGTGACAGTGTATAATAGTGTATGACTTGAATATATGATGGTGTATGATTTAGTGTATGATGGAGTAAGACTTACTGTATGGAGTATGACTTAGTGTATAATGGTTTATAACTTACTTTGTTCATAGCAAAGTATGACGGTGTGTGACCTAGCCTGTGAGTTAGTATATAACCTAATGTATGACAGTGTACAAATTAGTATATGACAGTGTATAACTTTGTGTATAACTCAGATTATGCCTCAATAAATAACAATGCACGACTCACTTTATGACCTCATGAATGAACCAAGTAAATGATTTGTCTTTTTCAAGCTTTTTTAAATTATTAAAATTTCCTCACAAGATCTGAAGGACCCAGCCCGTCCTCCTAAGGTTTCCCCAACGTCAAGAAAACGGTCAATTTAAAGTGTCCTCTCCTAACCTTCCAGAGGACCCGAAACAGAAAACGGGACTATACGTTACTTTCGCCAGCTGTTTTCATTTTTTAGTACGACAATTGTTGGCCTTAGGTAACGCATACGAGGAAAAAGCGACGTTCTTTGTAGTAGGACAGGAATATGCAACAGTCTGACTGAAGGACACTAGTGACAGCCAGACATATCAGTCACAGCTGTCGTTTTCTGACTGTATAGTTACCGTCGTCACTCTAAATACTGATACAATCACACAATCCGCTGTAGGTAAACTCAAATATTCACAATATATTTGACAGTACGATTTAATACTAAGTGTATATAAGTACAATGCCTGACTGTCATACATAGTACATAACTGCACTTATGGGGCTGTTCCATTTACCTCCCTATTTTTGGAGGACGGGCTGATCTAATGACAACGTTTGTAACAAGTCTCGCTCCTCCATGACGGCAACAGTGCCAAGTATTTGTAAAAAGTCTCTGTCCACGACGGTTCCTGGCAATGTTGCCAAGAAAGTCGTCACGTGGCAACAGGGACTAACTTTGAACCCTCTTACTCACATTTATTTTCTCACATTTGTCCTCACATATATTTTCCTTGAGTCTGAAGTCATATCTGACGCTTGTCAAATAATGAAAACAGTCTGTAATAAGAGTTTAGTTGAGTGTAAATAGGAAGTTCCTAATTTTATTCATTCAAGCTCATTCATACGTTAGACATATATATATATATATATATATATATATATATATATATATATATATATATATATATATATATATATATATATATATATATATATATACAGTATATGAATTTGAGTAGATATAAATAGAAGTCGCCTCATACTGGTTTATATAGGCCTCTTCTGCTGTTTCCTGCAATCATCTGTTCTAATGTGTTAATAGGCCTACTACATTTTATGTGTTCCGTAGGTTCTTTACGACAGAAATCGTTCCTGTCCCTCTACGGGGCTTTGTTCCTGAAGGTGAAATGACACAGAACTCAATGTTTCTTATTAAATTCTTGTACTAAAACGTTTTTGCGTCGTTGATTCAATAAATTTTTGTTTCTTCAATTTATTTTAAGAATAAGACAAGTATATGTTCAGTTTTATTGACTGTTGATGATTGTCAATTTTCACAAATGTTCTCTGAGTATTGTTTACAAGTAGACGACGAGTCACAATAACGAGGCTGAAGAAATGATGACCGAACCACAACGCAGAAGATGGAGGAAGTGACAAGGTTTCGGTTCGTCCTGGACCATTATCGAGTCGTGTGACTAAGTCGACTGAATTAGTGGACCAGGACCACTAATTCAGGCCTGGTCGACGACCAGGCCGCGGGGACGCTAAGCCCCGGAAGCACCTCAAGGTAACCTCTAGGTAAGGACGGATCTAAATGTCGTCGGTCGTCGTTTCTCCATCTTTTGAGCTATCCACGGCAACCAACAGCTATAAACAATTTGATCTTTCTAAAATCGCGTGTCACATTAAAAAGATAACCCACTACGAGGTCAAACAAATTCATCCCAGACGTCCTCTCCTCAATTACCAGCTTCCTTCTCCTCAGAAATAGCTGTATTTGCATCTTTAAAAAAGTTTTAAAACCTATTTCAAAACCCATTATCCTTTCAGTATGGTGCTCACGTAAGCAATCAGAACATTTAATTATGTTTTGAGTGATTCCAAGCTGCTCCAACTGGTAGTAACTAAGAGGCATGTTTTAATTAGCAAGAATCTGTCTACCACAGTCTCTCTCACTCACTCTCTCTCACTCTCACTCCGCACTCTCCTCCTCACTCTCTTTCTCTCTCTCTAACAATATACAACAATCTTGCTGAGGAGTTAAGGACCATTAGTGTTCCTGCTGCGCAGTGGTCAGAGCAGTGGTTTCACCACCGAATGACCCCGGGTTTGATTCCTGCGGCAGGATAGAGAGGTTTTAGGAGGTTTTCCTTTAAACCTCGTGTTCATATATAAGTAAACAGATACCCAGGAGTTAGGCAACTGTTGCGTGTTGCAAATTGATGAAGGTCTCTCGTCAGCCAGCTGTAGTACAGCTAATCATGGTACATTTTATTTGTAATAACTTACAAAAAAAATGTATCCTAGTATGAATAACTTACTCAAGAAATATTCTAGTATGAATAACTTAGTACAAAAATCCTATTACGTACCAATTAACAGGCGAAAGTGCTTAGCTAGTATGACTCACTACACTTGTGTGGGGAATTGACCTACAAGATTTATATTTATTTATATAGAATATATATTTCTCGTTAATTTATATTTTTCGATAACAAATTGTATGATAAAGTGGACTGTATTTCAAAAAATGTCTCACAAATCACTTTCCTTACACATTCTGGCGGGGGGGGGAGGGTATTGTTAATATGCAATCAACCATATAAATTATTAGTTAATAGACATTCACTACGGTATTAAACCACACATGTAACTAATTAACTGCAGCTTATCTTTTTGTTGTTATATCCTAGACAACCAGTATGAACACGAATGAATAAACCAGTCGATCCACTTTGTGGGGTGTGGCTGGCCTCCAACTAATGTGCTGGAGTACTAGATTACTAGTGTTAATTCTTCTTCTTCTTCAATTCCATCTGTTAAAGAATGCTCAAAAATAATTACAGGAATCCTATATATATGATAGTTATACCAGATGAAATATTGGTATATTGGTATATTGAATAAAAGGATGAGAATATTGCTCACCATGGGTTGGTCTCATGTCCTAACCGAAATTATCTTATATACCTAACATTACTGGCCAGGAATGACTAGATAAGATTTCGGAATTGGACACTTCTCTTGTTTAGATGATGACTGCGTGTTGATGATGGAAGCACTAATTTACTCTCAATAACTCCCTTCGTCCAAGAGAGTTTTACTGGAGCTAAATTTGCTCCTGGGACTTGTTGTTAAAATGGCTGCCTCCTGGCCTTCACTGACGCCCTGGCTCTTGTCCAGATGTCAACAAGTGGTAGAATGGTCACATTTACTCTATTTTGGTGCTAATAATTAAGTTGATTCAAGTGAAATGTTTTAATGATGTTTAATGTCCAAAGACTGTTGTATTAAGAATGTTCCCAACAGAATTAGCTGGTGAAATTAATAGCAACATTCGGGTCATTCCATCTCAAATCACCAAAAAGTCACCTATGGCTCCCATTCGACCCTCTCCAATTGCCATGAAATTTTGTAGTAAGATAGCCCTAGACCCCCAATGACACTTTGCAAAATATTAGAGCTCAATCTGCTTTGGTTCTTAAATAACAGGTCCATATTCAATGGGCTCTCGTCCCGTTAATGCGTAAATACCACAAAAATGACCAACTTTTACCCTTTGTTAAATCACTTCTATTGCCTGTAGGAGTGTGAAATTTGACATACCAGGACAACTTTTGGTGTAGAATAACGTAGTTTAATCGAAAAGCAGTATAGGTGGCCATTCAGCTATCCACCCATGCTAAAATCACTGCCAAATTTTGTCACGAGAAATTTGGACCCCAATTTGGAGACCACTTACTTATCAGCAAAAGGTCTAAACGCCATGATCTTTTACAACGATATATAACAAGCACAATATTATGCAGTGATGCAATAGCAATTCTGTTGTATCCATATGTCCAGAGGTGGCCCACTTGAAAGTTGGTCAAAAAAAATTTTTGTGCAAAACTAGCCAACATTCAAGGCAAAATATCTCAATATGCGTCATTCCCAATTTGGTTTTGAATGACACCATTGGATAGAGCGGATTTTCTGTACAAAAGTAACTTTTATTTAGGTTGGGATCTGAATTTTTAGTTCAGCCAGAGGACTCTGAAAATGACATACCTTGGTGAGATATCGAAAAAAATAAATTAAGATTCTCCATCTTCTTTGTGCACTGATCATGGCATTTTTTCTTTCCATTCTTTCCGGGACACATTCGACTAAATTCTTCATATTTTGCCTTGAAAGTTGGCTAGTTTTGCACAAAATTTTTTCTGGCCAACTTTTAAGTGGGCCACCTCTGGACATATGGATACAACAGAGATGCTATTGCATCACTGCATAATATTGTGCTTGTTATATATCGTTGTAAAAGATCATGGCGTTTAGACCTTTCGGTGATCAGTAAGTGGTCTCCAAATTGGGGTCCAAATTTCTCACGACAAAATTTGGCAGTGATTTTAGCATGGTTTTAGTATCTGAATGGCTACCCAAACTACTTGCTTTATTACACTGCTGTATTCCGCACCAAAAGTTGTCCTGGTATGCCAAATTTCACACCTCTCTGGGCACTAGACGTGATTTGATAAAGGGTCAAAGTTGGCCCATTTACGATATGTACGCATTAACGGGATGAGAGCCCATTGAACATGGCCCTATTATTTAAGAACCAAAGCAGATTGAGATCTAATATTTTTGCACAATTTGGGGTACAGGGCTACTTTATTACAAAATTTCATTAGATTTAGAAAGGGTCGAGTGGGAGGCATTTGGTGAATTCACAAGGAATGACCTATTTGGCAATAATATCCCGTTTTCTATTGCTGGAGAATTCCACTATTGTCTTCTATGAGTGAATTTATTTACTAAACACAGCAGCAATATTATCTGCCTATTGTATTGAATATTAGTAAATGGTGTCGGGTTTTCCGACAACTTGGAAGGTTAGGTTGGGGGACCAGGAGCTGGGGTTGGAAGATGGAATGCAGAAACGGTGCCCAATCATTTGCTACATCAAGCATCGAACGCCGACCCTCATAGACGCGAGGCCGTCACTGTACCAACCTATCCAAGCAGTTGGGTAACGTCCTACAATGATGAATTAGTGTCCTAACTGGTTACCAGTAGAGAAAAAGTATATTTATTTTTGGGGGAAATAATTGCTAGATGCAATTGTGATGCAATTGCCATATGTAATTATGAAAAAATATGATGCAATCGTCGAAGTTATCCTATTTTGCATAACTTTGAAAAGAGAAAGTGATAGGCTTAATTTTTAAAATTTCTTGCGCCTCTCATCTCCAACTGCTGTCTCCCTCTCCTATCTCCTAGTGCTCACACCTCACACCACCCTCTCCCCTCACGCCGCCCTCACACCTCACACTGCCCTCACACCTCACACCACCCTCTCCCCTCACGCCGCCCTCACACCTCATACTGCCCTCACACCTCACACCACCCTCACACCTCACACCACCCTCTCATCAGTTCCACCGTCGGCCTCCGCAGGTAACGCCACAGAGATGTACTTCTACGGGACGCAGCTGGTGGTGTCCTTGCTGGGGTTCCTCCCCGGCTGTGTCCTCGTAAGCCAGGTCACTCTCCCGGTCCTCTACAACCTGAAGCTCGTCTCCGTCAACGACGTGAGTGACCTCTTCCTTCTCTGACACAAACACGTTGGGTTAGTGTGGTCGTAAGTGATGTAAAGTATTTATGTGGTCTCAGAAGACTATATATATGCAAGTATGCTCGTTGGAGTCACTTTAGGCTCCCCCGGGTGCTGCATCTCCTCATTTCGAGGCTAAGGAACTCTACGAACACTGAGGTGTTCCCCTGTGTTAGACAAAAGGGTACCACCTATATATATACATTGCTAATATTTTACCAGTATATAGATGTTATAGGGCTACTAACATTGGTCACTCACTAGAATTAACAATTGGTTTCTCTTTGTGCCACAGTACATAGAGCTGCGCTACAGGTCTCGGGCCTTGAGGAAGCTGGTGACGTTCTTGCAGCTGCTCACCACTACCCTGGCCATGGGCATCTTCCTGTACGCTCCGTCACTCGCCCTCTCCGCCGTCACCAGCCTCCCGACCTCCGCCTCTGTGGTCATCATGGGCGCCCTCTGCACCCTCTACATCTCCATAGTCAGTCATATTGAATGTTGTGTCTACTTGCTGTCTGGTGAGGAGGGGGGGGGGGGGGCGGGGGTAACAAGGCTCTGCGCTTGTGTTGTGGTAGGCCAACTGAGGTCAGAGGTCACGGCATATCGGGCTTCTCTCGGGAGATGAAATCTGGCCGCAGCATCTTACGGAACCGGTTTGTAACTTGGGGGGGGGGAGGGAGGAGGAGGGGGGGGGGGTGCTGGAGAAGGTCAAGGAGAGGAGGGCGCTGAGAATAGGGAAGATGAAGGAGGAGGAATGAGACTTCTAAGATGACGAAGCTGTTCGACAACTCATGGCAACTTATTACCTGTTCGGCTTTGATCCTAAGGCCGTCCCTATGTGACATTGACCTCTGAGTTAAGCAGGTGTTTGACCTCGTCTATTCCATAATAATTCAACTGCCCTCGTGTTGTTGACGTGGTCTCTAATACTTGAGAAAGTTTTAATGAATGGTTAAAAATATTTATAAAATCATTATCTAATTATATTTTATGTTTTTTATTTGTATTCGTTATGGCACTGAATGCAAGTTTATTAATACGTAAGGAATACAACCTTTGGTAAACTTGATGGATTTATATAAAGTATTTGAGAAGGAAGGGTTTTTGTGAGGGGGTTTTAAGACTTACAGTAAAGTCTTTCTGAAGGGTTTTCTGATGCATGTTGGCTTTGGGACCAGGCTTTTGGGATCAAGCTTGTATCTCTCTCTCATATATATATATATATATATATATATATATATATATATATATATATATATATATATATATATATATATATATATATATATATATATATATATATGTCGTACCTAGTAGCCAGAACGCACTTCTCAGCCTACTATGCAAGGCCCGATTTGCCTAATAAGCCAAGTTTTCATGAATTAATTGTTTTTCGACTACCTAACCTACCTAACCTAACCTAACTTAACTTTTTCGGCTACCTAACCTAACCTAACCTACAAAGATAGGTTAGGTTAGGTTAGGTAGGGTTGGTTAGGTTCGGTCATATATCTACGTTAATTTTAACTCCAATAAAAAAAAATTGACCTCATACATAATGAAATGGGTAGCTTTATCATGTCATAAGAAAAAAATCTGAAAAAATATGTAAATTTAGGAAAACTTGGCTTATTAGGCAAATCGCGCCTTGCATAATAGGCCGAGAAGTACGTTCTGGCTACTAGGTACGACATATGTCTATATATATATATATATATATATGTCGTACCTAGTAGCCAGAACGCACTTTTTGGCCTACTATGCAAGGCCCGATTTGCCTAATAAGCCAAGTTTTCATAAATTAATTGTTTTTCGACTACCTAACCTACCTAACCTAACCTAACCTAGCTTTTTCGGCTACCTAACCTAACCTAACCCATAAAGATAGGTTAGGTTAGGTTAGGTAGGGTTGGTTAGGTTCGGTCATATATCTACGTTAATTTTAACTCCAATAAAAAAAAATTGACCTCATACATAATGAAATGGGTAGCTTTATCATTTCATAAGAAAAAAAATTGAGAAAATATATTAATTCAGGAAAACTTGGCTTATTAGGCAAATCGGGCCCTGAATTGTAGGTTGAGAAGTGCATTCTGGCTACTAGGTACGACATATATATATATATATATATATATATATATATATATATATATATATATATATATATATATATATATATATATATATATATATAATTGTGTATTCCTCTAGTTGTGCTTAGGGGGTTGAGTTTTGCTCTTTCGGCCCGCCTCTCAACTGTCAATCAATCAACTGTTACTAACTACTATATTTTCCAACACACGCGCACACACACACACGCGTGCGCGCGCGCACACACACACACACACACACACACACACACACACACACACACACACACACACACACACACACACACACACACACACACACACACACACAAACACACACACACACACACACACACACACACACACACACACACACACACACACACGGTGGGGGCCGAGCGGACAGCACGCTGGACTTGTTATCCTGTGGTCCCGGGTTCGATCTCGGGCGCCGGAGAGAAACATTGGGCAGAGTTTCTTTCACCCTATGCACCTGTTACCAAGCAGTAAATAGGTACCTGGGAGTTAGTCAGCTGTTACGGGCTGCTTCCCGGGGTGTGTGTGATGTGAAAAACAAATAGTAGTAGTAGTTAGAGACAGTTGATTGACAGTTGAGAGGCAGGCCGAAAGAGCAGAGCTCAACCCCTGCAAGCACAACTAGGTGAATACACACACAGTGTGAGGAGAGGAGAGAGCCAGGGCGACAGAAGCAAGGAAGAAAGGAGTAAACCAAGAAATCATAGCCCCAGCACAACACTCCCAGAAACAAGTGGGGAATCCACAACCAGCATCCCAGCATCCCAGCAACACCAGAGAGCAGGGCAACACCACCACCCCCTCTGCATAGAAACCCTTCCTACCAACGTTGCTGGCCCCACACACACACACACACACACACACACACACACACACACACACACACACACACGTCAGGAGCCTCGTAGCCTGGTGGATAGCGCGCAGGACTCGGAATTCTGTGGCGCGGGTTCGATTCCCGCTCGAGGCAGAAACAAATGGGCAAAGTTTCTTTCACCCTGAATGCCCCTGTTACCTAGCAGTAAATAGGTAACTAGGAGTTAGTTAGCTGTCACGGGCTGCTTCCTGGGGTGTGTGTGTGGTGTGAAAAAAAAAGTAGTTAGTAAACAGTTGATTGACAGTTGAGAGGCGGGCCGAAAGAGCAAAAAAAGCTCAACCCCCGCAAACACAACTAGGTGAATATACACACACACACACACAGACACACACACACACACACACAAACTGGAGGGACAGGTCCAAAATCTGCACAGTAAAATAACAATGTACTGGAGTGAACGACATGGAAGAAAATGCAGAACAGAACCAGTGAAGAGCAGAGGTGCCATGGGCACAATCAGAGAACACTGTATGAACATCAGAGGTCCCGGTTGTTCAATGTCCTACCAGCGAGCATCAGAAATATTACAGGAACAACCGTGGACATCTTCAAGAGGAAATTAGATTGTTTCCTTCAAGCAGTGCCAGATCAACCGGGATGTGGTGGGTATGTGGGCCTGCAGACCGCTCCAAGCAACAGCCTGGTGGACCAAACTCATACAAGTCAAATCTGGCCTCGGGCCGGGCTTGGGGAGTAGAAGAACTCCCAGAACCCCATCAACCAGGTATCAACCAGGTATCAGGTAACCCCTCACCCACCTACCTGCCCCCACTCAAATGCTCACTCAACCCTCCCTCCCCTCCCCCACCCCATTCCCATTCTCAGGTCTCTTCTCCCCCGCTTCCTCCCCTGGTCCCCCCTCCCCCTTCATCTCATTCCCTCCCTATCCCTCCTCCCTCCTTACCCCATATCCTACCTGTCCCCCTTTCCCTTGACCCCCCCCCCCCACACCAGAACCCACAGTGACGCTGTTAACTACCTCACAGATTTTCACACCTACTGAACAGCTTCCTTCATCAGCATAACGCTTACCAAGAAGGGGACAAGAGAATGAACAAAAGAAAGTGAGCTTCAAGGCAATGAACACTAACATAGATGGGATTACAAATAAAACAAGTGAACTTGGAGAATGGGCACTAGAAGAAAACCCAGACATAATAGCACTCACACAAACAAAGCTAACGAAAACCATAACAAATGCAATGTTTCCACAGGACTACAATGTAGTGAGGAAAGAGAGAGAAAGGAGACTAGGAGGTGGTGTACCTCTGCTGATAAGGAAAGGCTGGAGTTTTGAAAAGATGGCTATTCAGGGCTGTGAAGATTTCAGTGACTACATAACAGGTACCATAGCAATTGGAAGACAAAAAATTATAGTAGTAGTCATATATAACCCCCGACCAAACAACAGAAGACCCAAACAGGAATATGATAGAAATAACATGGCCACAATCAATATAATAGAGAGAGCAGCTTCTGTGGCTAGCAGGAACGGATCCAGACTACTAATCATGGTAGACTTCAACCACAGGAAGATAGATTGGGAGAACAGAGACCCACATGGAGGACCAGACACATGGAGAGCTAACTGCTGGTCGTACCAACAAGAAACTTTTGTAAGTCAACACGTCAAGGGACCGACAAGAATGAGAGGAGAGGATGAACCAGCTATGCTTGATCTGATATTTACCCTAAATGAGTCGGATATAATGGAAGTTAAGTAGGAAGCCCCCATAGGAGTGAATGATCACAGTGTATTGACCTTTGAGTACCTGCTTGAGCTAGGAATTATCTCCCCCCAAAAAGAAATGGGAATCAAAGGGCTGGCATACCAAAAGGGAAATTATGAGATGAAAAAATTCCTAAGGGTTATACCATGGGACACAAAACTCACAACTAGGTCAGTACAAGACATGATGGACTATGTCACCCAAAAGTGTCAGGAGGCAGTAAACAGGTTTATCCCGGCCCAAAGGGAAAAAAAACCGAGAAGCAAAAGAAAAATCTGTGGTTTAATAGGGCATGTATGAAATCAAAGAATCTGAACAACAGGGCATGGAGGAACTTCTGCAATAACAGAACACCAGAAAGCAGAAAGAGATACCGGAGAACCAGGGACGAGTATGTTAGTGTGAGAAGAGAAGCTGAGAAAATGTATGAAAATTATATAGGGATAAAGCCAAAACCGAACCAAAGTTGGTTCATCGTTTCCTCTCATCCTTGTGGGTTCGCTGACATGCTGGCTTAAAAAATTTTTTGTCGCAACCTCCAATAGTTTTTCTCTCCATGTATCCTCACCTCCATGCGGTTCCTTGTTCTATCCCAGTCTATCTTTCTGTGATTGAAGTCTCCCATGATGAGCAGATGGGATCTACTTCTACAGGCAGCAGAGGCTGTCCTCTCAGTTATAGTGTTAACTACCATGTTGTTGTTGTTGTCATATTCTTGCCTGGGTCTTCTGTCATTTGGTGGAGGGTTGTATATCACTGCTACTACTATTCTTGGTCCTCCCATTGTCATGGTGCCTGTTATGTAGTCTCTGAATCCCTCGCAGCCCGGGAGAGCTATCTCCCTTGAAACTCCATTCCTTTCTCATTAGTAGGACCACTCCACCTCCTCCCCTTCCTTCCCTCTATTTCCTTATTACAGTGCAGTCCTGGGGAAACACCACATTCGTTATGATTCCTGAGAGTCCGATTACATCTTGGTTCACTTCTTGTGCTCTTTCCCTTAGTTCACTTGCCCCGTTTGTAATCTCATCCATGTTCGAGTACATCACCGTGAAACTGTCTTCTGTCCTTTCTCAGTTTCTATTGCTTCCCCTGAAGTAAGGAAACAGGGAGGGACCGGGATGGGAGGCCCTATGAAGGGGGACCTGGGAGATCTGGGGCGTGCTGGGGTCTGGGAGGATCTGGGGTGTGTGTGGGGGTAGAGGAGAAAAGAGGGCTTGGGGGAGTGAGGACGTGTGGGAGGCTTGGGGAGGGGAGAGGGGGAGGCTGGGGGGGGGGGGGGTATGGGAGGAGGGAGGGCTTGGGGGGATTGGGGGAATGTGTGGGCTTAAGGGCGCAGAAGAGGAAGGATGGCTTTGAGGGGAGGTTGGGGAGAGCGAGGGCTGAGGGGGATGAGGAAGAAGGGGGGGGGGGGGCTTAAGGGAGTGGGGGAGAAGGAAGAGCTCAAGGGGGTGGGGGGATACTGGAGGGTTTAGAGAGGGTGGAAGAGAATGGAGGGCTTGGGGATGGGGGAGAAGGGAGGGCATGGGGGATTAAGGAGGACTTGGGGGGTGGGGGAGAAGAGAGATCCTGGAGAGGGAGGGAGGGGGGGGGAAGGGTGCCCAAGGTGACACCTTGGGCACTACGGGCTGTGACAGGTAGAACATCTATTGGGTGGAGGATGGGGGTGGTGCTTCTCTCAATGTTTCTGTTGAACTGCATGCGGAGGGTTCCCCACTCCCCACTCTACTCTTCCTTGCTAACAATTCCTCTTTTGTTTTCTCGCTCGTGAATACCACCTTTATCAATCAGTCTCTGTCCTTGTCGTACTGTCCGAGCCTGAAACTCTTTTCAATATTCTAGTCAGCCCTCTCCATATTTACCCCATTAACTTCATTTTTGTCCTTGTCTCTCCTCTCTGCTGGACTGGTCCCTGTTTGCTCCTTAATGACTACTATTACTACTGTGATTTGTTGCTCTATCAGCTGGCTAGTGCATCTAGCTACTTCCTGAGAAGAAGTCACTTCCTTGTGTGTGTGTGTGTGTGTGTGTGTTTACTAGTTGTGTTTTTGCGGGGGTTGAGCTTTGCTCTTTCGGCCCGCCTCTCAACTGTCAATCAACTGTTTACTAACTACTTTTTTTTTTTCCCACACCACACATACACACACACCCCAGGAAGCAGCCCGTGACAGCTGACTAACTCCCAGGTACCTATTTACTGCTAGGTAACAGGGGCACTTAGGGTGAAAGAAACTTTGCCCATTTGTTTCTGCCTGGTGCGGGAATCGAACCCGCGCCACAGAATTACGAGTCCTGCGCGCTATCCACCAGGCTACGAGGCACCTGTGTGTGTGTGTGTGTGTGTGTGTGTGTGTGTGTGTGTGTGTGTGTGTGTGTGTGTGTGTGTGTGTGTGTGTGTGTGTGTGTGTGTGTGTGTGTGTGTGTGTGTGCGTGTATATTCACCTAGTTGTGCTTGCGGGGGTTGAGCTTTGCTCTTTCGGCCCACCTCTCAACTGTCAATCAACTGTTACTAACTACTAACTAATTCCCCCCTCCCCCCCACACACAAGAAGCAGCTCCGTAACAGCTGCCTAACTCCTAGGTAACTATTTACTGCCAGGTAACAGAGGCATTCAGGGTGAAAGAAACTTTGCCTATTCGTTTCTGCCTGGTCCGGGAATCGAACCCGGACCACAGAATTACGAGTCCTGCACGCTGTCCACTCAGCTACCAGACCCGTGTGTGTGTGTGTGTGTGTGTGTGTGTGTGTGTGTGTGTGTGTGTGTGTGTGTGTGTGTGTGTGTGTGTGTGTGTGTATTCACCTAGTTGTGCTTGCAGGGGTTGAGCTTTGCTCTTTCGGCTCGCCTCTCAACTGTCAATCAACTGTTTACTACTTTTTTTTTCTCCACACCACACACACACCACACCCCAGGAAGCAGCCCGTGACAGCTGCCTAACTCCAAGGTACCTATTTACTGCTAGGTAACAGAGGCATTTAGGATGAAAGAAACTTTGTCCATTTGTTTCTGCCTTGGTGCAGGAATCGAACCCACGCCACAAAATTACGAGTCCTCCTGTGCGTGCGTGTGCGTGTGTGTGTGTGTGTGTGTGTGTGTGTGTGTGTGTGTGTGTGTGTGTGTGTGTGTGTGTGTGTGTGTGTGTGTGTGTGTGTGTGTGTGTGTGTGTGTGTGTGTGTGTGTGTGTGTGTGTGTGTGTGTGTGTGTGTGTGTGTGTGTGTGTGTGTGTGTGTGTGTGTGGGTGTGTGTGTTTGTGTGTGTGTGAGTGTGTAAGAATGAAATGCAATAGTTCACTCAAAATTAAAATAATAATCCACTATTTTGAAAACACAAGGAAAGGTCAACTGAATATTTCGGTCCTAAACCGGGACCCTCTTCAGAAGTGAGCGAGAATGCCGGCTGTAACTATTATAGTGTCAAGTCATGTGTCCTGGGAAGAGGTGTAAGCATTAGGTAATAACCTCCTTGTAACATAATCACTCATTAAATCTGGTAACCATTTGGAGGTTCAAGAGGCCCCAAACTGGTGCCCAACCAGAATTTACTGGGGGGTTCTAGAGGGAACTTCTTGGTTCACTAAGGTTCCAGGCTGGTCAACTTTTGGCCAATCATGGCGGAGTGGGTCTATGAATCACCAGAACTACGGGTCAAGTCCCTCCAGTGCCTCAAAATGTTTTCCTCAATGATATGTCACGCCATTGAAATTTCTATGTGGATCTAATAGTGAAGCACAGGAGGGAGAACACTCATTACCTGCAGGCCCGAGTGTGGGTAGGTTGGCTGTAAAATCTAGGGTGGGCTCTAGTTCAGGGACTCCAGAACCTCTCAGGAAATTCAGTAGAGTGCCGGGTTGGTCACCTTTTGTCCTATGGTGGTCGAGTGGGTTAAGGCAGGTGTCTGGGAATCACCAGAACGCTGGTTCAAGTTATCCTTTGCCTCAAAATAATTTTCTCATTGTGTATATAAATTTATTTAACTAACGCCTTCGGTTAGAGATTGCAGTTCGTAGAAAGAATATTGCAAGTAACGCAGGTCTTTGAGAAAGTCTCTCTGTCCACTTGAGGCTAAAATAAAAGAAAGAATACTACCATACTAAAAATGTTAATGACATTTTAACGAGGCGCTGTTAAATTTTAACTAACGAGCGTGACCTAAATGAAGCTAACCATGGCGTAGTAAAATACGTTAATAAAAGTTTTTTTCAGAAGCTATTAACCATTTTGTTAAAGAATTATAAGACTTGGGAAGTAGCGAGGAATTGTGTATGGAAAGAGACAAGGATATTTATCTTTATCCTAGAAATATCTCCATTTGTACTCAAGGAATGCAAGCGTACGCAACCTGACGTTCAGTATAGGAAGTATTTTGTGTGGAGATTGCACGTGGCAAAAACAAACCCGACCTAAAGGCATGATCTGGCATGGAGATGACAGACTCTCACAGATATTGCCTCATACACACACTCACAGATATCCTAACAGTCTGAATGCATGCCTACAGTGGAATGAGCCAAGTTAAATGACGCAAGAGGAATGGTCATCTGCAAGGAATACCGTCACTTTGATCTGGACTTAAGAGTTTCAGTATTATGTGTCATCAAGTAGTGTTTATGGAAACATATTGGTTATTGACCTACCACACCTTTGGATAACAACTGACGTCGATAGAGTGTTTAGTTCTAAATTTGTACCTCGTGTTTTTCCAGGGTGGAGTAAATGCTGTAGTGTATACAGATAAGTATACACTTATATACTACTATACACTACAACGTGCTATGTTCCTGAGAGTCATGTAGGACTCATGGGGCCTCATTATTCCCCATGAAGGAGTGGAGGCTGTGGTACAAAATTTCCTCATGATCATGGGAGTGAGTCACACAAGACTCATAATGCCTCATTATTCACCAGGGAGGAGTGGAGGCTGCGGTACAAACTTTCCTCATCTTCCTGGGAGTGAGTGACACAAGACTCATAATGCCTCATTATTCACCAGGGAGGAGTGAAGGCTGTGGTGTACACGGACGTGTTGCAGACCTCCCTCATGTTCCTGGGAGTGTTGGTGGTGGTGGTCATCTGTACTCTTGACCTTGGTGGGGTCGGCGTCGTCTGGGACTCAGCGCTTCAAGGCTCTCGGGTCGAGTTCCTCAAGTGAGTATTAAAATCTAATTTATAATTATCCTCGATCTCCTGCATATAACTAATATTTGCATATAACATTCGAGGAATTATAGAAATATTATATATATAAATAAAATCGATTTTTTTATTTATAGTAAGTTTGAGTATAATTAATAATAAAATATTACATCTAGTTTTGAATATGTTCATTATTTAAATAGTCACAATAACGTGATTGAAATAAAGGTCGTCTCTGTCATTTCATCCACGTGAGTTGCGTTATTGATACAATATTTGGAAACACTATACAAATGCGTTGGGAAATTTCTTATGATGATATTTAAGTATTCATTAAGAAATTCTGTGCAAATGTGACAAATAGGGAGACTGAAATAGAGGCCTTATAATAATTCCTAAAATTCTGTAAATAAAATAGTCTATTTTGGTGCGAAATCGACTGCAACTCGGACCATTTAATTTTCAAAACGTCTTAAGTTAGCACCGTCGCCAAGTCCCAGTTGGCTCAAGTATCCAAGAATTCAACGTTGAATCAATGCTGAATTAACGTTACTTTTGGATCTTGTGCCCATTGGGGTGAGACAGAGAGACACTAGTGAAAAAGTCAAATGGGTCTCAAGAAAATAATATTATGATAGAGAGTAAACATTGTTCTACGTTTAAATGTTGTTGTTTTTACCTAAACAAAAATCAGAGGCAATTTTTATATGTACGACAGTAGCATTTATGTTAATGAACTGTCTTAATAAAAATATATATATAACCTTTATTGGTATGAATGGAAATTGAAAACTGTGTCAACATATCTAATTACCGAATGGAATTCAAAATAGCTTTCGTATTTTTTTTTAATTTAAGTGAAAGGGAAAATGCAATCCCAAAATGCATCAAATCACTGAAATGTGTCATGTCGCTTTTGAGTCGCAAGTATCGTAGAGACGGGTCTCTAACATGTATCATACACACAACACATTGGTTTTTACCCTACAAACGAAGAGGACTTGCACTACACTGACGGGTTTCAGTCAACACTCCCCCCCAGTGTAAGGACTACGGATTAAGTGATTACCTGCTGCCTTAAGATAAAAATGTTTTGATGCATAAGATTGTAAAAAATAATGGTTTCCACTAGTAATGGATGCCTTTGATAACCCAAATCTAAAACGAAAATATCCCATGCCTAATTCAGTCTATTTAAACACAATGATACAGTGGGTTGAACCTAGATTAGTTAGGTTAAATTGATTTTTCATTATTTTTATTCTGTTCCTCTATTGTACGTGTGACCAAACAATTGCCAAAATTAAACAGGGGAAGGAGGTGATCAGTTTTGATCACCTGACCAAAAAGTGCTTTTGATCAGTCCACTACAGGACGTTACCAAGTCAATACAGGTAGCTTGTACACCAACCACCAAGTATATTTTAGTTCTGAACAGTAAACTCGGATCAGTCTATGTACACCGAGAAACTAATTATGCCTCTGGTAAGCAATGTAACACAAGAATATATTTTACTTCATAAACAATATCAATCTATTGTTATTTTGTTAATATAGTTATAATTATTGAGAAACTTACGACAGTACATGTGTAAGTGTCTTATAAAACCGAATTTCGGGATAAAACCTACAACCTTTATCAAGGCGATGCAAACATTATTATTAACAAGGATTCTAAGTGCTTGTGTTTATGTGTCTGGCAGACCGCCTCACGTGGCGTCAATCACTAGACAATGTTGTGATAATGCTCCCCTTGGGGATATCCTCCACGGATATCCCCCAGGGGTTGCCGAAACTTCTGATATCCTGGTCAGTTGTTGTTGTTGGAGGGTGGAAATAGCCTAAGCTACTCTATCCCTTTGAGATGTATTTTATTGTCTCACTAATCGTACTTGAACTGGTCAATTGTCCTTCAGTTGTCCCGAGTGTCTGGGAACTGTGGGCCGGGTGTAGCGGAACATTAACTCTCAACACCACGGGAGCTGTTCTTATGTGAATTATTGAGATGAGTAAATTTAGCATCATGCAAGAATAATTTTGCAGTTAATCGGGTTTACTTTACTAAAGTATTTGTTGCCCTTTACTGTCTCTCTAGATTCTGTGATTGCCCCCTGCTAGTAGGGTAACACCTAGTTTCATGTCGCTTGTAACACCTCGTGTCATGTCGCTTGCAACACCACGTGTCATGTCCCTTATAACACATCGTGTCAGGTCGCTTGTAACACATCGTGTCAGGTCGCTTGTAACACATCGTGTCAGGTTGCTTGTAACACATCGTGTCAGGTAGCTTGTAACACATCGTGTCAGGTCGCTTGTAACACATCATGTCAGGTAGCTTGTAACACATCGTGTCATGTCACTTGTAACACCTCGTGTCATGTCACTTGTGTCAGGGGAGCAGCATTAACTACCTTGCATGGGTGAGAAGGCCCTCTGCAATCTCATCATTCTGTTATTACCTTCTTGCTGCTGCTGGCGGAGGAGGAGACATCCATCAGGAGGCGCCAGGAGGTACAGGTCTGCGTCAGTGAGGTCTTACGACTGTCGCCTTAGTAACACCTTCATTGTTTCTCTCCGTGACGAGAGGGTAAATTAGACTCATCTTCTTACAGGACAAATCAGCACGTTTATTCCGGGCGCATAAGAACACATTTTTGCGTGTAATAGTAGTGTGTGTGTGTGTGTGTGTGTGTGTGTGTGTGTGTGTGTGTGTGTGTGTGTGTGTGTACTCACCTAATTGTACTCATCTAATTGTGCTTGCGGGGGTTGAGCTCTGGCTCTTTGGTCCCGCCTCTCAACCGTCAATCAACTGGTGTACAGATTCCTGAGCCTACTGGGCTCTATCATATCTACATTTAAAACTGTGTATGGAGTCAGCCTCCACCACATCACTGCCTAATGCATTCCATCCGTTAACTACTCTGACACTGAAAAAGTTTCTTCTAACGTCTCTGTGGCTCATTTGGGTACTCAGCTTCCACCTGTGTCCCCTTGTTCGCGTCCCACCAGTGTTGAATAGTTCATCCTTGTTTACCCGGTCGATTCCCCTGAGGATTTTGTAGGTTGTGATCATGTCCCCCCTTACTCTTCTGTCTTCCAGTGTCGTAAGGTGCATTTCCCGCAGCCTTTCCTCACAACTCATGCCTCTTAGTTCTGGGACTAGTCTAGTAGCATACCTTTGGACTTTTTCCAGCTTCGTCTTGTGCTTGACAAGGTACGGGCTCCATGCTGGGGCCGCATACTCCAGGATTGGTCTTACATATGTGGTGTACAAGATTCTGAATGATTCCTTACACAGGTTCCTGAACGCCGTTCTGATGTTAGCCAGCCTCGCATATGCCGCAGACGTTATTCTCTTTATGTGGGCTTCAGGAGACAGGTTTGGTGTGATATCAACTCCTAGATCTTTCTCTCTGTCTGTTTCATTAAGTACTTCATCTCCTATTCTGTATCCTGTGCCTGGCCTCCTGTTTCCACTGCCTAGTTTCATTACTTTGCATTTACTCGGGTTGAACTTCAACAGCCATTTGTTGGACCATTCACTCAGTCTATCCAGGTCATCTTGTAGCCTCCTACTATCATCCTCTGTTTCAATCCTCCTCATAATTTTTGCATCGTCGGCAAACATTGAGAGGAACGAATCTATACCCTCTGGGAGATCATTTACATATACCAGAAACAGTATAGGTCCAAGGACTGACCCCTGCGGGACTCCACTTGTGACGTCTCGCCAATCTGAGACCTCACTCCTCACACTGACTCGTTGTCTCCTGTTGCTTAGGTACTCCTCTATCCACCGGAGTACCTTCCCTCTCACTCCAGCCTGCATCTCCAACTTTCGCACTAGCCTCTTGTGTGGCACTGTATCAAAGGCTTTCTGACAATCCAAAAATATGCAGTCTGCCCACCCTTCTCTTTCTTGCCATATTTTTGTTGCCTGGTCGTAGAATTCAAGTAACCCTGTGAGGCAGGACCTGCCATCCATGAACCCATGTTGGTGCTGTGTTACAAAGTTCCTTCGCTCCAGATGCTCCACTAGTTTTTTTCGCACAATCTTCTCCATCAGCTTGCATGGTATGCAGGTTAGGGACACTGGCCTGTAGTTCTGCCTCCTGTCTATCCCCTTTCTTGTATATCGGGACTACGTTAGCTGCTTTCCAAATATCTGGCAGTTCCCCTGTTGTCAGTGATTTGTTATACACTATGGAGAGTGGTAGGCTCAGTTCTCTTGCTCCTTCCTTTAGAACCCAAGGGGAGAGTCCATCTGGGCCTATAGCCTTCGTCACGTCCAACTCTAGTAAACACTTCCTTACTTCCCCACTGGTAATCTCAAACTCTTCCAGTGGTTCCTGGTTAGCTATTCCCTCACTTACCTCTGGAATTTCTCCATGCTCTAAGGTGAAGACCTCCTGGAATTTCTTATTCAATTCCTCACACACTTCCTTGTCATTTGTAGTGAATCCTTCCGCCCCTATCCTTAATCTCATAACCTGTTCCTTTACTGTTGTCTTTCTCCTAATGTGGCTATGCAACAATTTAGGGTGAGTCTTTGCCTTGCTTGCGATGTCATTTTCGTATTGTCTTTCTGCCTCTCTTCTCATCCTGACATATTCATTCCTGGCATTCTGGTATCTTTCTCTGCTCTCCAGTGTCCTGTTATTCCTATAGTTTCTCCATGCCCTTTTACTTTGCTGCTTAGCAAGCCTACATCTCTGATTAAACCATGGGTTTCTCATCTTCATTTCTCTGTTTTCCTTTTGGACTGGGACAAACTTGTTTGCTGCGTCCTTGCACTTCTGCGTGATGTAATCCATCATATCTTGGGCCGTCTTTCCCCTGAGCTCTGTTTCCCATGCTATATCTGTTAGGAATTTTCTTATCCCCTCATAGTTTCCCTTTCGGTATGCTAACCTTTTGGTTTCGGTATCCCTCCTCGAGTTCAATAACCCTTCTTCAATCAAGTACTCAAACACCAGTACACTGTGGTCGCTCATTCCTACTGGGTCCTCAAAACCGATTTCTCTTATGTCGGAGTCGTTCAGAGTGTGTGTGTGTGTGTGTGTGTGTGTGTGTGTGTGTGTGTGTGTGTGTGTGTGTGTGTGTATGTGTGTGTTAACTAGTTGTGTTTTTGCGGGGGTTGAGCTTTGCTCTTTCGGCCCGCCTCTCAACTGTCAATCAACTGTTTACTAACTACTTTTTTTTTTTTTTTTTTTTTTCCCCACACCACACACACCCCAGGAATCAGCCCGTGACAGCTGACTAACTCCCAGGTACCTATTTACTGCTAGGTAACAGGGGAATTCAGGGTGAAAGAAACTTTGCCCATTTGTTTCTGCCTCGTGCGGGAATCGAACCCGCGCCACAGAATTACGAGTCCTGCGCGCTATCCACCAGACTACGAGGCCCCTTTGTGTGTGTGTGTGTGTGTGTGTGTGTGTGTGTGTGTGTGTGTGTGTGTGTGTGTGTACTCACCTAATTGTGCTTGCGGGGGTTGAGCTCTGGCTCTTTGGTCACCAAAGTGTGTGTGTGTGTGTGTGTGTGTGTACTCAGTTATGCTTCCGGGGGTTGAGCTCTGGTCTCTCGGCCCGCATCTCAACTGTCAATCAACTGTTTTTACTACTACTACTATTTTTTTCCACACCACACACACACCCCAGGAAGCAGCCCGTGACAGGTGACCAACTCTCATGTACCTATTTACTGCTAGGTAACATGGGGCATCAGGGTGAAAGAAACTCTGCCTATCGTTTCTCGCCGGCGCCCGGAATCGAACCAGGGACCACAGGATCACGTGTCCAGCGTGCTGTCCGCTCACCCGCCGGCTCACTTATGTGTGTGTGTGTGTATACTCATCTAATTGTGTCTGCAGGATTGAGCATTGACTCTTGGATCCCACCTTTCGAGCATCGGTTGTTTACAGCAATGACTATGGTCCTATTTCCCTACCATACCTAGTTTTAAAATTATGAATAGTATTTGCTTTCTCAACCTGCTCCTTAAGTGCATTACATTTTCCCACTACTCTCACGCTAAAAGAAAACTTCCTAACATCACTGTGACTCATCTGAGTTTCCAGCTTCCACCCATGTCCCCTCGTTCTGTTACTATTCCGTGTGAACATTTCGTCTATGTCCACTCTGTCAATTCCCCTGTGTGTGTGTGTGTACTCACCTAGTTGTACTCACCTAGTTGTGTCTGCAGGACCGAGCATTGACTCTTGGATCCCGCCTTTCGAGCATCGGTTGTTTACAGCAATGACTCCTGACCCATTTCCCTATCATACCTGGTTTTAAAATTATGAATAGTATTTGCTTCCACAACCTGTTCCTGAAGTGCATTCCATTTTCCCACTACTCTCACGCTAAAAGAAAACTTCCTAACATCTCTGTGACTCATCTGAGTTTCAAGCTTCCATCCATGTCCCCTTGTTCTGTTACTATTCCGTGTGAACATTTCGTCTATGTCCACTCTGTCAATCCCTCTGAGTATCTTATACGTTCCTATCATGTCCCCCCTCTCCCTTCTTCTTTCTAGTGTCGTAAGGCACAGTTCCCTCAGGCGCTCCTCATACCCCATCCCTCGTAGCTCTGGGACGACTCTCGTTGCAAACCTCTGAACCTTTTCCAGTTTCATTATATGCTTCTTCAGATGGGGACTCCATGATGAGGCGGCATACTCTAAGACTGGCCTTACGTAGGCAGTGTAAAGCGCCCTAAATGCCTCCTTACTTAGGTTTCTGAATGATGTTCTAACTTTTGCCAGTGTAGAGTACGCTGCTGTCGTTATCCTATTTATATGTGCCCCAGGAGATAGATTAGGTGTTACGTCCACCCCCAGGTCTCTTTCACGCGTTGTTACAGGTAGGCTGTTCCCTTTCATTGTGTACTGTCCCTTAGGTCTCCTATCTCCTAGTCCCATTTCCATAACTTTACATTTGCTCGTGTTGAATTCCAGTAGCCATTTCTCTGACCATCTCTGCAACCTGTTCAGGTCCTCTTGGAGGATCCTGCAATCCTCATCTGTCACAACTCTTCTCATCAACTTTGCGTCATCCGCAAACATCGACATGTAGGACTCTACGCCTGTAAACATGTCGTTAACATATACAAGAAATAGAATTGGTCCCAGCACCGATCCTTGTGGTACTCCACTTGTTACTGTTCGCCAGTCCGACTTCTCGCCCCTTACCGTAACTCTTTGGCTCCTTCCTGTTAGGTAGTTCCTTATCCATGCTAGGACCTTTCCCCCCACCCCCGCCTGCCTCTCGAGCTTGAACAGCAGTCTCATGTGCGGTACTGTATCAAAGGCTTTTTGGCAGTCCAGAAGTATGCAGTCTGCCCAACCATCTCTGTCCTGTCTTATCCTCGTTATTTTATCATAGAATTCCAGAAGGTTTGTTAGGCACGATTTCCCTGTCCAGAACCCATGTTGATGTTTGTTCACAAACCTAATGTTCTCCAGGTGTGCAACCAGTCGTAGCCTAATTATTCTTTCCAGTATTTTACAGGGGATGCTTGTCAGTGATACAGGTCTATAGTTAAGTGCCTCCTCCCTATCACCTTTCTTGAAGATCGGCACGACATTTGCCATCTTCCAGCAACTGGGCAATTCTCCTGACATAAGTGACTCATTAAAGATCATTGCCAGAGGCACGCTGAGGGCCTGTGCTGCTTCTTTTAGTATACACGGTGATACTTTGTCTGGTCCAACTGCTTTAGTTGCATCTAGAGTTGTCAACTGTTTCATTACCTCCTCTGCTGTCACCTCTATATCTGATAGTCTTTCATCTAGGGTAACCCCTTCCAACAATGGGAGCTGCTCAGGCTCGGTAGTGAACACTCTATGGAAACTGGCATTCAGTGCCTCGCAGATTTCCTTGTCACTTTCAGTATATGCCCCCTCTGTCTTCCTTAGTCTTGTCACTTGGTCGTTCACCGACATTTTTCTTCTTATATGACTGTGTAGTAACTTAGGTTGTTTTTTCACTTTGATTGCAATATCGTTCTCATAGTCCCTTTCCGATGTTCGTCTTATGTTAATGTAATCGTTCCTAGCTCTGTTGTATCTGATCCTGTTGTCCTCTGTTCTTTGTCTTCTGTACTTCCTCCACTCCCGCCTGCTGGCCATTTTTGCTTCCTGACACTGTCTATTAAACCATGGTGTGTGTGTGTGTGTGTGTGTGTGTGTGTGTGTGTGTGTGTGTGTGTGTGTGTGTGTGTGTGTGTGTGTGTGTGTGTGTGTGTGTGTGTGTGTGTGTGTGTGTGTGTACTCACCTAATTGTGCTTGCGGGGGTTGAGCTCTGGCTCTTTGGTCCCGCCTCTCAACCGTCAATCAACTGGTGTACAGATTCCTGAGCCTATTGGGCTCTATCATATCTACATTTGAAACTGTGAATGGAGTCAGCCTCCACCACATCACTTCCTAATGCATTCCATTTGCTAACTACTCTGACACTGAAAAAGTTCTTTCTAACGTCTCTGTGGCTCATTTGGGTACTCAGCTTCCACCTGTGTGTGTGTGTGTGTGTGTGTTTGTGTGTGTGTGTGTGTGTGTGTGTGTGTGTGTGTGTGTGTGTGTGTGTGTGTGTGTGTGTGTGTGTGTGTGTGTGTGTGTGTGTGTGTGTGTGTGTGTGTGTGTGAGTGTGTGTGTGTGTGTGTGTGTGTGTGTGTGTGTGTGTGTGTGTGTGTGTGAGTGTGTGTGTGTGTGTGTGTGTGTGTGTGTGTGTGTGTGTGTGTGTGTGTGTGTGTGTGTGTGTGTGTGTGTGTGTGTGTGTGTGTGTGTGTGTGTGTGTGTGTGTGTGTGTGTGTGTGTGTGTGTGTGTGTGTGTGTGTGTGTGTGTGTGTGTGTGTGTGTGTGTGTGTGTGTGTGTGTGTGTGTGTGTGTGTGTGTGTGTGTGTGTGTGTGTGTGTGTGTGTGTGTGTTTGTGTGTGTGTGTGTGTGTGTGTGTGTGTGTGTGTGTGTGTGTGTGTGTGTGTGTGTGTGTGTGTGTGTGTATTAGGCCTGAGCTCCAAGTTATTCATACATAGATCATGACTGAACACACTTGAAGAGGAAATTGCGTATCACGATTTAAAAAGACAAATTTAACAGCATAAAAAAATAATAATAACGTAAAACCCATTTAAAACATGAAGCTATCTTTAATTAACATATATCACGATGGAAAATGTTACAGGCATTAAACACTGATAATTTCGGAGAAAACACTGTAAATTATCCTAATTATAGCCAGTCGAGATAACATCCCAAGAATGTTCTCGGTTTAGTGCCTAACCTAACCTAACCTAACCTAATCAAAACTATCGTAACCTAAACAAGTATCGCATAACCAATCCCTACTTAACAAATTAAAGTATAACCCAACCTTACACTAAACCATTATCAACCTTACACTAAACCACTATCAACCTTACACTAAAACCACTATCGCAGGCCCTTCACATTCTGTGGAGACAAAGCCTAGATACTGGCGTTATCCCTGACATACTAAAAACAGCAGAGATAGCACCACTCCATAAAGGAGGAAATAAGGCAGAGGCAAAAAATTACAGACCGATAGCACTAACATCGCACATCATAAAAAATTTTGAGAGAGTGCTAAGAAGTAAGATCACAAAATACATGGAATCACAGCATCTCCATAACCCCGGACAACATGGTTTCAGAACAGGGCGCTCTTGCCTGTCACAGTTGCTGGACCACTATGATATGGCATTAGATGCTATGGAAGACAAACAAAACGCTGATGTAATTTACACAGATTTCGCAAAAGCTTTTGATAAATGTGACCATGGTGTTATTGCACATAAAATGCGTTCAAAAGGAATTACCGGGAAAATAGGCAGATGGATCTACAATTTCCTGACTAACAGAACCCAATGTGTAATAGTCAACAAAATAAAATCCAGCCCATCAACCGTGAAGAGCTCAGTCCCCCAGGGTACTGTGCTTGCTCCAGTACTTTTTCTCATCCTCATATCGGACATAGACCAGAACACAACCTATAGCACTGTATCATCCTTTGCAGATGACACTAGGATTTTCATGAGAGTTGGCAACATAGAGGACACGGCAAACCTCCAATCAGATGTAGATCAGGTCTTTCTATGGGCTACAGAAAATAATATGGTGTTTAACGAGGATAAGTTCCAGCTCATGCGCTACGGAAAAATTGAAAATATAAAAACAGAAACCACGTACAAAACTCAGGCAAATCATAACATAGAACGAAAAGGCAATGTAAAGGATCTGGGTGTACTCATGTCGGAAGACCTTACCTTTAAAGAACACAATAAAGTAGCCGTCACAACTGCAAGAAAAATGACAGGTTGGATAACAAGAACTTTTCACACTAGAGATGCTATACCGATGATGATACTTTTCAAAACGCTTGTGCTCTCTAGAGTGGAGTACTGCTGCACAATGACAGCCCCTTTCAAAGCTGGAGAAATTGACCTAGAGAGCGTGCAGAGATCCTTTACTGCTAGAATCCACTCAGTAAAACATCTAAATTACTGGGACCGACTAAAGAGCCTAAATCTGTACTCCCTTGAGCGCAGGCGGGAGAGATACATAATAATTTACACGTGGAAAATAATTGAGGGGCTGGTCCCAAACCTGCACACAGAAATAACACCACATGAGACCAGAAGACATGGCAGGATGTGCAGAATACCCCCGTTGAAAAGCAGAGGTGCAACAGGTACTCTGAGAGAGAACTCTATCAACATCAGAGGCCCGAGACTGTTCAACACGCTTCCACTACACATAAGGGGCATAACTGGCAAACCCCTCACAGTGTTCAAGAGAGAACTGGATAAGCACCTCCAAAGGATACCTGATCAACCAGGCTGTGACTCATACGTCAGGCTGCGAGCAGCCGCGTCTAACAGCCTGGTTGATCAGTCCAGCAACCAGGAGGCCTGGTCGACGACCGGGCCGCGGGGACACTAAGCCCCGGAAGCACCTCAAGGTAGGTAGGTAGGTAACCTTGCTTAACCAAATAGAGAACTCCCAACATTACTTAACCAAATACAGTATTCCTTACCCTATCTAATCGTATTTAGTATGACTAAATCTAACCTACCCTCTGCCTTCACCTTTCCTTAGGCAATGCAATGACGCTGCATTTTGTGGCAAAAAGGTTAATGCGTCTCTATTAATCTTCTGGATTAATGGTTATCTTGAGATGATTTCGGGGCGTTAGCGGCCCGGTCCTCGACTAGGCCTCCTTTTTGTTACACACCCCCAGGAAGCAGCCCGTAGCAGCTAACACCCAGGTACCTATTTACTGCTAGGTAACAGGGGCATCAGGGTGAAAGAAACATTTGGCCCATTTGTTTCCGCCTACACCGGGGATCGAACCCGGAACCTCAGGGCTACGAATCCGAAGCGCTGTTCACTCAGCTGTCAGGCGCCTGGAATGTCCATGTATCGTAGTAGGCATCCATCAGTCTCAGGAGACTGGAGTTGCGCTCTGGTTGTCGGTCTGGAGTGGCCTCACCAGGGCGCAAAGCCAGGGTAGGTTGATTCGGGGAAGAAGCTGTTACCCAGGCAGCAGGTCCCCCCCCTCTCCACGCCGCTGAAAGTCTCCAATGGAAAGGCATACGCCAATACGATTGGTTCCAGCGCCGTCGCAGGAACTGTGAGTTCGGGGGTTGACCTCGAAGGTGGTGAAGAAGGGAACAGGGACCTCCAACCCCGGAGACCGCAGTGGTCGGGGCCGGAGAAGAACCACCCCATCAAGGGTATGAACGACCCCTGCCACCTGAAGCAGAGCCTGGGGGCCGCACGACCCTCGGGAGGTGGACGTCCCGGTCCCGCACCTACGGGTTCCAGACAAGGCTCGTCACAGCCTTCTTTCACCCGAGGTCGGCCTCCTTCAAGACCAAGTAGGTCTTGAAGGAGGTCATGTATATTTTATCATAAATGTTAAGTCTCTCAAATTGCGTTAAAATTCACAGAAATTTCGTTACGTTACCAATTTCAGCAAATTTGTTTAATTGTTTAATATTCAAATTTTGTTTCTTTACTCATTACTCAAATTATTTTGATTTACACATTGTTCATACTTTGTTCATTATTCATTACTCAAACTTTGCTACATTACTCATTACTCAAACTTTTTTACATTCATTACTCAGACTTTATTATTCAAATTTTGTTCCATTACTCATTATTCAACCTTTTCTATAGTACTTAACACTCAAACTTTATTACTTTACTCATTACACAAACTTGTTACATTACTCATTTCTTAAACTTTGTAATGTTATTCAGTACTCAAACTATGTTACATTACTCACAATGTAGAGTATGATACATATCTCCACTGTACATAGCATACGATACACATCTGCAGTGTACATAGCATAAGGAGACATACACGACTCTCCTGTACTCGACAGCTTCGACACGAGCCCCTTCGTCAGACACACGGTGTGGTCGACGATGTCTCTAGGCTGTTTCATCATGATTTTCTTCACCGGCTTCCAGCAAACATCGTACCAGAGGTTCGCTTGCGTAAACACACTCCGGACAGCAAAGACGTAAGTCTCCTGTAACTGTGGCAGTATCTGGTAAAGTTGATTTAAAAATCAAAATATCACAAGTATTTCTGTACTCTAAGCATTTCACTTGTAAAAACACACTACCGTTATATACGGGTTAACAAGCGCAAGGGTCTAAAGCATTGTTTTTAAGTAACTGAAATATTATGTAAAATAATTAATATTGCTGTAATGCAGGCGATGAGTCACAATAACGTGGTTGAAGAATGTTTACCAGACCACACACTAGAAGGTGAAGGGACGACGACGTTTCGGTCCGTCCTGGACCATTCTCAAGTCGATTCTGAATGATTCTCAAGACAACTGACTTGAGAATGGTCCAGGATGGACCGAAACGTCGTCGTCCCTTCACCTTCTAGTGTGTGGTCTGGTCAACTTGCTATAATGGTTTATTTCAAAATAACCCTGAAAAAGTAATGTAAAAGATCTGATTCTTTCTCATTTGAGCTCAACACCGACAGCAACGAGGAATATGTAACTCCTGTAAGGTTAATGCTCCCATTGTCTCCCTAGACTGTGTGTCGTCTTCGTTGGGGGGCTTTACCTGCTGTGGTTGCTGTTCTTCTTCTGTGGTCTGGTGGCCTACGCCATTTACAAGGACTGCGACCCGTTCACCTCAGGAAGAATCAGCAAACAAGACCAGATCTTGCCCTTCCTCGTGATGGACAAGTTGAGTTATCTTCCAGGAGTCCCCGGGATCTTCGTGGCGGCTGTCTACGGGGCCGTCCTCAGGTCAGTCTTCGTCGTTCGCTTCAACGGGACTGAAGGGTGAATGCAAGCGTAAACGTATATATTCATGTGTCTACATACATATAAGTATGGCAAGGATCAGGTGGATGTGGTAGTGAATGTCTATTATGGTCAATACTTTCAACAAGTACATAAAATCATGTAATTTTTGTTTAAATATATTATTTTCCAAACAGTTCCTTCTCAAGTTACGGCAACTCAATGGCTTGTATGGTCTGGGAGGACTTTTTGAAGGACTTAAGTTGTTTCAAGAGTAAGAGTGAGAAAACGTCCACCAACGTAATGAAACTTCTCTGTACGTACTATGTATGTAGTACAGTATGTATGTACGTCCAATAACAGGTTCATTTTCTGAACGTAGTCATCCTTATTCATGATAACAACAGCATTGGACTTATCAGCGTTTATGATGTGTAGGGAGTTATCTTTTGTGATGGTTTTGAGCGCTTGAATAAACCTATCTGGACAATTAGGAACTGTACCCCTAAGTAAAGACCCGTACACCATACCTTTGCAAATATTAATGTCATCGTCTGAAATCTCACTATATTTAAAAACAAAAGATAACTCCCTACACATCACAAAGGCTGATGAGTCTAATGCTGTTGTCATCATGAATAATGATGACTACGTCCAAAAAATTAATCTGTTATTGGATGACAGGCACTTACTTACCTGTTAAGAGTAACCCTATTGAAAAAGTTATTGCACATTTTAACAAAACTCTAAAAACATTGCTCAAGAACGATAAGGACTTGATTCATATATTTTTAGGTCGTTCCCCTTTCCTACCATATCTATATGGTCTAATTAAAACACACAAACCCAATAATCCTGCAAGACCTATTATTAGTTCTGTTGGATCTGTGGCAGATAGACTTTCCAAATGGTTTGTCCAAGTCTTGTCCCGAGTAGTAGGTTCCATTTCCGACTCACACATAACCAACAACTTGGACTTGGTTAACAAGTTGTCTGGTTTGAAATTAAATTTTGATTTTAAGCCTGTGAGTTTTGATGTGACGGCTCTGTTTACTAGAGTTCTTGTTGATGACCTGAGGGAGTTGTTACGAAACCAACTCCTTAAATATAATTTAACTTTACCTACTAACACCATTGTTTGACTCATAAAATTGAGTATTAAAGATAAATATTTCAGTTTCAATGATTCATTTTCTAAACAAACATTTGGCAATGTTTAGGTATGTTGACGATATTTTGTGCCTTTGGCCGGTTAACCATGACCAAACCGATTTTCTCAATCAGCTTAACTCGCTGGTTCCGTCAATTAAAGTCATAATTGAAAACGAAGAGAATGGTGTTCTGCCTCTTTTAGACATCATGATTCATAGAATCGGTAGGAGTTTCAAATTCAATGTGTATCGGAAACCTACCAATGTGCGCTCGTATGTTCATTTTTACCCTAATCATCATGTTCAGATTAAGCAGGCAGTATTTTCTGGAATGTTTCTCATAGTGATGGTCAAGCGGATTAAGGCGTCCCTGTACATACCAGTTGCGTTGCTCCTGGCAGTATGGGTTCGAGTCACTTCTGGGGTGTGAGTTTTCAGTCGCATATAGTCCTGGGGACCATTCAGGCTTGTTTGCATATATATATATATATATATATATATATATATATATATATATATATATATATATATATATATATATATATGAATCACGGGAGTAGTCACAAATGATTGAATCTAAACTTTCTCTTAAACCTCGTTCACTTGCTGTGTTCAAATTGCTCCTCTCCAAATGCTTCACCAACGTACTACAACTCTTAAATAATTCCTCTATTAGGCCTAACTGTACTTGGGCAAGCAATGCCTGAGAATGGGCGGTTTCATTCATAAACAGGAGGGTTGCCGACTTGATTGTCGAGCACTTGGTCAATGTTTCGATACTGACCTGATCACCACTAAGCCTGTTCGCTCACAATTTGTAACCTTTCAAGAGATTTCGCTAAAAGATATTTTGTCAATGGTTCAATATGTTTTGAAGCAAACCCTGAGAAGTATTATTTGGATAATATTTGTGTCTAGTTATATCTATCAGTAATGTTGTAAATTATTACTATTTAAGTTTGAATTATAACAATTTTGCATCAGCTTTAGTTGCCGGAGTATTGGGTATCGGCGCGGGACTTCTGGCTGGGCAGCTTGGCAGCTTATTCCAACTTATCAATACCATCACTGGAGCTCTCTACGGGCCGCTGGCTGGAGTTTTCCTTGCAGGAATCTGTACACCTTGGGTAAACGCTAAGGTAAAGTATGATTTTCACACCAAGGTAAATGCAAAGTACCTTAAAAAAGCAAAGTGCATTGTAGAGTACCTTAAAAAAGTAAAGTGTAGTGTAGAGTTCCTTAAAAAAGCAAAGTGTATTGAAAAGTAGAGTACCTTAAATAATAAAATATTCTTCTTAAGTAAAATGTAGACTAATGTTTTTATGTAATGCTGCCACTAATGTGCTATTTTTTAATGAATGTACTTAATTTTCATATGAATACTGCAGGGAGCTGCAATGGGATGTATTGCGTCAATCATGTTCTGCACCTGGAGTGTGGTAGGGAGCTTCATATACGGCGGATCCCCGAAGGTTTCATTGCCACTGTCCACACAAGGTTGTCAAGAGAATGGGTGGTCCTTTGTCAACAACACATTCATCACCTTCAACAGCACTTCTTTGTTTGCTGACACAATGTACACGTCCACTCCGGATGACGGGTTAGTGCCACACACCTAGCCTCATGTACCCAAACCTAACCTCACCCAACCTAAAGAAATCGAACTTAACCCAACTTTATCCAAGTTAACCTAACCTAACCTACACCGACTAACCTTAACTAAACCTAACCTCGTTGGTAGAAAACGATATCTGTGTGAAACTTCTATGAACGATTTGTTAGAAAGAAATTAGTATCTTTACATTTATAAAAAAAATCAGTTATTATGCAGCAACTAAATTCGGTATATACGATTATTACAAGATAAAAATTAAATTTACTGGATAATTATCTGCAGCAGAAGTGAGTCTTTTCTTCGCTTGAAACTATAGTACTAAAATATTATTAAACATATTTGGCATTGTTAACCATTAATTTACATAATATTTTACTTACTAAATGACTATGTGTTGGTCGCCAGGCTGTTTCAATTACGATTTTTGTTATTAACACATATAGGTACATTTGCATTTGTGCAGCTGCCCTAGGCTATATGAAGGGGAGTACAGCGTGTCAAAAAACTAGCTACGTGATACGAGTTCCCAAAATGTATGGACTAAAAAACAAAAAAAGTGTTAAAAATATGTAGACTCTCAAACACAGGAGCGACGTGTTGCTAACTTCTGTGTAATATATAAAGTTCACAAAACGAAAATTCCACACACTTTAGCTTCTCTAAGACTCCCTCGAGAATATACCAGGAAACAAGAGGTATCACACGAGACTGTCCCTCGGAGGAAAGGAGCCTCAGTGACTGATAATATAACCTTATGTAGCATTTTTGTGAACGATGCATCATACACTAAGACTGGTCTGGGACCCTCCCGTGATGGAGAGTCTGGATGTATCTCACATTAGGTTACACTTGATTGTGCCAAGCTGACAATGACACTGTCATTTACCCGTAGTAAAATACATCTTTCCTTGATATTCTTTATTTTAATGAAATGAAATCGTACTACCTGAAACTATTAATACTACTACTACTACTAATAATAATAATAATAATAATAAACATAACGTGTGTAATTAATTGTATTGTTAATACTCTCATTATTATTATTATGACAATTATGTTGTTAGATTAAACATGATATTTTTATTTTTACTAATTATTATTATTATTATGAGGATATCAGTTAGATCCATGAGGAGGGTTCGAATCTCCTCCTTGGATACTCCGAAGCACTCGTCTTAAACCACTGGACCACGATACGCTATAAGTGATGTAACCTGGGATTCCAGTACATCTTCTTAGGGTCATTGATCAATTGATTTTCTCATTGATAAATCACGTTAATGTGATTCTTTTAGTTCATCTGAATTGTGAGTTGGGGCGTGGACTGCAATACTACCCCAAAGTGAACGAGGGTTGTGTGTGACGCCTTGATATGGTATCAGTTCTATGCCTTGGGACCCCTATAGGATTCAGTTGAATCCTCTAGGTTACATTACTTACAGCTTATAAGCTTTTTAAGACAAAAACTTAAGACAACATAGCTACTTATAGCTTAGACAAGAATCTGGAGCTGGAGTTAACGCAAGAAATTCTATTGGTAGTTGGAGACTCAAACGGGTGCTCAACTTTACCAACAGAGATGCAAGCCGTTCAAGAGGCTTTGGTACATACTCTTGTTCAACACCGACAACACTTGTTCATACATATAAATTTCAGAACAGCATTAAGCCTTGCAATTAGAACACTTGTGTGACAACATCCATCTGACCACAAATATTATAGCATAAATGCAGACATTTACACGCCAAGGCAGGCAATCACTTATCAAATGGGAGTCAAGTCATGTAGGAATACCAGGGAATGACATTGTAGAAGAAGATGGAAAACTTTTAAGACACAGAGAGGAAAAGTAGACATTTACATGCCGCAGTCTAACACAGCTTAAGACAATAATTAGTTATAAATCAATGCAGATGTAGTCATTATTATGCAGCAGCTGCAAATAACAGAATCCTGCAGGTTGGTACAAGAATTCAACCAAATATGAACCACATATTTGATGAAAGAGTTCAACTGAAAAACATAAGTGCACTTACACTGCATCAGGCTTAATCCCCACACGCATGGGGAAAAGGCTTACAGGTTCCAAAAAAGAAGATGAAATGTTAGTATTATGAAGAAATACCCGACAGACCACTGGAACATTATCTAACACAATGCAAAGTTACAAACCCAATAAGATTTAAATGGAGATTAAACCACAGAAATTGTTAAAACACATTGGACATAATCTTACTGAATCCAACATATGAGTCATAAAAATTCATCCACCGCCAAAATCAAGCAGAAATGAGTAACACCCAGCGGGCCAACAGAGGCTAGGGGCCCTCGCAGTAATATTTGTGGTTAAAAAATAAACTTGTCCCGAAGGATATTTACTATAGATATAAGGCTACTCATTTACAGTTTTTTATATGCGACAGAAGAAGGTAAGCTTCCACAGTTGCAGGAGTGACAGCTGTGTTTTGCTCTCTCTTTAAGATCTTCAGTGAAGACCATCTACGACATCTCGTATTGCTACACTGGAGTTATTGGGGTTCTTATGACGTTTATCCTCAGTAGCTTCTTCTCTCTCTGTACAGGTAAGGAAGATGTACACCTGTGTGAGTGTGTGTGTGTGTGTGTGTGTGTGTGTGTGTGTGTGTGTGTGTGTGTGTGTGTGTGTGTGTGTGTGTGTGTGTGTGTGTGTGGGTGTGAGTGGGTGTGTGTGTGTGTGTGTGTGTGTGTGTGTGTGTGTGTGTGTGTGTGTGTGTGTGTGTGTGTGTGTGTGTGTGTGTGTGTGTGTGTGTGTGTGTGTGTGTGTGTGAGTGTGTGTGTGTGTGTGTGTGTGTGTGTGTGTGTGTGTGTGTGTGTGTGTGTGTGTGTGTGTGGGTGTGTGTGTGTGTGTGTGTGTGTGTGTGTGTGTGTGTGTGTGTGTGTGTGTGTGTGTGTGTGTGTGTGTGTGTGTGTGTGTGTGTGTGTGTGTGTGTGTGTGTGTGTGTGTGTGTGTGTGTGTGTGTGCGTGTGTGTGTGCGTGTGTGTGTGCGTGTGTGTGTGTGTGAGTGTGTGTGTGTGTGTGTGTGTGTGTGTGTGTGTGTGTGTGTCTGTGTGTGTGTGTGTGTGTGTGTGTGTGTGTGTGTGTGTGTGTGTGTGTGTGTGTGTGTGTGTGTGTGTATGTGTGTGTGTGTGTGTGTATTCACCTAGTTAGGCTTGCGGAGGTTGAGCTCTGCTCTTTCGGCCTACCTCTTAACTGTCAATCAACCTTTACTACTATTTTTTTCCCCACGCACACACACCCAGGAAGCAGCCCATAGCAGCTGTCTAACTCCCAGGTACCTATTTACCGCTAGGTAACAGGGAGCATCACGGTGAAGGAAACTCTGCCCATTTGTTTTTCCGCCGGCTGCAGGGATAGAACCCCGGTCCCGAGGTACACGAGTCTAGAGCGCTGTCTACTCAGCCACCAAATAGCGTCGTGTGTGTACTCACCTAGTTGTACTCACCTAGTTGTTCTTGCGGGGGTTGAGCTTTGGCTCTTTGATCCCGCCTTTCAACCGTCAATCAACTGATGTACAGATTCCTGAGCCTACTGGGCTCTGTCATATCTACATTTGAAACTGTGTATGGAGTCAGCCTCCACCACATCACTTCCTAGTGCATTCCATTTACTAACTACTCTGACACTGAAAACGTTCTTTCGAATGTCTCTGTGGCTCATTTGGGTACTCAACTTCCACCTGTGTCCCCTTTTGCGTGTACCATCCATGTTAAATATTCCATCCTTGTCTACCCTGTCAATTCCCCTGAGAATTTTGTATGTGGTGATCATGTCTCCCTTTGCTTTTCTGCCTACCAGCGACGTGAGGTGCAGTTCACGTAATCTGTCCTCATAACTCATGCCTCTTAGTTCAGGGACTAGCCTAGTGGCAAACCTCTGAACATTTTGCAGCTTCATCTTGTGCTTGACTAGGTACGGGCTCCATGCTGGGGCTGCATACTCCAGGATTGGTCTTTCATATGTGGTATGGAAGGTTCTGAAAGATTCCTTACACAGGTTTCCTTACACAAGTTTGTGTGTGTGTGTGTGTGTGTGTGTGTGTGTGTGTGTGTGTGTGTGTGTGTGTGTGTGTGTTTGTGAGAGATAAGCAGATATTTAAATAAAATTAATATTCATTATAATAATCCCCTCGGAGCCCCCCCCCCTCTATTTTTTTCACCGATTCGGCTTTTTTATATGAATGAGAAAATTGTTTATTTACAACAAGGAAAGGATGAATGGACGCTGCCATATAGTATGTGTAAGGGAAAAGTAAACATTGCACTCACGTGTTCTCAGGTCCGCTCAGCCCCAGCAGTCTGGCCGAAGGGGTAGTGAACCCTACCTGTGGGCGACTGCACAAGTGGTTGTGGCAGGTCTTCAGGGGCCCAGAGACGCCCTCCAGCCATTGCTATGATCTCAAGGATGAATCGAATCACCAGCAACAGATCGTAAGGGGAAAAGTCGAAGATATAACTGGCGCTATTTAGCAGGAAGTAGAATTACTCCTCTGGTTAATATAATTATATGTTTTACGTTTAGTTCCTTTTGCTGTTATTTTTTTATATTTTGAAATCAAGACATCTTTAAAAGGTTATAGTTTTATTTCATCATATTTTATTGTGGCATTATTGATAAATATTAACTATTGTTTTTGTATCGTGTCGTGTATTTTACTCATTCATGACATGAGGAAGACCACCAATAGGCAGCCTCCTTGTTGTTGGTTTAGATTCAGCTACTCAGAACAAAAGTTCCAAGTAGCACGGGCTATGGTGAGCCCGTAGTGAACTAACCTGGCACAGGAGCGGGGCTGTGGGCAGACTCCTTCGTCTCATGTTTGAAATAAGGAAAACCAATAATAATATCCCTCATAACGAAAAGTTACCAAAAATTCACACATAAAAGTACTCAAAACTTCTTAAAATTCGTCAATATAAAGAAATATGACATATATACCTACTATAATATTGTTAATGATTGCAAGACTTGAATAATTATGATTTAATTTAGCAATATTATAATTTATAACAAAATATGATCCAAAATATATTTTAACACTCAAAACTACTCATATTCCATATTATGAAAATAACAAATCAGTATGAAATTTTCTTACTATAATGTTGGAATAAATGAATAAAGTGAATAAACATCTTGTTACTAGAAAAGATGCTCAATCTTTGACGAAATATGTTTTAAAAAAATAGAATCGTACAATTATTCATATCTTCGAAACTTGAACGGTCTCCATATATCACTTTATATGGGCTTAGAGGCAAACAAAATTCCTGCCATAAACTTTGAAATAAATGTTGCCGTTTAAAACATTTGTAATTAACATTAACAAAGCCAATAGTTAAACAAAAATACATTTATCATTGTAGTATCATGACTACTTTCATTATAATTGTTCAAAATCCTTTTCCAATACAATTCAAATAGTTATCCAATTCTTTGTTTACTCTGGGAGCGTTCAATGTTTACTCTGTGAGCCCTCATTGTTTACCCATTGTTTACTATGCGAACTTTCATTGTTTATTATTCTAGCTTTCACTCTTTAATCCGGGGGGCCTTCATTGCTTAGCCTGGGAGCCTTCACTGTTTACCATTGGAGCCTTCATTGTTTACCATGGGAGCCTTCACTGCTTACCCTGAGAGCCTTCACTGTTTACTCTGGGAGTTTTCATTGTTTATTCTGGTAGGTTTCACTGTTGCCTTAGGAGCCTGCATGGTTTACCCTGGGAGCCTTCATCGTTCCAAATGGTAGTCTTCACTGTTTACTCTGGAAGCCTTCGTTGTTTACTATTGAAGCCCCTTCAATCTCCTTCACTCTTTAAGTTCCCTTTTACTTGATCAATGCCACTTTGCTTGTTCACTCTGGGAGCGCCCCCTTCATTGTTCACTCTTGGCACCTAACACTCGTTGTTCACGCTAGGAGCGCCCCCTTCCTGATCACTCTAGGAACCTCCCTATACTTGTAAACTCTAGAAGCCACGCATCATCGATGACTGAATAGAGGCCACCCATTTCTATGTCGCCCTTTTTTAGAAGAGATTGGTCCTCATAGAGGCTCTCTTACGGACGTTTCCGACCAAGTGTTGAAAATTTCTGTCAAAAATGCCGGTGAAATGGCCGGTGCAAGCATGAACACTGGAAGCGTGCGTGCTTAGAGGGGAACCAAGGCGAACGAGAAAATAAAACAAAACAAAAAACTTCGATAGAAAAAAAATGTCTTTTGGAAAAAGCAGCGGTCATTGAAACTTGGAGAGTCGCAGGTGGGGAAACTGAAGGTGGTTCACAAGTGGCGTTACACTGTGTGTGTGAAGGCGAGGGGAAGTGCTACCATGAGAGGAGAGTGAGCCTATTGGAGGAGTGTGTCACCGGTAGAGGAGAGAGCCTCCGGTGAAGGAGACAATCACCGGTGGAGAACAGAGGCCAAGAGACAATCACCGGTGGAGAACAGAGGCCAAGAGTGAAGAACACAGCCACCAGAGAAAGGAAGGAAGAGCAACCAAAGAAGAACAAACACGGGAAAGGTTATATCCAGTGAGGTGTTTCCTTTGCACAAATAGAGCAGTCTGGACGCTCGTTCCACCCAGGATGCACACAATTATGGTGACCATTTTTGACAAAACAAATTTGTCAGCAAAACTATCACTGCAATAATGCAAACATTTTGTAATTGGACGGCAAATAACTCAAAATTATATTCAATAAATTTCAATCACTTACAGGCTGGGATTAATTAAGCATACACTTACGAAACCTATACATCTTTCAACAACTTTTGGCAATGTGTTTACATTTATAAAACAGTTTATGAGCATCCAAAACTCACAATCCAAGGTTATTGTTATTATTGATAACCTCCGTGATGATTCTCTGCTCATCAACTGTTGAATAACTGTAAACACAGCTGCTATGATTGATGAAAGATGTACAGGTTTCGTAAATGTAAGCAAGTGCTTGAGGAGTCATGACCCAGAACTGTTACAAGTAACTCTACAAATCTGACGCATTTGCAAAACTGAGGCAAATTATACTAATAGTTTATTTAATAGTTACTTGATTATTAACAATGTTAAAAACAATACTACTATAATATACAAAAAAATATATACACCCCGAAGTGTAGTCCAGTGTATATACAGAAAGTGATACATAAAAGATACAAAAAGATACATACAGATCAGTGTACATACAGAAAGTTAACCTTATTACTGGAGAAGTGTAAAGTATACTTATTATCTAGTCACTGAGCTATTGTGGTGACATTATTTCTATCGAGGTTGATAGAATCTAATCACAACAACAATTAAAAAAAAGTATATACAACTCTTGTTATTAACAACTACTACCAATACTTCTAACAATAATTCTCTTACTTCTTTAAACAATACTATTACTAATAAACAATTAATAACCCTTTCCCACCCCACACACACACTCAAAATAATAGTATCGTAAATTGTAATGTTCTTTGTCAAGCTAAGTGCTACCAAGCTTGACCTATTAGGCCGTTCGGTGAGTCTAATCACAGTCAACCAGTTGAGGAAATTCAACCCAAGTCGTCGCTGAAGGAAATTGACGAAGCGAACCTTCAATGAGGTATAGTTAAACTAGGTTTTTTCCTATAGGATAGTTTAATTTGCAGCCTGCCTAACTTCGCAGCAACCAGGACGTCCAGATGATTGTCATTTGGACGTCACTGTCTGGGGAAAGTAACTCTCCATGGGAAGTAACTATAAAAATAAAAACTGTTTTTTTTTAGGGAGGGGGGAGAAAAATTAAAGGATTTTTTTATGCCATATACACTATTATATAATACAAAGTTAATTCTCTGAGACGTTCTGTCTTGTGAGCTGGCGAATAGGAATCACTGGAACGATGATAATTCTTCTACTCAAGACATTCATCGCAAGTAACTCCTTCATCTTGACTATATTAAGAAACCAGCTCCTTGGTTAAAAATGACGCTCCTGTGAAGAGTTTACATTAAGATATATTTACACGATGAGAAGTATTTTCCCTGCCAGTTGTTTTAGAGGAAGTATTGTATTCTCAATAAGCGGTGGTAGAGGTAATATTATGTTCTCTGACCGCAGTGTTTTAGGTAATACTATTTTCCATGACATCTGGTTCTGAGGAAATATTATATTCCCCCAACTGCTGTGTTTGATGAAACATTATAATATACCCCCTGCCTTCTGTGTCTGAAGTAATATTATGTTCCTTAAATGCCATGTTTGACGTAATATTATATTTCCTACCATCTGTGTTTGAAGAAATATTATATTATATTATATTATATATATATATATATATATATATATATATATATATATATATATATATATATATATATATATATATATATATATATATATATATATACGTGTGTGTGTGTGTGTGTGTGTGTGTGTGTGTGTGTGTGTGTGTGTGTGTGTGTGTGTGTGTGTGTGTGTGTGTGTGTGTGTGTGTGTGTGTGTGTGTGTGTGTGTAAATCACGAAAATAAACACGTGATTAAAAATGTGACAGTGTCAGACCACGGAGGAAAATTGAAACAGGAATTTCCTTAAGTACTTTCGTATATTAATACATCTTCAGAAAATATATATATATATATATATATATATATATATATATATATATATATATATATATATATATATATATATATATATATATATATATATATATATATATATATATATATATATATATATACCCTCCACGCTGTATATAAGATAATATTTTTTCACTAAAATATAATAATGCATCAGTAGTATTCAGGCAGCTCAAGGTACTGTGTAGCAATTAAGACATATTTTTACTAGCTGAATTTTAAGGACTTTTTTTTAACGCTGTCTTGGCTTCAATTATTCTCATCCAGTAACAAATTCAGTGAATTCAAATTTCTCTTACAAAAACATTATGCTAATAAAACACAAAGAAGATTGCAAAGATCTATAACCATGAGGAAGATTGAAAAAATCAGATTCAGATTCAGATTCTGGACTCCGGCTTTTCAAGTATTTCCCATTTAATACAAGAACCATACTCATTATTTCCGTATTATATTTGCTTTTATAAATTGTAGATTGATGCAACCCCCCAAATATTGTTTGCCTCTCTTGATTCATTCCAGCCTTGGTACTCTACATCAGAACTTTCTGACGTCTAAAGTTCATCTGAGTGATTATTTTCTGTGTTCGCTCGTTCAGTTGGTGTAGCAAGTATTACATAAGGGAGTTCGAAATATAATCTTTTGAAGAACCGAGGCTCAGAGGCGTCATGATGCAGACATATAAAATACTTAGTTCATTTTTTTTGCCTATGTGACGTCGGTTACGTCAACATCTGTAAGTATTTCGTATGTATGCATCAGGTCCCTCTAGAGTTTCCGTTCTTCAACTAATATCTTACTATCATAAGTAGTATAAATTAGTGGGTTTGCCATGATTCTTCGTAATACCTAAGTATTACAAGCAGTAAAGCATTAATTAAGGCAAAGATTAAAGCAAAGATATGCATTGGCAACGTGCATCAGTATATTTGACGAGTATAATAAACGGCCGATCTTCTGGCCCTCAGACAACTAGGCATTTTGCTGTACACACACTTTAAGCATTATAATTTAGATACTATCTATCACAACGTTAAAATCACAGTGTTCTAATGACCTTTAAAGAACCCCATTGTTGACGCTACCTACAGCTAATGGACATAGGTTTTAACAGCTCAGCTGGGATGTCGGCTACGAGTGCTTCTGGCTAGGTTAAGTCACTTCAGATCTTACTCTTATTGAATACTGAAAATGGGTTTGAGTTACTGTGTTGCATACACAACTTAAAGATTGAAAGAAAACGGTGTTTGAAGAAATATTACTTTCCCTGCCTACTGAGTTCTTAGTAATATTATGTCCCTTGCCTGCTGTGTTCCTGGTAATATTATGTCCCTTGCCTGTTGTGTTCCTGGTAATATTATGTCCCTTGCCTGCTGTGTTCCTGGTAATATTATGTCCCTTGCCTGCTGTGTTCCTGGTAATATTATGTCCCTTGCCTGCTGTGTTCCTGGTAATATTATGTCCCTTGCCTGCTGTGTTCCTGGTAATATTATGTCCCTTGCCTGCTGTGTTCCTGGTAATATTATGTCACTTGCCTGCTGTGTTCCTGGTAATATTATGTCCCTTGCCTGTTGTGTTCCTGGTAATATTATGTCACTTGCCTGCTGTGTTCCTGGTAATATTATGTCCCTTGCCTGTTGTGTTCCTGGTAATATAATGTTCCTTGCCTGCTCAAGTATGTTTATTGAGATAAGCAATAAATACATCTCAAAGGGATAGAGTAGCTTAGGCTATTTCTACCCCCTTTTGAAATGATAAAGCTACCCATTTCATTATGTATGAGGTAAAAATTTTTTTATTGGAGTTAAAATTAACGTAGATATATGACCGAACCTAACCAACCCTACCTAACCTAACCTAACCTATCTTTAATGGTTAGGTTAGGTTAGGTAGCCTAAAAAGTTAGGTTAGGTTAGGTTAGGTAGGTTAGGTTGCCGAAAAACAAATATTTCATGAAAACTTGGCTTATTAGGCAAATCGGGCCTTGCATAGTAGGCTGAGAAGTGCGTTCTGGCTACTGGGTACGACATATATATATATATATATATATATATATATATATATATATATATATATATATGTATATATATATATATATATATATATATATATATATATATATATATATATATATATATATATATGACCGAAAAAGTAAGATTAATAATTCTAACACGAATTTTCTCAATCTTTCGTACATTTCTTTTCACTGTTGGAGGTAAATCAAAAATCAATTCTCCAAAATTCATTTTTATTTCTAGTCTGACGCGACACGAGCGCGTTTCGTAAAACTTATTACATTTTCAAAGACTTTAGTTTACAAATACACAACTGAATAGAACTTACGCATCTCCGATTTTATATCTACATTTTAGTGAGGTGGATGGGGTGAGGTCGCATTAATAGGGTATTAATTTCATCAACACAAGACAGAACAAGAGGTGGCATTAATAGGGTATTAATTTCATCAACACAAGACAGAACACGAAACAATGGGTATTGAATAGAAGTGTTTGTAGAAAGCCTATTGGTCCATATTTCTTGATGCTTCTATATTGGAGCGGAGTCTTGAGGTGGGTAGAATATAGTTGTGCATTAATTGGCTGTTGATTGCTGGTGTTGACTTCTTGATGTGTAGTGCCTCGCAAACGTCAAGCCGCTTGCTATCGCTGTATTTATCGATGATTTCTGTGTTGTTTACTAGGATTTCTCTGGCTATGGTTTGGTTGTGGGAAGAGATTATATGTTCCTTAATGGAGCCCTGTTGCTTATGCACCGTTAAACGCCTAGAAAGAGATGTTGTTGTCTTGCCTATATACTGTTTTTTTAGGAGCTTACAGTCCCCAAGAGGGCATTTTAAGGCATAGAAGACGTTAGTCTCTTTTAAAGCGTTCTGTTTTGTGTCTGGAGAGTTTCTCATGAGTAGGGTGGCCGTTTTTCTGGTTTTATAGTAAATCGTCAGTTGTATCCTCTGATTTTTGTCTGTAGGGATAACGTTTCTATTAACAATATCTTTCAGGACCCTTTCCTCCGTTTTATGAGCTGTGGAAAAGAAGTTCCTGTAAAATAGTCTAATAGGGGGTATAGGTGTTGTGTTAGTTGTCTCTTCAGAGGTTCCATGGCGTTTCACTTTCCTTCTTATGATGTCTTCGACGAAACCATTGGAGAAGCCGTTGTTGACTAGGACCTGCCTTACCCTACAGAGTTCTTCGTCGACTTGCTTCCATTCTGAGCTGTGGCTGAGAGCACGGTCGACATATGCGTTAACAACACTCCTCTTGTACCTGTCTGGGCAGTCGCTGTTGGCATTTAGGCACATTCCTATGTTCGTTTCCTTAGTGTAGACTATCTTCACTAAGGAAACTATCTACATATTTATATATATATATATATATATATATATATATATATATATATATATATATATATATATATATATATATGTCGTACCTAGTAGCCAAAACGCACTTCTCGGCCTACTATGCAAGGGCCGATTTGCCTAATAAGCCAAGTTTTCATGAATTAATTGTTTTTTGACTACCTAACCTACCTAACCTAACCTAACCTAACTTTTTCGGCTACCTAACCTATCCTAACCTATAAAGATAGGTTAGGTTAGGTTAGGTAGGGTTGGTTAGGTTCGGTCATATATCTACGTTAATTTTAACTCCAAAAAAAAAAATTGACCTCATACATAATGAAATGGGTAGCTTTATCATTTCATAAGAAAAAAATTAGAAAAAATATATTAATTCAGGAAAACTTGGCTTATTAGGCAAATCGGGCCTTGCATAGTAGGCCGAGAAGTGCGTTCTGGCTACTAGGTACGATATATATATATATATATATGTCGTACCTAGTAGCCAGAACGCACTTCTCAGCCTACTATTCAAGGCCCGATTTGCCTAATAAGGCAAGTTTTCATGAATTAATTGTTTTTCGACTACCTAACCTACCTAACCTAACCTAACCTAACTTTTTTGGCTACCTAACCTAACCTAACCTATGAAGATAGGTTAGGTTAGGTTAGGTAGGGTTGGTTAGGTTCGGTCATATATCTACGTTAATTTTAACTCCAATAAAAAAAAATTGACCTCATACATAATGAAATGGGTAGCTTTATCATTTCATAAGAAAAAAATTTGATAAAATATATTAATTCAGGAAAACTTGGCTTATTAGGCAAATCGGGCCTTGAATAGTAGGCCGAGAAGTGCGTTCTGGCTACTAGGTACGACATATATATATATATATATATATATATATATATATATATATATATATATATATATATATATATGTCGTACCTAGTAGCCAGAACTCACTTTTTGGCCTACTATTCAAGGCTCGATTTGCCTAATAAGCCAAGTTTTCCTGAATTAATATATTTTTTCTAATTTTTTTCTTATGAAATGATAAAGCTACCCATTTCATTATGTATAAGGTCATTTTTTTTTATTGGAGTTAAAATTAACGTAGATATATGACCGAACCTAACCAACCCTACCTAACCTAACCTAACCTATCTTTATAGGTTAGGTTTGGTTAGGTAGCCGAAAAAGTTAGGTTAGGTTAGGTTAGGTAGGTTAGGTAGTCGAAAAACAATTAATTCATGAAAACTTGGCATATTAGGCAAATCGGGCCTTGCATAGTTGGCCGAGAAGTGCGTTCTGGCTACTAGGTACGACATATATATATATATATATATATATATATATATATATATATATATATATGTCGTACCTAGTAGCCAGAACGCACTTCTCTGCCTACAATGCAAGGCCCAATTTGCCTAATAAGCCAAGTTTTCCTGAATTAATATATTTTCTCTAATTTTTATCTTCTGAAATGATAAAGCTACCCATTTCATTACCTATGAGGTCATTTTTTTTATTGGAGTTAAAATTAACGTAGATATATGACCGAACATAACCAACCCTACCTAACCTATCTTTATAGGTTAGGTTAGGTTAGGTAGCCGAAAAAGTTTGGTTAAGTTAGGTTAGGTAGGTTAGGTAGTCGAAAAAACATTAATTCATGAAAACTTGGGTTATTAGGCAAATCGGGCCTTGCATAGTAGGCTGAGAAGTGCGTTCTGGCTACTAGGTACGACTAGGTATATATATATATATATATATATATATATATATATATATATGTCGTACCTAGTAGCCAGAACTCACTTCTCAGCCTACTATACAAGGCCCGATTTGCCTAATAAGCCAAGTTTTCATGAATTAATGTTTTTTCGTCTACCTAACCTACCTAACCTAACCTAACCTAGCTTTTTTTGGCTACCTAACCTAACCTTACCTATATATATAGGTTAGGTTAGGTTAGGTAGGGTTGGTTAGGTTCGGTCATATATCTACGTTAATTTTAACTCCAATAAAAATAAATTGACCTCATACATAGTGAAAAGGGAAGCTTTATCATTTCATAAGAAAAAAATTATAGTAAAAATATTAATTCAGGAAAACTAGGCTTATTAGGCAAATCGGGCCTTGAATAGTAGGCTGAGAAGTGAGTTCTGGCTACTAGGTACGACATATATATATATATATATATATATATATATATATATATATATATAAATATATATAAATATATATATATATATATATATTTATATATATATATATATATATATATATATATATATATATATTTATATATATATATATATATATATATATATATATATATATATATATATATATATATATATATATATATATATATATATATATGTCGTACCTAGTAGCCAGAACTCACTTTTTGGCCTACTATTCAAGGCCCGATTTGCCTAATAAGCCAAGTTTTCCTGAATTAATATATTTTTTCTAATTTTTTCTTATGAAATGATAAAGCTACCCATTTCATTATGTATGAGGTCAATTTTTTTTTATTGGAGTTAAAATTAACGTAGATATATGACCGAACCTAACCAACCCTACCTAACCTAACCTAACCTATCTTTATTGGTTAGGTTTGGTTAGGTAGCCGAAAAAGTTAGGTTAGGTTAGGTTAGGTAGGTTAGGTAGTCGAAAAACAATTAATTCATGAAAACTTGGCTTATTAGGCAAATCGGGCCTTGCATAGTTGGCTGAGAAGTGCGTTCTGGCTACTAGGTACGACATATATATATATATATATATATATATATATATATATATATATATATATATATATATATATATATATATATATATATATATATATATATATATGTCGTACCTAATAGCCAGAACGCACTTCTCAGCCTACTATGCAAGGCCCGATTTGCCTAATAAGCCAAGTTTTCCTGAATTAATATATTTTTTCTAATTTTTTTCTTATGAAATGATAAAGCTACCCATTTCATTATGTATGAGGTCAATTTTTTTTTATTGGATTTAAAATTAACGTAGATATATGACCGAACCTAACCAACCCTACCTAACCTAACCTAACCTATCTCTATCGGTTAGGTTAGGTTAGGTAGCAGAAAAAGTTAGGTTAGGTTAGGTTAGGTAGGTTAGGTAGTCGAAAAAACATTAATTCATGAAAACTTGGCTTATTAGGCAAATTGGGCCATGTATAGTTGGCTGAGAAGTGCGTTCTGGCTATTAGGTACGACATATATATATATATATATATATATATATATATATATATATATATATATATATATATATATATATATATATATATATATATATATATTTACATATATATATATGTGTGTATATCACGAAAATAAACACGTGATTAAGAATGTGACAATGTCAGACCACGGAGGAAAATGAAACAGGAATTTCCTTAAGTACTTTCGTATATTAAATACATCTTCAGAAGGAATCACTTCATTCCTTCTGAAGATGTATTTAATATACGAAAGTACTTAAGGAAATTCCTGTTTCATTTTCCTCCGTGGTCTGACATTGTCATATGTATGTATATATATATATATATATATATATATATATATATATATATATATATATATATATATATATATATATATATATATATTACATATTTAGTTTACACACACACAACTATAACCTGCAAACACTAAAGAGAGTTCTACTATGCTATAATTTAAACCTATCTGTTGTTGTTGTTTTAGATTCAGCTACTCGGAACAGGTTCCGAGTAGCACGGGCTATGATGAGCCCGTAGTGGACTTACCTGGCACGGGAGTTGTGCCGTCTCTGTGAAACCTATCTTAACCTTTTATCTTATATACCTGCATTTGGGTGAGGTAATATGTTACAACAGTTTTGGATGAGGTGAAAACAAACTTTCAACACAAGACAGAACACGAAACAATGGGTATATTATTGGGTAAATTAAAGGGAAGAATGGAAGTAACTGCAAAGGGCCTATTGGCCCATATTTCTTGATGCTTCTATATTGGTGCGGAGTCTTGAAGTGGGTAGAATATAGTTGTGCATTAATTGGCTGTTGATTACTGGTGTTAACTTCTTGATGTGTAGTGCCTCGCAGATATCAAGCCGCCTGCTATCGCTGTATCTATCGATGATTTCTGTGTTTTTTGTTAAGAATTTGTATAAATTTATATAAAATTTTGTATAAATTATATATATATATATATATATATTAGAGATAAACAGTGTAGTTTACCATTAGAGCGGTTCGACAGATATTGGCGCAATTTACATCACAAAATTAGTTTCATTAGTCAATACTATCTTGGAGTTATTTAAATTGTTCACACCTTCTGTGTTCTACCTCAACAGATTTTGGGCTTATGTTGACCAGACCACACACTAGAAGGTGAAGGGACGACGACATTTCGGTCCGTCCTGGACCATTCTCAAGACGATTGTCGATAATCGACTTGAGAATGGTCCAGGACGGACCGAAACGTCGTCGTCTCTTCACCTTCTAGTGTGTGGTCTGGTCAACATATTTTATCCACGTTATTGTGACTCATTGTCTGCATTTTGGGCTTATCTTGAATTAAAATCAATCCAAAAACAGCTCGTAAATATATATTTGACTTCTGTATTATTCAAAAGGCCTGCCAGTAACACAGAATCAAATCTGGAGAATAATTTTGACAGCCCAGACTGTAACAAAACCCAACCATGTAAGTGGGTGGAAATCTCAAACTTTCCAACATATAATAGCCAGTTCGAGAACTAGGTATGTAAAAACATCCTGGTGCCAATAAATCGCAAATGGCCATGGGCTCAATATACCTTGAGTATAACTGGAATGGGTTCCAGGAGTTCTTCTGCAACACAAACCCGTCTTGGGATCAAATTTGAATTGTGATTACTAGATCGAAAAGGATGTTGCTTGGGGCAATTCGTATGCCCGTATAAACATTACACAGTCTTAATATGAATGAATAATCATAATATGATCTGGAATGAAGTCAAAATGTATGTGGCAAAGATGACACTAAACCTTATGCATCCATCAATCTTAAAAGTAGCTCAAACAACAATAGTTTATCGCAATGTATAGAACACACACGCAAAGCCTTCAGTATACTCACTATTATTCCCTTTTTTAAATTATCTTCTCAAATCGCACGAGGTGGAGAGTCTCTGAGAAGGCCTTATGGAGAAGGAATCCCAGGCGTATTTATTCACGAAAGCAACTTGCTAGAAACAATGTCGTCATCTTTAATGTGCTGGCTTCTGCCCTAAGACATGCATAGCCAGTCTCCGGTGAACTTTGTAATGTATTATATGTATTTTTGTACACAGTTGGGTACGGGAAATGACGACTTCTGATTCCTGTTAGCAGGCCGAGAGCTTTCCCTTTTTATAATCATGGTGAGCCTTACACTCTAATTTTTCCCTGAAAGACGACCTATCATTCGGTTAACAACCAGCTACCTAACTGCTGCTAGATGAACAGCGGCGAACAGTTAGGGATTGGCACCTAGTCAATCGTACCTAGTGTTTATCAGTGTAAAGCCATTCACTGGCCTTATAGGTCTCTCTCATCAATGAGAGTTATACATAAAGGATCTATCTTTCTCATACAATTACAGAAAGCTAAACACAATGTTAAAATCATCACATATAGCAAGATTTTGTCTCAACTATCATCTCACACAAATGCTTAATATAAACAAAAATATGCATTTCTTCGTGGAAAATCGGAGTCAATATCACTAACTACGTTGATATAAGCATTATAATATGAATTAGCTAACATTTTTTTTAGCTAGCACATCTCACAGAGTAAATTTGAAAAAAGTCACATCAGTTTTTGAGTTGATTTGCAGGAAATGCACAGAGCAGAGAAGGTCCAAGAAGATTGCTATGGGTAAGCACTCTCATGAAAGAACGTCTACGTGGGAACTCAGTTGGACAAGCACACACAAAGACACCTCCCAGTGAAGCATCGACACCGCTCAAAGAAACGAGATTCTGCCTGACAAACCTATTGGAATTCTATAATAGAAAGCAATTGACATTCTCCCACGAGAGAGGTTCCGGTACACACCCAAGGACCAATCAAAAGTAACTGGCAGAGTTTTGAGAATGGTTGGGGTACTATCTAACGCAATAATATTGGAATCGATTGAAAACCTATTAGATAAAAGATGGCAGTTCCAATTTAGTTTTTATTCAAGCACTTAAACTTGCGTACTTAACCATCCCGCATGTGAACATTTCAATCAATTTACTTATACAATGCTGTCCCACAGATCTGCAACCTCAATGTTTACTTTTATAACTTTTAGATCTAAAGATTTTAGAATTTGAATCCACTGTTTCGTCTTCTAACTTGGGTTTATGTTTTTAAGATCCAATTTTCTTTTCCCCCATGATAAACCGTTCATCTATTTGAATTCATTTATCAAGTCCTCTCCTTCTATTCGTCTACAGAGGGAATGTAAACCAAGTTATGTCGGACTGTTTTTCGCAACCCATCCTCCATATAGACAGCTCTTTATAATACTAAATAGACATTGTACAATAATGAACTGTACCGTGTGTATAATAATACACTAGTTACCGCTCTTACATTTTCCTCTCCAAATAATCTCCCGAAACGCTGAACTTATTTTCTCTAATGTAACTTGAATGCCGTTTTCTTTTTTTAAATTTTGCGTACACTAAAGTTAAGCCAGTTTTTACTATTGCAATATATTCTGAATAATTTTGGCCTAGATAATACATTCCATTCTTTCGTGTAAAGCGCTCACTTTTCGGGTAACTAGGTACGGCATAAGAGCAGTCACTGACATTTAAAGGACAGTCGAAAGTCTGAGAAAACGATTTATGAAATAAACAAATTAGGACGATATTCAACGATATACCTGTGATTGCCCTGTAATTAATTTTATGATATCAGAACAAATGGTTTGAGATACTTTGAGCTCTGTAACTACCTCAGACACTCACGAATATTGGAGGAGTGTTGAGTGTGTCATAAGACACAACACTCAAGCCTGAGAGCCTCACCCTCAACACTGACGCTACACTGTGACGCGTCTCCCAACATCACCACTCTTGCAGTCACCCGGTGGAGAAAACCTTCACACAAACTGCACATACATTAAAGAACAAACACCAACATTGACCACCAAGTGTTCACATCAAGTTTAACTATCAATATTAGCACTACCCTCCAAGTCTGAGCTTTTAAAGTTAAAAAACTGGACACCACGAACGCCAGACCTTTTATATTATGCAGCTCTAGCACGGAGCCGCTCCCATCCCCATAATACCAGGCTGGTAGGAGAGTTTTAGAGAGTATAATATGCAAGGGAAGACTAATGAATCTGAAGTTCACAGCACTGAAATAAGGCAACAGCTGGAGGGACATGATCACAACTTAAAAAATATCCGGTGGAATCGACAAGGCAAAAATGAAAGTTGCCTTACTTCAGTGCTGTGAACTTCAGATTCATTAGTCTTCCCTTGCATATTATACTCTCTAAAACTCTCCTACCAGCCTGGTATTATGGGGATGGGAGCGGCTCCGTGCTAGAGCTGCATAATATAAAAGGTCTGGCGTTCGTGGTGTCCAGTTTTTTAACTTTAAAAGTTCAGACTTGGAGGGTAGTGCTAATATTGATAGTTAAACTTGATGTGAACACTTGGTGGTCAATGTTGGTGTTTGTTCTTTAATGTATGTGCAGTTTGTGTGAAGGTTTTCTCCACCGGGTGACTGCAAGAGTGGTGATGTTGGGAGACGCGTCACAGTGTAGCGTCAGTGTTGAGGGTGAGGCTCTCAGGCTTGAGTGTTGTGTCTTATGACACACTCAACACT
>NC_091150.1:52838682-53008682 GCF_040958095.1 Procambarus clarkii | reverse complement strand
ATTACCAACTCGGTCAAATGCTAGAGAGGACGCAAACACAGTGGCCTCCCTACCAGAGCCTCAGATATTAACACCAAGTAAAGCATCCACCACTCCCACTAACACGATAAGATCATTTATATTTGCCGACATCCATGGTAAAAAAACACGCAAATCTAACAAAGTTTATTTTATAGATGGTCTCCTTCATGTGGTAAATGCAGTGTTTGCAGCCCTAACGGAAACTCACATAAAGGACTACCATGATGGTGAAATATGTATTCTCAGAGTACAGTCTTTTCAGATGTGACAGGAAACACAGGCTACAGCGTGGGGTCAGCCAAGGACAATATGTCATCAAGGACACATTCATCTGCACTGAGCTGCTAAACACCACAAACGATATGGTGGAAGTGCTGATAATCAAAATAGAGACCCTAAATGTAGTTATTGTCCTTGTATATACATCACCGGAGACAAACCCTCAGCAGTTTAAAGACCAACTAATGCAAATTGAACACTGCTTGGAAAACTTCACAAATCCAGCCCCGAACATCATCCTGCTTGGGGACGTCAACCTACGGCACCTGAAATGGAAGCACCTGGCCAGTACAGTAATATCAGAAAGAATACCAGGAAGTAGCCTAAATGAAGAGGCACATGCAAATGACCTGCTACGGATGTGCGATAGGTTTGCCTTAAACCAGCAAATAGTAGAACCAACTAGGAAGGAGAACACGCTGGACCTCATTTTCACCAATATTGATGAATTGATCAGGAATATAATGATTACAAATACCTATTACTCAAATCACAACTTAATTGAAGTTCTGACAAGCATGGGGGAATAGACCTTCAAAACCAGTCCTGGTTCCCGGTGGAGATTTCAGCAAAATCAACTTCAGTAATAAACAGATAAACTGGGAGCAAATAAACCAAGACTTCACAAAATAAGCTGGGAAGAACAGCTAGAAAATGCAAACCTGAACCAGTTCCTGGAAAAAAATAAGCTCAGTAGCACTAGAAATATGTTCAAACCGCATACCCCTAAGAAAAAAAGAGGAAGAGATGCAGATTGGAACGGGAAAGTCGTTCCCTCTATAGGCAAAGAAAACGAATCGCGGAACAACTTGAGAGTCGCATCCTATCTCAAGAACGGCGAAGAAGATTAGGTAGAGAAATAGAAACAATGAACTCAAGCTACAAGAATCATACAAAACCCAGGAGAGGCAAAGAGAGCAAAAGGCCATTAGTGAAAGAGAGAAATCCGAAATATTTTTTCTCCTATGCAAAATCAAGATAAAAAACCACATCTAGTATTGGGGCCCCTGCGAAAGGGAGATGGAACTTTCACCGATGAAAACAAAAAAATTAGCGAGTTTCTGAGGAAACAGTACGACTCTGTTTTCAGCGAGCCACTAAACACACTAATGATTGATAACTCAAATTAATTTTTCATGGATATGATATAACATCAAATCATATATCAGACGTCACCCTATCCCCAATGGATTTTGAAGAAGATATTAACAATATGCCTATGCACTCTGCACCAGACCCTGATTCTTGGAACTCCAAATTCATCAAGAACTGTAAAAAACTATTGCAGGCCCTTCACATTCTTTGGAGACAAAACCTAGATACTGGCATTATCCCTGACATACTAAAAACAGCAGAGATAGCACTACTCCGTAAAGGAGGAAATATGGCAGAAGCAAAAAATCACAGACCGATAGTACTAACATCGCACATCATAAAAATCTTTGAGAGAGTGCTAAGAGGTAAGATAACAAAATACATGGAATCACAGCATCTCCATAACCCCGGATAACATTGTTTCAGAACAGGGCGCTCTTGCCTGTCACAGTTGCTGGACCACTATGACATGGCATTAAGATGCCATGGAAGACAAACAAAATGCTGATGTAATTTACACAGATTTCGTAAAAGCTTTTGACAATTGTGACCATGGTGTTATTGTACATAAAATGCGTTCAAAAGGAATTACCGGAAACATAGGCAGATGGATCTACAATTTCCTGACTAACAGAACCCAATGTGTAATAGTCAACAAAATATATTCCAGTCCATCAACCGTGAAGAGCTCAGTCCCTCAGAGAACTGTGCTTGTTCCAGTACTTTTTCTCATCCTCATATCGGACATAGACAAGGACATAATCTATAGCACCGTATCATTCTTTGCAGATGATCTTAGGATTTTTATGAGAATAGGCAACATAGAGGACTCGGCAAACCTATCAGATGTAAATCAGGTCTTTCTATGAGCTACAGAAAATAATAGTGTGTTTAACGAAGATAAGTTCCAGGTCATGTGCTACGGAAAAAATGAAAATATAAAAACGGAAACCACGTACAAAACTCAGTCAAATCATAACATAGAAGGAAAAGGCAATGTAAAGGATTTGGTGCACTCATGTTAGAAGACCTTACCTTGAAAGAACACAATAAAGTAGCCGTCACAACTGCAAGAAAAATGACAGGTTGGATAACAAGAACCTTTCACACTAGAGATGCTATACCGATGATGATACTTTTCAAAACGCTTGTGCTCTCTAGAGTGGAGTACTGCTGCACAATGACAGCCCCTTTCAAAGCTGGAGAAATTGCTGACCTGGAGAGCGTGCAGAGATCCTTTACTGCTAGAATCCACTCAGTAAAACATCTAAACTATTGGGACCGACTAAAGAGCCTAAATCTGTATGCCCTTGAGCGCAGGCGAGAGAGATATACAATAATTTACACGTGGAAAAAAGTAGAGGGGCTGGTCCCAAATCTACACACAGAAATACCATCACATGAGACCAGAAGGCATGGCAGGATGTACAGAATACCCCCGTTGAAAAGCAGAGATGCAACAGGTACTCTGAGAGAGAACTCTATCAACATCAGTCTCGAGGCTACTCAACACGCTTCCGCTGCACTTAAGGGGCATAACTGGCCGACTCCTCGCAGTGTTCGAGAGAACTGGATAAGCACCTCCAAAGGATACCTGAACAACCAGGCTGTGATTCATACGTTAGACTGCGAGCAGTCGCGTTCAACAGCCTGGTTGATCAGTCCAGCAACCAGGCTTGGTCGACGACCGAGCCGCGGGGACGCTAAGCCTCGGAAGCACCTCAAGGTAACCTCAAGGTAGGGTTCTTAATTTATCAGCAAGCTGAGCATGAGGGTTATGATTAGTTTCTTGGTGGGGTATGCAGGGGTCAGGATGTCAAAAGGTACTATCTACCAGGTGGAAGGAAATGCTGTACTCTTTCATCTGTATACACATCGTGAAGTCCCATCATTTCAATATGAGTGGCTGTTCTTTGAATACATTTCGACTAGCTAGTTCCATTACGTATGTGTTCTAATAGTTCAACTGACACAATGTTGCTTTTATTATCACGCAGAAGCTTTAGTCCCCATCATAAGATTGATTTCAAATATTCTATCATGAATGTTCAACTGACACAATGTTGCTTTTATTATCACGCAGAAGCTTTAGTCCCCATCATAAGATTGATTTCAAATATTCTATCATGAATTCTATCATATTATCATAGCAATATGGAAGTTGTAGTGAAGGACCTGGTGACTCTAGTGGGAGCCCTGAGGACAGAGTTGGACTCTCTGCGGGAGGAGGTGCGTCAGCTTAAAAAACAACGAGAAGTAACGAAGGAGGAGACCAGCAGTAAAGGGACCTCGTCTTGGAGAGTTGCGAAAGACAGGGGCCTTAAGAAGACTTTGATAAAGCCGCCTTCAAACGCCATAGCAACTTCAAATTCATTTGACGTTTTGGAGGACGAGTGCTGTGGAGAGACTGTGGATCGCGCAAAAGGGAAAGCAACGAAGAGAAAGGAAGCGCAGGCCCCTCAGAAAGTAAAGGAAGTACCTAAGCAAACATTAGTTGTGGGAGATTCCCAGATAAGGTATTTGGATAGAACGTTTTGTGCTAGAGATAGGGGGAACAGGTTAAGGGTTTGCTATCCCGGAGCTGGCATTGGTGATATTATAAACAACATGAATGATATTATGGCTGGTAATGGGAACAATCCCATTATTTGCATTAGCGTGGGAGGAAATGATGTTGGTCGAGTCAGGAGTGAGGAACTGATTCAGAGGTATAAAACAGCCATAGAGTTAGTTAGGAGCAAGGGAGGAATCCCGATCATATGTGGCATTCTTCCAAGAAAGGGAGTGGGAAATGAATGGATATCGAGGGCACTTGGTGTCAATTGCCGGCTGGAAAGATATTGCAAATCAAATGCAATATCTTTCATAGACAACTGGGAACACTTCTATGGAAGAAATGAAATGTATGCTCGTGATGGGGTGCATCTATCGAGAGCTGGGGTTGTTGCTGTTGCGAACTCGCTAGAAGAAGTGGTTAGAGGTGTTTGTTTGGGTTTAAACTGTTAGTAGATAGAGGTATGGGAATTGATTTGGAGGAAGGAGGTAATAAAAGTATGTGTTTGTGGGAGAAAGGAATTGGCAAAACGATCAGGGAAAGAGAAGGTCCGCAAAATAACAATTCACTTAGGGTATATTACACTAACAGTAGAAGTCTAAGAAATAAAATTAACGAATTAAATGCTCTTGTCTGCACAGAAAAAATAGATATTATTGCACTTACCGAAACGTGGATGAATGTAGAAAATAGAGAACTATTAGCTGAATATCAAATATATGGATTTAAACTATTTCACACAGATAGATATATTAGACGAGGAGGTGGAGTAGCTATATATGTTAGGGACAATTTGAAATGTAGTCTCAAAGAGGGAATCAAAACAGAGCCACACACAGAAACTATTTGGATTGAATTAAACGAAAAAGCTAATAATATTATAATAGGAGTAATATATAGGCCACCAAATTTAGACAGAATGGAAGCAAAGCATCTATGGGATGAAATATCTAGAGCATCTAGATCTAACAGTATTTATGTCATGGGTGACTTTAATTTTAGCGGAATAAACTGGTTGAACAAAACAGGGAATAGTGAAGCAGAAGATTTTCTAGAATTAATTGACGATTGCTTTCTTACGCAACACATTAAGGAACCAACACGGGAAAATAATATTTTAGATTTAGTGTTAACTAACAGGGAAACGCAAATTAATGACATCGAAATAGGGAGTGAGCTAGGGAGCAGTGATCACAAAGAAATCAGATTTAGCATAGAATGGAATAGACCAGTAGGAGAAAATTCTGTTAAAGTGCCAGATTTTCGAAAAGCTGATTTTAATAGCCTAAGAAATTTTTTGGGTCAAATTGATTGGAAAGGCTTGGGTATGGGGTGTGGGCCGGTCTTGGAGCGAGACATGAACCCAGCGATAGGTGACTTAAATGGGGATTTCGATGTGGATTCAATATATAACTTATTTAAGAATATTCTAAACAAAGCACAGGAACGTAGTATACCATACAAATTGAATAGATCGAATACTAATGACCCAAAGTGGATAACAAAGAATTTGAAGAACCTTATAGGTAAAAAGAGAGCTTGGTACAAAAGGATTAAAAATGGGGAGGTCACTTTAGAACAGGAATTCGTACAACTGGTTAGAAATGTTAAAAAAGAGATAAGGAAAGCAAAAAGAAACTATGAAGTTCGCATAGCAGGGCAAGCAAAGACAAATCCTAAAGGGTTTTTTCAGTTATATCGTACTAAGACTAGGGAAAGGATAGGTCCATTAAAAACTGAGACAGGTCAAATAACAGATAGTGATGAAGAGATGAGTAGTATTTTTAATAAATATTTTGTATCTGTATTTACTAAAGAGGAACTTAACAATATGCCTTCAGCCGAACAAGTCTATGTGGGTGGGGACGAGGACAGGTTGACGAGTTTAACAGTTACCAGGGAGGATGTTCTTAAACAAATAGTAAAACTCAAACCAAACAAATCCCCAGGGCCGGATGAAGTGTTTGCCAGGGTGCTTAAAGAATGCAAAGAGGAGCTTTGTGACCCACTGTCAACCATATTTAATAAATCAATAGAGTCAGGCAGAGTGCCGGAGTTTTGGAAAGTTGCTAATGTGATACCAGTTTTTAAGAAAGGAGATAGATCACTTGCGTCTAACTATCGACCAATTAGCCTAACGTCTATTGTGGGAAAGTTACTCGAATCTATAATAGCAAATAAAATTCGTCTTCATCTTGAAAAACATAAATTAATAATTGAGTCGCAACATGGTTTTATAAATGGCCGTTCATGTTTAACAAATTTGTTATCTTTTTATTCTAGCATTGTTGAGGCAGTTGATAGTGGTAAGGATTGCGATGTTGTATACCTTGACTTTAGCAAAGCTTTTGATACAGTGCCACATGAAAGACTGATTAAAAAGATAGAGTCTCATGGTATTGGGGGTGCTATATTAAGCTGGATTAGGGCATGGCTATACCAAAGGAAACAGAGAGTTAGTATAAATGGAATCAAGTCAGAGTGGGAAAATGTTGTAAGTGGAGTGCCTCAAGGCTCTGTCCTGGGACCTCTGTTGTTTATAATATATATAAATGATTTAGATTCAGGTTTGAGTAGCAACATTTGCAAATTTGCCGATGATACGAAAATCGGTAGGGAAATTAATTCGGAGGAGGACTCACTATCACTTCAAGTTGATCTAGATAGGGTTTTGAAATGGTCAAAGGATTGGCAGATGCAGTTTAATGCTGATAAATGTAAAGTTCTGAGGTTAGGTAATGATGATAGAGTTACAAGATACGAGCTAGATGGTGTTGTGATTGCGAAGTCGGATTGCGAAAGGGATCTGGGAGTTATGATTAGTAAGAATTTAAAACAAAAGGATCAATGCATAAATGTTCGTAATAAGGCAAATCGGACACTTGGATTTATTAATCGCAGCGTTAGTAACAAGACACCTGGTGTGGTTCTCAAGCTATATCTTGCTCTAGTTAGGCCCCATTTAGATTATGCAGTTCAGTTTTGGTCGCCATATTATAGAATGGATATAAATTCACTTGAATGTGTCCAGCGTAGGATGACTAAGTTAATTCCCCAAATTAGAAATCTTTCATATGAAGAAAGATTAACAAAGCTTAAGTTGCATTCACTGGAAAGGCGAAGAGTTAGGGGTGACATGATAGAGGTTTACAAGTGGATGAATGGACATAACCGGGGGGATATTAATAGGGTATTAAAAGTATCAACACAGGACAGAACACGAAACAATGGGTATAAATTGGATAAGTTTAGATTTAGGAAAGACTTGGGTAAATACTGGTTCAGTAACAGGGTTGTTGATTTGTGGAACCAATTGCCGCGTAACATTGTGGAGGTGGGGTCCCTCGATTGTTTCAAGCACGGGTTGGACAAGTATATGAGTGGGATTGGGTGGTTATAGAATAGGAGCTGCCTCGCATGGGCCAATAGGCCTTCTGCAGTTACCTTTGTTCTTATGTTCTTATGTTCTAATGCTAGATATATTTAGTTCTTTCCGCATATTGAGAACTTTGGTGGTTATAGGACAGCCAAGTCTATTTCTGAGGGCTTCATTTTGCCTTTTTTCCAGTCTATCAATACTTTCGCCATTTTGCAGGACCAAAGCTGGTGTAAAATAGTCTATCAGAGAACTTATATATGCTAAGTACATAATGTTTGCTATTCTAATATTAATACCGTATTTAGGGATGTACCCCACTACAGTTCTGAGAGCCTTGAGTCTGTCTCTACATTGTTGATGTAAAGACGCCTCAGATCCTGTTGTTCGACACAAGCTACAAGCTGAAGGCTCACACAAGCACTAGAGTAACCTGACCATTATAGCCAGTTAAAGATGAAGTGAATCATTTCTCTTCGCCCCTTACATGGTACTTGTTATAAATGCAAAATGAAAAGTATTCACAAGAAAATTAACAATTGCATTAATGTTGTAGAGTTTAATTTTTTTATATATAATTTTCAGGTACCTATTTTCTGCTAGGTGAGTAGGTGTATTAGGTGGATGAACTTTCCACTTTTTTTAGCAGGTATCTGCAGGAACACACAGGTGGGTACAGAAACACAGGTGGGTACAGGAGCACACAGGTGGGTACAGGAGCACACAGGTGGGTACAGGAGCACACAGGTGGGTACAGGAGCACACAGGTGGGTACAGGAGCACACAGGTGGGTACAGGAGCATACAGGTGGGTACAGGAGTACACAGGTGAGTGCAGGAGCACACAGGTGGGTACAGGAGCACACAGGTGGGTGCAGGAGCACACAGGTGGGTGCAGGAGCACACAGGTGTGTACAGGAGCACACAGGTGGGTACAGGAGCACACAAGTGGGTACAGGAGCACACAGGCGGGTACAGGAGCACACAGGTGGGTACAGGAGCACACAGGTGGGTACAGGAGCACACAGGATGAGTACAGGAGCACACAGGTGAGTGCAGGAGCACACAGGATGAGTACAGGAGCACACAGGATGAGTACAGGAGCACACAGGTGAGTACAGGAGCACACAGGGGGGTACAGGAGCAGACGACTGCTGACTCCTGTTAGCATAGAGCTTTCCTATTCCACAGCTCATGATAAGCCTTGTCTTAGCTTATTAACTGATAGAGATGTAACACATACAGTTATGTTAAAGAAATAGAGAGTTGATTTAGTAAGTGAACGAAGATATTGTGTGTTCTCAATGAATACGGAGAACATGTACTGAACAGGTCGACTGCCTTGAAATAACACGAGGAAAACATGAAGAAAACATGCAAAGAAGTTAACTATTAATATTAATTGGAATAAAGAAATTACCCATATACACTTAAGTAAATGAGTTAGAATATGTTTGACCATCAGTCTTTGTTGTCACCGGGAGATGTGTGTTGCTTATCTAGGATGACCTGAACTTGAAAAACTATTAACAACAAGTTTTACTCTTCAAACGATGTGCAAATATTACATTATACACTTAAAGTAAACTAGTTGAACTGTAATTTGGTGAGGATGAACAAATATACAGATTAAAGGCAACTACAAGTCGGTAATACAATAGATGGATTGATGGATGAAGACTAATCCACCCAAGAGGTGACACGGGCATGAATAGATAGATACTTCACAATAGATGGATGATTGAATGATTAATGAAGCTTCAGTCACCCAGGAGGTGGTACGGACATGAATAGCCCGTTAGTGGTATATTTTTTGGAATGAATGTAATTAATATAGATGGATTGATTGATTGATAAAGATTTAGCTACCCAAAAGGTGGCACGGGCATGAATAGCCCATAATTAGATGGAGTTGTTATTGTTTTAGATTCAGTTACTCAAAACAAAAACTTCCAAGTAGCACGGACTATAGAGAGCCCTTAAGTGGAGGCTCATTGGAGCCATTATCTGTATCAATTGCTGATACTAGAGATCTGGCGATGGATGGGGGGTCTTCATGGTGGATTTCAGTCTCAGAGGACTGGCTGTATCAGTTATGGAGCTGTTGGGTTAATGTAGACCTCTAGGTCTTCTGTTTTTTCTTTGCCTGAGACTTTGGCTTAACTGTGCTGTCGTTGGAGTTTGGTGAGGTGGCCTGCATGAGGAGGTCTTGTACTGAGTAGATGTCGTATTTGTGGTGAGCGGTGAACCTCTTACTAAGATTTCCTCATCTGAGGAGTTCATAACCTCCGTAGTGGGTATTTTCGTCTTTCGTCTCGCAGCCTTAGGTAGGCTCAGGTGTCGTGGATTGGTGGTAGAAGCTATTTCAGGAGCGGTGGTGGTGCTGTTAGCATGTGTAGACAGCACGTCTGCTAGCGTGCCTGTTGAAATGGTAATGGTAGGAGTGATGGGAGCTGGAGAGGGAAACACCTCTGTGCCGCCCGGGTCTTGGGTGGTTCTGGAGTCTGTGTTGAAATCGACCTCGTGGTCGTCCTGGTGGTAGTGGAGGCAGTGAGACTTGTTCCAGGGGCTATGATGGGGGCCAGGCCATTGGCTAGGTATAATGCGTTCAGTTCACTGACAAAACGGTGGTTGTCTGGTTCAGCAAGCTTCTCCGCTAGTCTAATAAGACCAGGGCTAATGCCTGTACGTGATGCAGGCATGATGGTCCAGTGCGCAAAGGCCGCACTTCTGGACGTGGTGCAGACACTTGTTGGTGGGATGGAAGAGCTCGTAGCACTTAAAGCACTGCTGGAGCTCAAGGTATCGTTCTTTTTTACTTGATAGGGTTGTATTTATAAGCCGAAGCAGTAGAAACCTTGTGTGGCAGTCTCCGGTGACCGCAGCTATGGTGGTGAAAATAATCTTCATGGATGATTTGTCGGTGCTGCAGAACTCTAGGTTGAACACACAGGTTCGGATTTTCGTCCTCGATATTATCCATGATTTTATGTTGCGGTCAGTCAGTGATCCACTGGCTGGTCCTGCTGGTAAAAACAGTTCTTCCGGCCAGGAACTGACGTGGGTAGTGAGGTTGTACGTAGTGCTCCTTGCAAAGTATGGCATCGTTGGTCAAGAGTTTTATCTAGTTCTTCCTCACATGAAAAGAAGAGCACAATATCACCACCTTCCTGACTAATGTCAGTGGGTGTGATGCCGGTAACGCCCTTCACGACCTTAGGAATATTGCTTCTCCCGAAAGCATGACCGTCAAAGAGGATAGCTCTAACCTTTAGACGTTTGGGTCGCATTGTGTCCACACCCTCCACGGGTCGCAGTGTGAATGTTAGATGGAGTTTTTGTTGTTGCTGGTTTAGATTCAGCTACTCAGAACAAAAAGTTCCAAGTAGCACAGGCTATGGTGAGCCTGTAAGTTGAGGCTCTTTGGAGCCATTATCTGTATCAATAGCTGTTACTAGAGATCTGATATTAGAGATTTTAGATGGAGTTTATTTGCAAATAATATATTGACTCATAAAGGCAAGTGAGGTGAGTTAGTGAAGTGAAGAAGATTAGTAGTAAGATGGGAAGTAAGCGGAACTAAATTGTTGTTTTCACAAAAAACATTGTTCCTCGAGAGAAAGTCTCGTAGTGGATTAACAAGAACATCTCAGTTATAAACAATAGAAAATGAATGGTAAAACGAGAATAATACACTAAATACGAGAGAGAGAGAGAGAGAGAGAGAGAGAGAGAGAGAGAGAGATGAAACAGGGTAAACGATTTCAAATTCTCACAGGTGAGTGGTGGATGGGGAAGGAGAAAAGGTGGTGGTGAAGGGGGGAGAGATGGGGAGTGACGGGGAGGGAGTGACGGGGAGGGGCAGGATATATGCGCACGGGTGGGAGCACGCGCACACAGTACAGGGTCAACCAATAGAATGGGTCGACACCTATCAGTATCTAGGAATCATCCTGGACACACACATGAATTTTAATGCTGAGGTCACTTACTTGAGAGAGCGAACTGCGGCCCGGACGGCAATCCTCAGGTCGCTAACCTCCCTTTCTGGAGGAGCCAATCTGCAAGTCCTTCGCACATACTATGTACAGGCAGTCAGATCAGTGATCGATTATGCCGCACCTGCACTCACAAATCTATCACACGAACAGTGGAAAAAGCTTGAAGTTGCCCAAAACAATGCTATGAGAGCTGCACTGGGAGCCCCCATGTGGACCAGGCTTGAAACTCTTAGACTGGAGACGGGTTTGCCCTCTCTACTAGAAAGAATATCACAAAGGACAGCTACAATTATCAGTAAGATAATTATTTCTTCTGATCCAATCCCAGTATGGCAGGCCTTGGTGGTTGGACTAGGCCAAAACAATGGAAACTCTTGGGTTGCAAGAGCAGGAAAAGTCCTAAACAGACTACATTTAAAAAGCATGATTCTTGATAGAGAGGGTGATCATCCACACCCAAATTACACTCCTTCCACGCCGTGGGAAGAGCCTACTTTCAAAATAGTAATAGAAAGTCTCCCAATGAAAACGGCTGCCTATGATCCGACAATCCTAAGGCGCATAATAGAAGAGCAAATGTATAGCATAGCAGTAGCAGGAGCCACCCACATCTTCACAGACGGGTCGGTGGACACAGAATATGAGAATGCTGGCGCTGCTCTTTGCACGGCCAGCGTACAGGCATATTGGAGACTGGGAGGACTAGTATCATCAACTCAAACTGAGCTGTTTGCCATACAACAGGCATTCGCGTATGTGATTGCACAAAACACTCAAAATGCAATCATACACACAGACTCAAAAGCTGCACTTCAAATACTAGGACAAAAACAGTGGAAAGATAATGTGGAAATAATTACCACCATTTTGTATCGTGGAGCAGTCGCTAAAGGCAAAGGACTCAACATAACTTTAAACTGGATCCCATCCCATATTGGAATCCCATTAAATGAAAAAGCTGATGAAATTGCTAAATTGGCAACTCGTCATCCAGTGATACATAAAACAATTCAACCCAGCCTAGAGAACATAAAAAACATCATCACCAAAAAACTCTCACATCTCAACAAAGCCGACCTGCACCAGAGAATAGCTGAAGGGTCGCCATCTGCAACATGGTATCTTCAGGCTACCAAATTAGAAAGGTTAAATATCCCAAAAGGAATCCACAGGGAAATAGCAGTTAGGTTATATAGACTACGTCTAGGTTACAGATGCAACTGGGAGATTGGTGAACCCCGACAGAGAGAGAGTGCATCTTCTGCCAAACTGTCACAGAAAAGCCATTACTTCACTATCTACTGGAATGTGAAGCAACCAATGACCTTAGAAGAGCTTTAAGAGTTCCTGAATCATGCAGTGGCCACCCTGAAGCCATCAACACAGCCACTCTCCTGGTCAACAAAGGTGTCCAGCAGCTGGACACCCTCATAAAGACTGTGAAGCAGTATCCTCCCCCGCGATAACAGCTTGATGGTTAAAAAGCAACCTCAGAATACTGAGAAAAAAAAATTGTACCACTTACGGGCTATTCATGCCCGTGCCACCTCTTGGGTGGCTTAATCTTTATCAATCATCAATCAATCAGCACGCGCACCCACAGCAACGCTCCTGTGCCAGGTAAGTCCACTACGGGCTCACCATAGCCCGTGCTGGTTGCCCCGCTCCTGTGCCAAGTAAGACCACTACGGGCTCACCATAGCCCGTGCTGCTTGCCCCGCTCCTGTGCCAAGTAAGACCACTACGGGCTCACCATAGCCCGTGCTGCTTGCCCCGCTCCTGTGCCAGGTAAGTTATGGGCTCACCATAGCCCGTGTTACTTGGAACTTGTTCCAAGTAGCTGAATCTATAACAACAACAACAGCACACGCACGTGGGCGGGAGGAGTCGGGATGGGAGAGTGGACGGTGGGACAAGCTAATGGAAGGATGTGTCGAGAGAGTAGGTGGAAGGAAATTCTAGGGTGAGGTGTATGGACGGTGGTCTCTCAGAGTTGAAGGGGGTGGAGAGGTCTCTCTCTCAGTGGAGGAGGGGGGAGGGGAGGGAATTATCAGGGGAAAGCGCCAAGCCATTATGAATATATAGCACTTGGAAAGGGTCAGGATTAGGATTTAGGATGGGAATGGTGCCCAACCAACCCAAAGGAATAGTGCCCAACCACTTGGACGGTCGGGGATTGAACACAAACTTACATGAAGCGAGACCGTCGCTCTACCGTCCAGCCCAAGTGGTTGCAGTAAGGTAGATGAACAAGGGTAGAGCATGGGACCCATGAATTACTTTTTATTCCTCGTCTTAGTCCTTAGTAACTATGATTTTAATTTCATTTACATCGGATATACAGCAACGAAATTACAAGAGATCAATAAGGCTGGGAACGGGAGCTGTAAACTGACGAAGACCGTTTGTTCCTCGACTTCGGCTCGCGAGTAGCTATTTTAAATGACATTTACATCGGATGAATACATACGAAAATGCAAGAGTGAACTAAGGTAGGGCACCAGAGTTGAAACCCGAAAATAGTTTTTTCTTAATGCGTCTAAAATACGACAGTATTAAATCATGCAAATTAAGCTAAACATAATGAAATTACATCTATAAACAGCTAGAGGTGGGTCCGAGAACTAACGTTCGACTCTATCAATCAAATAACACAGCTCTAATTAATGCACTACCAGAAGCTGGACTCGCTCCAACTCCAATTTTGGCCTAAAACTGGTGACGGCATTGCTCAAATATGACAACTTTTGCTTGTGACCGGGCCGGGCGATTATTGATTCCAGAACTAACGTCTAACCTGGTAAATGACATGATACACTCCTAATTAAGATACTAAATGAAGATGGACTCGCTCCGATCCCAATTTCGGCCTAGAAATGGGGAAGCCTTAGCGACTATTTTTGCCAAACCCAAAAATACGTCGCTAAGGCTTACCTCCTACTACTCTCACTCGCACCCACCACCCACTTCAAAACACCCACTGCCACACTCACACCCACCACCCACTTCAACACTCACACCCACCACCCACCTCAACACACCCACTGCCACACTCACCCCCACCACCCACTTCAACACTCACACCCACCTCAACACACCCACTGCCACACTCACACCCACCACCCACCTCAACACACCCACTGCCACACTCACACCCACCACCCACCTCAACACACCCACTGCCACAATCACACCCACCACCCACTTCAACACTCACACCCACCTCAACACACCCACTGCCACACTCACACCCACCACCCACCTCAACACACCCCTGCCACACTAACACCCACCACCCACTTCAACTCTCCCACCCACCACACAACTTGAGTGTAATTTAGGAAAGTGTGCCCTCTTCCCTCCCTTGACGGGAAGGACCTAGGTTCTTAAGACCAATACATTGTGTTAATTAGCCCGAGTTGCTCTTCAGTTCCTCCTGCAGATCTCTGGGGACCTGAAGCCAGCACATCTCGACGGTGGAAGGTTTTTGGATAACGAATGTGATATTTCTATATATAGAAGAGTGGTTTACATTATTGTTAATGGAGTGTTTGTTAAGGGCGAGTTGCTGTAAGTGTTGAGTAAAATGGAAATGCTGGAATAGTGGTGAAATTGTTGTGTGTGTGTGTGTGTGTGTGTGTGTGTGTGTGTGTGTGTGTGTGTGTGTGTGTGTACTCACCTAATTGTTCTCACCTAATTGTGCTTGTGGGGGTTGAGCTCTGGCTCTTTGATCCCGCCTCTCAACCGTCAATACACAGGTGTACAGGTTCCTGAGCCTGTTGGGCTCTATCATATCTACACTTGAAACTGTGTATGGAGTCAGCCTCCACCACATCACTTCCTGAAGCATTCCATTCAGAATGTAGATGTATGTGTGTGTGTGTGTGTGTGTGTGTGTGTGTGTGTGTGTGTGTGTGTGTGTGTGTGTGTGTGTGTGTGTGTGTGTGTGTGTGTGTGTGGGGTTGGAGGTGCATGAATTAATGGATGGATAGATGAATAGATAGAAGGATATACGAATAGATAGATGGATGGAAAGATAGTTGGATAGAAGGATTAGTTGATGCATGGATAGTAAGATAGATGGACAGAAAGCTAGATGGGTATATGGAAAGCTAGATGGAGAGATACATGAGATGGATGGATGGATAGGTAGATGAATAGATGGATGGGTAGGTAGATGAATAGATGGGTGGGTAGATTGAAATATGGGTTGATAGATGGATGAACGGATAGATGGGTACATAGATAGATGGATATATAGATGACTACATGAGTAGATCGAGGGATAGATAAATTGATAGATTTTGAATATATAGATAAATAGATAGTTGGATAGATGGATATGCAGACAGACACATAGATGGACAATAAAATGGATAGATAGAAGGATGGATTGATTGAAGAACAGATGGATATATAGTTGGATATTTAGATGTATAGATAGATCGAGAGAAAGGTACAGAAAGGTGGATAGCTGATGGATGAATAGAACAATAGATGGATAGAAGTACAGATATGTAGATGGATAGAAGTACAAATATATAGATAGACAGAAGCACAGATATATAGATGGATTGATAGATGAATGGAGATGGATGGATAGATGGACAGATGGAAAATAGACAGACCCATTCAACGCTGGGTGACCCCTCTAGTCTATAAGAGAGAATGTCTGCCTGTTTGAAGTTAGAGGCCACATGCTTGGCCCTACTGTCACCCAGGTTTATAGAGCTGATGGTCTGGGGTCTGGGATGAACATAGGCTGGTTGGAGTTGCCACAATTCAAAAGGGAACAGCGTGTCATGGTCGCATTTAGACCCCCGCGATGTATTTTGCCACTCTTTCCACCAGCTGCACAGCTAAAGTTTTTGAAAAAAAGACATTTTTTTTATTCTTATAGAAGTATACACCACTCTTTATTGATCTCGGGGAAAATTAACAGAATATTTTTTTTTTAGTTTTAATAACCCTGATATTAAAACAGTGTACACTGGACCACAGGTGATAATCTCCGCTGCACTGGTGAACGATGGCCACACACTAACAAGTCGCATCTGGCAACTTCATCAGCTGATCTATTTAATTGTCGCGAAACTGTCACCTGTACCTGGTCATCTCCTCTCGTGTGCACACAGATATATAATATAGATATATAGATTGTTCACGTCGCCACTCACTGCGTTGATGTGGTCCCTCCACAAGAAGCACTTACAGACCATACAGGGATAATATACACCAATATCGCTACCCTACACTTATAATAATGCTGCCAATCGCCTAACAATAAATCAATAATAATATTAATAATAATGATCAGCTACTTCACCTGACTCGAGGGAAAGTTTATCTATCTAAAGACACTCTGCTACAATAGTCGTAGTTATCCTCGTGATGGTAGCTGAGGTCCTCTGCTCCATGGTCGCTCCCTCGTTGCCCAGGGCCGATAAGTACAGGTCCCTCATGACGTCTCCTGGTTGATGGGGTTCTGGGAGTTCTTCTACTCCCCAAGCCTGGCCCGAGGCCAGGCTTGACTTGTGAGAATTTGACTTGTGAGAGTTTGGTCCACCAGGCTGTTGCTTGGAGCGGCCCGCAGGCCCACATATCCACCACAGCCCGGTTGATCCGGCACTCCTGGGAGGAAACAATCTAGTTTCCTCTTGAAGATGTCCACGGTTGTTCCGGCAATATTTTCAAAAAGCTTAGCGTGTAATATCCACATTCGTATCCCTCAAGGCAGATCTTCCCCCTGGTACTGAAGGCCGGATCTGCTCACACCTCCTTCCCCTCACACACATGATCTCGTCGATACTTCCCCAAAGTCTCATTCACAGCGTGCCTTTACCGTGTAGTGGATTAGACCGTGTCACTTCATCTCCACTCAGTCGTACCGGGCACGACCCTCAGGAAACTACACAGTTCCTTCTAGTGCCCTCCAACGTGGTCGTAGATTTGACAGCCTTAGCTCCTGGAGCCCTCTTCACCAGGTGAACTATGCCTTCTTATGCTTCCTGGGAGTTTACATGTCTTCCTCGACGTCTGTGGTAACGACTGTTGCCGAATAAACCACCTTATGTCGCGCTCTCGTCCTTTAATCAGGAGAACTCCCAAGTGCACTTCCGCACTATATTGTTGCTGGTGGAACTCTGAGCTCCGTCGGTGCTCGTGGCCGCACGGCGCCCGCCGTTCCCCCCCCCCATTGGTCAACTCCATCACGTGACCTGCACTGACCAATCGCCAGGGGGCTGGCGCCCCTGCCCTTTGGCGGGAACTCAGTCTCCTCAACGCCATATTGCAAACCTAAAGACCGTAAGCCACTTTCAAGCCCAAAACTAAAATTGCAAATTTAACTCTACATAATAACTTTGACTACCCCTTTATATATATCAAAATAAAAAAATATATTTATCAAAATAAATATAAAAAATTCTCTGAGGAACAGAGAGCGCATGGGATGTAGAGATATGACTCTTACTGCCGGTGTGGGCAAGATATAGGACGGGGAACCGTAGCAATGCAGAGATTGCTGGACAGATGGGAAGTAGATGGCTACATTGATAGATAGATGCATAGCTAAATGGGTGGAAAGACAGATAGATGGCTAGATAGATTGATGAATAGATGAATGCATAGATGGAGTAATAGATAGATGAATGGATAAACAGGTGGATACATGGACGGATAAATAGATAGATAGAACTGATGGATTATTATATTCAACATATTTTAAACTAGCATCAGTCTCGAAGGAATATCGCACGCACGCGCGCGCTCACACACACACACACACACACACGCACACACACACGCACACGCACACGCACGCACACACACACACACACACACACACACACACACACACACACACACATAGATGTCTCTCAATCCTTAGAGCCCAATAGGCTCAGGAACCTGTACACCTGTTGATTGACGGTTGAGAGGCGGGACCAAAGAGCCAGAGCTCAACCCCCGCAAGCACAATTAGGTGAGTACAGTTAGGTGAGTACACACACACGCACAAACACACACACTGTAGTAGTAGTAGACAAATGGAATGCAGTAGCAAGTGATGTGGTTGACTCCATACACAGCTTCAAGTGTAGATATGATAGAGCCCAGTAAGCTCTGGAACCTGTACATTAGTTGATTGACAGTTGAGAGGCGGGACCACAGAGCCAGAGCTCAACCCCCGCAAGCACAACTAAGTAAGTACACACAGAAATGATGGTTTTGAAAAAAACCCATCGCAAGCTGTCACCAGAGGAACACATACACAACATTGTGAGAGAAGCGTATGCGTCGCTTTCCAACTTCAGACTTGCTTTTAATTATATGGATGGTGAGATGCTAAAGAAACTGTTCATGACTTTTGTGAGACCAAAATTGGAATATGCAGCAATTGTATGGTGCCCAACTCTCAAGAAGCACACAAACTGGGAAAGGTGTAATTGTATGCTACAAAATGGCTTCCGGGACTGAGAAAACGAGAGTTACGAGGAGAGACTAGAGGCGTTAAACATATCAAAACTAGAAGATAAAAAGAAAAATAGATGATATGATCACCACTTACAAAATACTAACAGGAATCGCCCAAATTAACAAATAGGAATTCCAGAAACCAGCAACTTCACGAACAAGATGATAATGACTTTCTTTAGTAGACGATCGAAATCTCGATTACGAATTATCACCTGTTTCCCCATGTGAACGTTCGACTCTTTACGATCCTAGGACTCTAAATATTAAAACTTCAAATAATAAAAGTAAGCATGCGATATTTATCATTGTTACATGTATTTAAATTGTTGTTTAAAAAGCGTTTATGTTTCTCGTATTAATGTGTAAAAGTGCGGCAATGTTGTCGTAAGGGACGCGAAAATTCTTGGAATTTTAATGAATGAAAGTGTGGAAAGTTTCGCCATTTCATTTTACTATCAACTTAAGCATATTGGACTACAGGCCGTCTTGCCACTTTAGTACCGGGACTGCAGAGGATTCTATCTGCAGTGAGACCCAGAGAGTGGTTATGCTTCCCTAGATGTGCGTGTAAGGCCCACCGTCCGATCCTTGGTTCGAGGCTCGAACCATATATAGTTTAATGCCATTTCTCAGTTCTCTCGTTATACGATAATACTTATAGAATTGTATTTGCAAATGTAATGTAAACTATTGAATTATTTGTAATTGTTATTCATTTCTTACTGCGGGTTGTCCTTCTGAGTTTCCTAAATTAAAACGCTGATTCACATTTGAACATGATCAAATTCTTCTTTTATAGAGTGTTGGGGTCTAGTTCTCACAGTCGTTCCTCACTTAGCTCAGGAACGAGTTTTGTTCCATAAACTTTATAGACCTTTTTTGGTTTTGCTTCGGGCATTCTCCCGTGAGAGTTTTATATTAGGGCTGCGGAGTTAATTTCAGTAATAAAATCCAGACTTTTTCCTGGATTTAGCGTATGCTGCCCAAGATATTCAGTTAATATATTCACCTAGTTGTATTCACCTAGTTGTGCTTGCGGTGGTTGAGCTGTGCTCTTTCTGCCCGCCTCTCAACTGTCAATCAACTGTTGCTAACTATTATTTATTTTTTTCCCATACACACCCCCAGGAAGCAGCCCGTAACAGCTGAGTACGGGCTCAACCTGCCCATTTGTCTCAGCCTAGTCCGGGAATCGAACCTGGGCCACAGGATTACGAGTCCCGCGCGTTCTCCACTCAGCTACCAGACCCCTGTGCTATGTGATTTTGTGAGTGTGTGTGTATTTACTGATTGTATTTATTATTTGCACCTGCAGGATCGAGTCGTTAGCTCCTGGACCCTGCCTTTCTAATCAGTCCATCCGCCTATTTTGGTCGCACTTATAGTAACGATGAGGACCATAGTACATATACCGACGTAACACGCAATTAGAAAGTAGAAATCGGTACTATTGAATTTGGACAAACCGGAAAAGATTTTCTATTTATTTGGCATAGTCAAACTAACTAAATTTAACCTCCCTAGGCCTAATACACGATATCTAAGGACAAATATAGTACATATGTGTACTATACTAGGCTTGGGTATATTTAAGTTTGCTTTTTACCTTCATTTTTGGGGGACTTTATAAAGTGAATATTACCAACTTACACTAATAGCTTAGTACGTCAATATGTGTACTATGGGGCTCATAATTACACAAACTACTGTCTAAACAGGAGGATGGGTTGGTCTAATAATTGAACAACTACTTGTACGAGGTTCTGAAAGTCGAACACGTTCTAATAGGGTGTTCCGACTTATTTCTCTTCCATCTATCATATATAGTGTATCTCTCTCTCTCACACACACACACACACACACACACACACACACATATCCCCAGGATACAATCCATAGCAGCTAACTCACAGGTACCTACTTATTGCAAAGAGAACAGAACCATCAGGTTAAAGAAACTTCCCATTTGTCTTTGTCTCGACCGGGAATCGAACCCGAGCCCCTAGTTCTACGACCCCAGAGCGTTGTCCACCGGCTGTGTGTGTGGGGGGGGGGGGCATTCCCTCGAGACAGTTGCTGGCATAAGATATGTTGAATATAATAAACCATAACTTCATACATATCGAAAATCAACAGTAACGGCAATGGAACTTTGCTTGACACTTTATAGCATAGTGACCAAATTTTTCGTTTCGTGAACAGGGAACCGGTCGGCCGAGCGGACAGCACGCTGGACTTGTGATCCTGTGGTCCCGGGTTCGATCCCGGGCGCCGGCGAGAAACAATGGGCAGTTTCTTTCACCCTATGCCCCTGTTACCTAGCAGTAAAATAGGTTCCTGGGTGTTAGTCAGCTGTCTCGGGCTGCTTCCTGGGGGTGGAGGCCTGGTCGAGGACCGGGCCGCGGGGACACTAAAGTCCCGAAATCATCTCAAGATAACCCGGAACCCTCTTACCTTTTCGGTCATATTCAAAAACACAAACAAACACACACACACACATATATATATATATATATATATATATATATATATATATATATATATATATATATATATATATATATATATATATATATATATATAACTTTAGAACACTTTCCCACCAGGAGACTCAAACCCTAGCCAGCACAGAAGCCTTCCAGCAACTGGCATAACAGGTACGCCTTTAACCCACTGCACCACGCTCAGACCCTTAAATACTCCGAAATTACCATCTCTTTTAAGGGTCTGAGCGTGGTGCAGTGGGTTAAAGGCGTACCTGTTATGCCAGTTGCTGGAAGGCTTCTGTGCTGGCTAGGGTTTGAGTCTCCTGGTGGGAAAGTGTTCTAAAGTTGTATTACTTCACTTGCGAGTTTAGGCAAGTTGTACATCAAGCATAGACACAGAGTTCTCCCATATTAACAGGGACGTGATGAAAAACGTAAGTAACCCCTCACTTGCTCTAGTTGCCCTTGGGAGGTGGTAATCTTTGGGGTGTTTAAATACCCCAAAATTGCCATCTCTTTTAAGGGTCTGAGCATGGTGCAGTGGGTTAAAGGCGTACCTGTTATGTCAGTTGCAACTGGCATAACAGTTAACAGGGGCATAGTGTGAAAGAAACTCTGCATATTGTTTCTCGCCGGCGCCTGGGATCGAACCCAGGACCACAGGATCACAAGTCCAGCGTGCTGTCCGCTCGGCCGACCGACTCCCTTGCACTCTTTCCCTATGGACCAAGGGTCTCGGATCCTATTGGAACAAAGTTGTACCGGTGATTTATTTCCCTGTACTTGGTTGACTTGTCTCTTTTTGTGTATGTCGTATCGGCCAAGCTCCTGCTTGGCCGATAGAGAGGTTGATGAATGTGGCTGCTAGGGTGGATAAGTTTAGTCCAATGCTAATTGTCATTTTTCCAAGGGCACAGTGTGATTCCATCTGGTCGGTGAGCAAAGGTAACAGAGTTACTATTCAATAGATTGCGAGGCTCTCTCTGCTGGACACTGGGCAAAGGCAAGGCTCATCTTAATGATGTCATTGACTTCGTCGTGTCGTGAGTTCCATCCGCCTAAATTTCCACAGTTCATGATATGCAGTCCATATTCGTATGCATCTGCCTCGCCGCAAATACACCTACGAACAGTGTGGATAAGGGCAGCAAGGCAGAGAACGACTGCAATACGGAGCTGTTGCGGATCAAGACGTGTGCCTGTCGCAGACATAGGGACTACCAAAAGTCCCCTGTATGGGGAGCCTGCACAGCTGTGAGGCGTGCACGATCACTGGGGGTTGTTGCTGCCTCCAGTAAAGCTGTGGTTTCTTTGTCTAAAATGGGGCTGTGACAGCTGGATTGCTTCTTGGTTTTCAACACACACACACACACACTCTCACACACACACACACACACTCTCTCTCTCTCTCTCTCTCTCTCTCTCTCTCTCTCTCACACACACAAACTTTACGCATGTATCGAGGGCCCTCTAGGTCAAACTACTCCCCCTCCCCAGTATGCAACCCAACAACAGCTTTTTAGCTTCTGGGTACCTATTTTGCTGCCAGGTGAACAGAGGCATTAAATGAAATAGAAATGTTCCCAACGATTTCTGTCCCACCCGGAGATCGAACCCGTGATCCCATATTGAGACTCAAGAACTGTACTACGAGATCCCAGACGAAACAAAAATCTTGAATATATGGGCATGACGTCTAAGGGCTGGGACATAGGCCAATGAGCTGGGATATAAAGAGGGAAAACAGTATTGGTGCCCAACCACTTGGACCTTCGGGAATCGAACACTGATTCTGCTAGGAGCGAGACTGTCTGTACCGACCAGCCAATACTCATGGTATATGCCCAAACGCGAAAATTGCTGGGTATAAGGCACCCACCTTCGTGATGTATGTTACTGCGGCTTCAAATTTATTATTATGGCTATAGTGGTAAGCTCAGTTGGGTCACGACCGAAGGATCCCGGGTTTGGATACCTTTGGCAGGACAGAAGCGATTGGGCAAAGTTTCCTTTCGTCTGTTTCACCATGGAAAAAGTGAGTAGATGACAATGGGAAATAACCCAGAGGACACAATATCGAGCCAACGTCAACGTAGAATTGATAACGTTGATACAGCGTTAAATTGACGTTACTTATGCATATAGATACGACTGGGAAGGTGAACCAAATGTATTCCCAGATATTATTCACTAACGATATAATAAGTATGCATGTTTGCCATAACAAGCATGTGTATGTATACGTCCAAACACGTACGTTATGTAGACAAACATACACATGTATTATTAGTGGATAATACTTCCCCAAAAATTGAGTATGGAAGGAACCAAACTTGTCACACACATCTGCGTGCCTGTTACTCTTTTATGTTCCAATACATGTGATATATTCCATGTGTCACGCTAGTCACAAGGATATTACTGCGTAGATCATGAGGATATGACGCAGCGGAGGGTGAGGAGTGAGGGAGGGTGAGGAGTGAGGGAGGGTGAGGAGCGAGGGCGAGGGAGGGGCGAGGGAGGGTGAGGAGTGAGGGAGGGTGAGGGGCGAGGGAGGGTGAGGGGCGAGGGAGGGTGATGAGTGAGGGAGGGTGAGGGGCGAGGGAGGGTGAGGAGTGAGGGAGGGTGAGGGGCGAAGGAGGGTGAGGGGCGAGGGAGGGTGATGAGTGAGGGAGGGTGAGGGGCGAGGGAGGGCGAGGAGCAAGGGAGGGCGAGGGGCGAGGGAGGGTGAGGGGCGAGGGAGGGTGAGGAGCAAGGGAGGGCGAGGGAGGGTGAGGGGCCCTCACTGAAACATCTCTTTCCTACCTGACAAAGCTTTACCGTACATGATATGACACGCCTGGCCTTGACACAGCCCTGCCTTCACTTCTCTAACACAGCCCTTCATTCACTGACGCAGTGCTCTTCTCTTTGACACAGCCTTGCTTCCACAGTATAGTGGACTTTTCCCCCAATTCCAAGTCAATCACCACCTTTACCCACTATATCTATTCTTGCCCCCCCCCCCCCCGCCCGATACCCATTCTTGACTTCTATATCCGTGTCTTGTCTTCTATACACAGTATTGTCCCTATACCCAGTCTTGCCCCCGTGCATGCAGTATCGACTTCTATATCCAGTTTTTACCTTCCTGTACCCAGTCTTGTCTTCTGTACCTATTCTTGACTCCCATGCCCATTCTTCACTTTAATACCAAGTCTTGAATCATATGGCATGTTTTTCCCCATTATTACACTATCCTTCTGTACCCAGTCTTGCCCCCTGTACCAAGTCTTAACTTTTATACCCCAGTGTTGCCCCTATACTCAGTCATTACCTCTATACCCAGTCATTACCTCTATACCCAGTCATTACCTCTATAGCCAGTCATTACCTCTATACCCAGTCATTACTTCTATATCCAGTCATTACCTTTATACCCAGTCATTACCTCTATACCCAGTCTTGAACCATATGGTTAGTTCCCCCCCCCCCACCAATACCCTATCACTACTTCTGTAACCAGTTTTGCCCCTGTACCCAATTCCGATTCTCTCGAGACATCTTGCCCCCACTTTACACGGCCTTAAACATGCTTTTCACCACCTAAGGCTCAGAGCTCGGAAACACCTCACTCACATCACACTGTAAAACTCTACCTGTCATTCAAACTTGTAATCCTTCATCAAGACCAAATTCTTCACCTTAAGGGGAAGAAAATGAAGCAGGGTGATAATTCTAGGTATTAAAAAACAAATTATGAGGGGAAATCGCTAAGCCGATGTGATTATATAGCATTTTTTAGATAAGAGAAAAACCAGTTTAAGCCACAATGACTATATAGCAATTTCAGAAAACCGCTGTTTATTATTGACATTAAAAATTAAAAAAAGAAAAGAAAAAGATGTTGACTACAAATCTTGAGTTGATGTGTGTGTGTTGGTGAGGGGGACCCAGAGGCAACAAGCCCCGCACACCTCACAGCAACTGAAAGACGATAATAACTTTAATTACGGTAATGGATGGGTGAGTTATTTCGAGAAAAGCAGGGAGGCTAAATATGACATGAGAAGCTAAGGTTATCATACTTCTCCCAACAGCTTAACTACACCAGGGTACAGTAATTAGTCGGGTTATTTTCGTATCCATTCAGCGCCTTCCTACCAACAAGCAATTCTTTCACATGCACACAAGATTTCGTCTCGTGTTGGTGTCTTGTGTTGCTTGTGTTTCGCACCTCAGTAGGATATGGGGCCAGAAACGGTTGGGTGCTAAATAGAGGGCTGGGACCAGGAAAGGTTTATTACCAGATTGTCAAGAAGATACTCATAAGGTAACTCAAGGTAATACTCATCATGTATATATATATATATATATATATATATATATATATATATATATATATATATATATATATATATATATATATATATATATATATATATATATATATGTGTGTATATATATATATATATATATATATATATATATATATATATATATATATATATATATATATATATATATATATATATATATATATATATATATATATATATATATATATATATATGTCGTACCTAATAGCCAGAACGCACTTCTCTGCCTACTATTCAAGGCCCGATTTGCCTAATAAGCCAAGTTTTCATGAATTAATGTTTTTTCGTCTACCTAACCTACCTAACCTAACCTAACCTAGCTTTTTTTGGCTACCTAACCTAACCTTACCTATAAATACAGGTTAGGTTAGGTTAGGTAGGGTTGGTTAGGTTCGGTCATATATCTACGTTAATTTTAACTCCAATAAAAAAAAATTGACCTCATACATAGAGAAAAGGGTTGCTTTATCATTTCATAAGAAAAAAATTATAGTAAATATATTAATTCAGGAAAACTTGGCTTATTAGGCAAATCGGGCCTTGAATAGTAGGCTGAAAAGTGAGTTCTGGCTACTAGGTACGACATATATATATATATATATATATATATATATATATATATATATATATATATATGTCGTACCTAGTAGCCAGAACGCACTTCCTCAGCCTACTATGCAAGGCCCGATTTGCCTAATAAGCCAAGTTTTCATGAATTAATTGTTTTTCGACTACCTAACCTACCTAACCTAACCTAACCTAACTTTTTCGGCTACCTAACCTAACCTAACCTATAAAGATAGGTTAGGTAGGGTTGGTTAAGTTCGGTCATATATCTACGTTAATTTTAACTCCAATAAAAAAAAAATTGACTTCATACATAATGAAATGGGTAGCTTTATCGTTTCATAAGAAAAAAAATAGAGAAAATATATTAATTCAGGAAACTTGGCTTATTAGGCAAATTGGGCCTTGCATAGTAGGCCGAGTACGACGCTCTGGCTACTAGGTACAACATATATATATATATATATATATATATATATATATATATATATATGTCGTACCTAGTAGCCAGAACTCACTTCTCAGCCTACTATTCAAGGCCCGATTTGCCTAATAAGCCAAGTTTTCCTGAATTAATATATTTACTATAATTTTTTTCTTATGAAATGATAAAGCAGCCCTTTTCTCTATGTATGAGGTCAATTTTTTTTTATTGGAGTTAAAATTAACGTAGATATATGACCGAACCTAACCAACCCTACCTAACCTAACCTAACCTATATATATAGGTAAGGTTAGGTTAGGTAGCCAAAAAAAGCTAGGTTAGGTTAGGTTAGGTAGGTTAGGTAGACGAAAAAACATTAATTCATGAAAACTTGGCTTATTAGGCAAATCGGGCCTTGAATAGTAGGCTGAGAAGTGCGTTCTGGCTATTAGGTACGACATATATATATATATATATATATATATATATATATATATATATATATATATATATATATATATATATATATATATATGTCGTACCTAGTAGCCAGAACTCACTTCTCAGCCTACTATGCAAGGCCCGATTTGCCTAATAAGCCAAGTTTTCATGAATTAATTGTTTTTCGACTACCGAACCTACCTAACCTAACCTAACCTAACTTTTTCGGCTACATAACCCAACCTAACCTATAGAGATAGGTTAGGTTAGGTAGGGTTGGTTAGGTTCGGTCATATATCTACGTTAATTTTAACTCCAATGAAAAAAAATTGACCTCATACATAATGAAATGGGTAGCTTTATCATTTCATAAGAAAAAATTTAGAGAAAATATAATAATTCAGGAAAACTTGGCTTATTACGCAAATCGGGCCATGCATAGTAGGCTGAGAAGTGAGTTCTGGCTACTAGGTACGACATATATATATATATATATATATATATATATATATATATATATATATATATATATATATATATATATATATATATATATAACCTAACCTAACCGAGGTAAGATGACCACATCTTACCTCGGTCATCTAACCGAGGTAAGATGACCACATTAAGCATCATTAACAGCGAGAGGTGACAGAACTCGATCAGCGGGTTACATATAATCATGACTTGCATAACATTATTTTCCCCCATATCAGTTATGTCTAGCTTATATAATCCGGGACTTAGGCGTATTTTACAAATTAGTTTAATATATGAAGATACAAGTATATACATTTGAAATGATCAGTTGTCTCGTAGAACAGTCAGAGGTGGCGCGGTGGCAACACACTCGCTCCGCACCTCGAGAGGAAGTTAACCTGGGTTAGAGTCCCGGTCAAGGACTAACGGGACGCCAATCCCTAACTGTTCGCCTCTGTTCACCCAGCAGTAATTGGTTACCTGCCCGCCAAACACACATCGAAACTACGACGTTGGTACAACGTTCGAACAAGTTTTAACACCACCTAACCAGTTATAACAACCAATATAGCAAGTTGTAACAACGTTCTAATACGTCGTAAACACGTTAAGCCAAGATGTAACAACTTTATTACAAGTTGTAACAAGCGAAAAATAGAGATAGTTTCGGTTTGTGTTTCCAGGGTGGTTGTTAACTGATTGACGGGTCGTATTATAGAGAAAACTTGAGGGCAAGGCTTACCATGAGTTAAGGGAAGCTCATGGTAACATCTGTGTAAAAAAAGAGGAAACTCACAAATTAGATTTGAGAAATAAACATGAAATATATCTAATATAGTCGACCGCCAAAATGCTTTTGAAGTAAATGTTTTCTATCTTGACTAATTCTGGGTCACTGAGACCGGAAATTACGTTTCAAATTGTTAATTAGCTCGAGTTTTCCTCCAAGACGAGTCTTAAACCTTCTTGCTGCCTACAGGAACTGCTTTGCTATCAATTTCACTGGGTTGTACAGCTCATGTGAGGGAAACTCATGGCAACATGAAGCAGCTGTTGACGTTACATTAACGATAACCATCATCAGTGTCAGCTCTGGGGCGACTTGAGGGTCGTTGCTCCCTTGATGAGTCTGCAGGGAGGAGGCACAAAGTGTTGTACTGTTGTCGTCGTGAGTGGGAGAGTCGTGCGAGAGCTGCCCACTCCAGGGCTGCCCACTCCTGAGCTGCCCACTCCTGGGCTGCCCACTCCTGAGCTGCCCACTCCTGGGCTGTCCACTCCAGGGCTGCCCACTGCAGGGCTGCCCACTCCAGGGCTGCCCACTCCTGGGCTGCCCACTCCTGGGCTGCCCACTCCTGGGCTGCCCACTCCTTGGCTGCCCACTCCTGGGCTGCCCACTCCAGGGCTGCCCACTCCAGGGCTGCCCACTCCAGGGCTGCACACTTCTGAACTGCCCGCTCCTGGGCTGCCCACTCCTGAACTGCCCACTCCTGACCTGCCCACTCCAGAGCTGCCCACTCCAGAGCTGCCCACTCCTGGGCTGCCCACTCCTGGGCTGCCCACTCCAGGGCTGCCCACTCCAGGGCTGCCCACTCCTAGGCTGCCCACTCCTGACCTGCCCACTCTTGAGCTGCCCACTCCTGACCTGCCCACTCCTGACCTGCCCACTCCTGACCTGCCCACTCCTGACCTGCCCACTCCTGACCTGCCCACTACTGAGCTGCCCACTCCTGACCTGCCCACTCCTGACCTGCCCACTCCTGACCTGCCCACTCCTGACCTGCCCACTCCTGAATCTACTCTCACTTTCCACTTTTCCCGTTTCTGGGCCATTTCAGAGGAAAGTACTGAATATATATTATCCGTTCTTTCCCTCTGTCCTCATATTCCAACTCTGTCTTCTTATCCCAGCTCCTTGTCCTCATATCCCAGCTCCATGTCATCAAAGCTCCTTTTCCTCAAATCCAAGCTCCTTGTCCTCACATCCGAGCTCCTTGTCCTCATATCCGAGCTCCTTGTCCTCACATCCGAGCTCCTTGTCCTCATATCCGAGCTCCTTGTCCTTACATCCGAGCTCCTTGTCCTCATATCCGAGCTCCTTGTCCTTACATTCGAGCTCCTTGTCCTCATATCTCAGCTACGTATCCTCATATCCCATCTTCCTGTCCGCACATCGCTTCCAAGTGCCAAATAGTTATATAGTGGCGTCGTGTTTTCACCTGGTAATTAACTGAGGTTTCCCAGCAGCTATAGTTCCTCTTGGCCGAGAGACGCTGCAAGGCAAAACAAAAACCTGTTTTGACCGTCCCTCTCATTGATTTACATTGTTCGTTTACCTCTGAGAGTCATGGGAGGCGGTCACGCAGGGACTGTCACGCCTCCTGTAATTCTCAACCAGTCGTGACTACACGCAATGTCGTCAGTGTCGCCCAGGTGGGGTGCTGGGGTGTCATACATGGTGTTATGAGGGTGCTGGGGTGTCATACATGGTGTTATGAGGGGGCTGGGGGTGTCATACATGGTGTTATGAGGGGGCTGGGGGTGTCATACATGGTGTTATGAGGGGGTGCGGGGTGTGATACATGGTGTTATGAGGGGTTGGGGATGTCATACATGGTGTTATGAGGGGTTGGGGGTGTCATACATGGTGTTATGAGGGGTTGGGGGTGTCATGCATGGTGTTATGAGGGGGTTGGGGGTGTCATACATGGTGTTATGAGGGGTTGGGGGTGTCATACATGGTGTTATGAGGGGTTTGGGGTGTCATGCATGGTGTTATGAGGGGTTGGGGGTGTCATACATGGTGTTATGAGGGTGCTGGGGCGCCAGACATGGTGTTATGAGGGGTTGGGGGTGTCATACATGGTGTTATGAGGGGGGTGCGGGGTGTGATACATGGTGTTATGAGGGGGTTGGGGGTGTCATACATGGTGTTATGAGGGGTTGGGGGTGTCATACATGGTGTTATGAGGGGTTGGGGGCGTCATACATGGTGTTATGAGGGGTTGGGGGTGTCATACATGGTGTTATGAGGGGGTGGGGGTGTCATACATGGTGTTATGAGGTGGCTGGGGTGTCATATATGGTGTTATGAGGGGTTGGGGGTGTCATACATGGTGTTATGAGGGGTTGGGGGTGTCATACATGGTGTTATGAGGGGCTGAGGTGTCATACATGGTGTTATGAGGGGTTGGGGGTGTCATGCATGGTGTTATGAGAGGTTGGGGTGTCATACATGGTGTTATGAGGGGCTGGGGCGCCAGACATGGTGTTATGAGGGGTTGGGGTGTCATACATGGTGCTATGAGGAGTTGGGGTGTCATACATGGTGTTATGAGGGGGCTGGGGTGTCATACATGGTGTTATGAGGGGGTGGGGGTGTCATACATGGTGTTATGAGGGATTGGGGTGTCATACATGGTGCTATGAGGGGTGGGGTGTATCTGACACTTAATCAGACTTTATCTACCAACTTAAGGTAAAATCGTTGATAGGACGCCCTAGTTAAAGATACGTACTCCCATGACAAAAATAAGCTGTGATTTTGGAAGGAGTTAGAGAACCCGAGATGATAGGAGACCCCCCACTGAAAATTTCAATATTGAAAATGTCAATATTGAAATTTGCTGAAGCATTTAACACCACAATGCGTAATGACGGTCAGATTATAAACAATCTTCAGCCCAAATATATATGTAATTCAATGGTGGTAATATATAACAATATTCGTGGCTAACTTTGTAATAAAATAGGATATTTGGTGCCTGAAGAAAATTCATCACTTTTTATTTTTTTCTCAGGGCACAGTAATTTGCCAAGGTCTTCCCCGTGATAACACAGGTTCAAGGGATACTGTACACTGATTGAAGGTTTCTTGCATGCCTCGTGTAATCCCAGCATGCAATAACGCGCGCAAGAACAGGCTATGGGATTAACTTAAGGATATCTTCTGAGTAAGTCCTACACCGGGAGTTTGTGCAAGCTTTTTCTTCCTTGGAGTATATTTGCTTCAGTAAAGTTTTTTTTATTAGCAAAAGCAATAATTATTGGTGTCAACCGCAAAGTTTCGGTTGCTCGTGTAGTGTTTGAAGGAATAATAATTCAGTAGGAATTAATTTTTGTCACGGAATATTTATGCTTATTTTTATGTAATTTCTTACGCTGAATTTAAAATCTGCGGTCAGAAGTTTTCTGTCACACATAGTTTTCACGTGACATTTTTTTTTAATTATTCGGTTATTGAATTTATACGCATTTTATCACTAATAGTTTGCAACATAGAGCTTTCCAGTTTAATCACAGCTTAATGAAGCAAAATTATAAGAAGAGATTTTTGTAGGTGATCAAGTTATGGAGAAAATACAAGATGGAAAGTTTGAGAAGTTCAACCTTGTTGAAAAGAGAACATTAACCCAATTTTTTTAAAATGTTACTCAAGAATGTGACTTAAAACTTCTCAGGAAGTTCAGAGGTTCTCGTGATGTAGTGCATAAACTATTAAGCTTATATAAAGATTTGGAATGTAATAAGTCTCTAAAAATCTACTTCATTGATTCTGATTTGAATTTCTTCCCGAAAAACCTGGACGGTGACAGTGACGATCACAGTGAGCGGTTTCAGCAAGTCATTTCAAGCATGCAAAAGTGGTACCAGGACAATTGGAGTTGTGTTATGCTGGTTCGCTACTGCTGGACACTCACTAGGGATGGTTCCCAAGCTGAATATACCAGGAAGTCATCAAAAACCACCCTTTAGCTAGTATTTTTATAATTTGCCATATGTATTTGTAATATATATGTAAATATGATTTATACAGAATTAACCTGTATATCACTGAAAATCTTGTGTGATAAAAAAGCACTAATAATATATTTGAATTCACGTGAAAAATAGTTAAAATCATGAATGACTCCAATTGTAACAAAAAATTGAAATTATTTTATAAGCACGAAGAATTATTATTGACGTGAACCGGCAGGGTTAAGCTGCTTATGTAGTGTATTCAGGAGCAATAATTATATGTTTGTCAACCGAAAAGTTTCGGTTGCAGGAGCAATAATTACTGATGTCAGCCGGAAAGGTACGGTTGCATATGTAGTGTATGCAGACACCTTCAAATGCTCCGAGGCTCTGCCCAATGAATTTATTGTCTCTATAGTCTATATTTTGCTTGATATTGTAGAAAAAGATCTCTAATGCTTTTATTATCTCTAAAGCAACATTACATGACTCAGAATTATCAGCATTAACATCAACCTCACCAAAATCATCCTCATCATCATCATCCTCATCATATTATCATTGGAGTCATATGTGATTTTAAAAGTATTTTCACGTGAATTCAAATATATTATTAGTGTTTTTAAATCACACAAGATTTTTAGTGATACACGGGTTAATTTTGCATAAATCATATTTACATATATATATTAGTCCGAGTTAACCAGATAAATAACCCAATATAAGAGGTCTTGAGCTACACTATAGTCTCTGGGTGGTGTGAGAGTGCCATCTCAAGTGTCACAATGCAATGACTATATATATATATATATATATATATATATATATATATATATATATATATATATATATATATATATATATATATATATATATATATATGTATATGTAATACACATACATGCAAGTGTCAGTCATTATATACCAGTGTCAGATACCGGTGTCTGCCATCAGTGTCAGTCCTCAGTGTCAGATACCAGTGTATGCCATCAGTGTCAGTCCTCAGTGTCAGTCCTCAGTGTCAGCCATCGGTGTCAGCCATCAGTGTCAGTCTTCAGTGTCAGTCCTCAGTGTCAGCCATCAGATACCGCAGGTAAAAATCTCATGCATTATATTAAACCTTTGCAGCCGCTCCTGCTACCCGGGTTACCCAATATCGTTTTCCGATGGCAATTTTTGTGAATATTGGAGACAATGTGCCTTTTAAGTTTAGCAGAATTTTGTAGATTTTATTTGGTACATTCGCCCTAAATATAGAATTTAGATATTAACACAAACAAAAACTTTACGATATCGTAACGAGAGCCATCCAGCTTCTCCCTACTGCGGGGAAAAAAGAATGCGGAAAATGGAACTGTGTTGTTTGAATTGTTTGAAAAGTGTAGTTTAGATATTTTCCATAGAGACAATTTTGTGGGGGACAGAGGTAAGCCGGGATGACTGTGTAGCAGTTAGAAGGGGTGGTGCCCAACCACTTCGACCCTCGGGGGGGATTGTACGTCGACCTTCATGAAGCGAGGTCGTCGCTGTACAAGTTCAGGTTTATTGAGAAAAGGAAGTACATCTCAAAAGGATTGATTAGCTATCCTTAGAGATGTACTTCGTTTTCTCAATGAACTTTGAACTTGTTCAGCGACGACCTCGCTTCATGGTGGTCGAGGTACAGTCCACCGAGGGTCGAAGTGGTTGGGCCACATTTCAACAAGGAAAACGGGACATATTTGTTTAATAAACTTGCTTAAAACTGAATTATTCTAGAGTCTACATTATTATAGTCTTCCTTCTCTCTTAATGTTCACATTTTGTAAATATTTAGTTGTGTAACCTGTGTTATCATCGAGGTTCAGGAGCCTCGAACAGTAGTTCGAGGCTTCTAGTGCCAGGGTTGAATAAAATGTTATTATCCATGTTTATTATTGTTAACAATTGATTTGACGCGGGGGTTTATCATCTAATTCTTCCATGCACCAGAGGCAGCTCAGGTAAGGCTTACAGTTCCCGTTGGGCACAGTTGGTGCCTCTGGAATCCTTCCCTATTGTGTCTTGCTCATTGTGTTTGTTGCTAGAGCGACCGTCTCCCAAGCTTGGGGGTCCAACACCACCCAAACTATAATTGTTGCTACCAGTTGATTCGAATCACTTAATGAGAGATGAAATTGTTGAGAGAAGTTTCAAAGCTTATAGGATCGCCATTCATTTGGTCGGTGACGTCCACAGAGTGTTGAAGGCAGCGAGGGCCACAGTTGGGCACTAGAAGAGTGATCTTAATTAGGTTTCTTGGCAGTAGCCGGAGCCTTATTTGATTGGCTGCGGAGTCTCGGACAGTATGCCGCAGAGCTCCTCCGGCAGCGTGCGGCAGAGTCGCTCAAGCAGTTTGAAGCAGAAAGACTCAGGTGGTATACAGCAAAGAGCCTGCGGCAAGAAAAGTGAGGGCGCAGCGGGCAGGGGAAGGTGAGGGCGCAGCGGGCAGGGGAAGGTGAGGGCGCAGGAGGCAGGGGAAGGTGAGGGCGCAGGTGGCAGGGGAAGGTGAGGGCGCAGGAGGCAGGGGAAGGTGAGGGCGCAGGAGGCAGGGGAACGTGAGGGCGCAGGAGGCAGGGGAAGGTGAGGGCGCAGGAGGCAGGGGAAGGTGAGGGCGCAGGAGGCAGGGAAAGGTGTGGGAGCAGGAGGCAGGGGAAGGTGAGGGCGCAGGAGGCAGGGAAAGGTGTGGGAGCAGGAGGCAGGGGAAGGTGAGGGCGCAGGAGGCAGGGGAAGGTGAGGGAGCAGGAGGCAGGGGAAGGTGTGGGAGCAGGAGGCAGGGGAAGGTGAGGGCGCAGGAGGCAGGGGAAGGTGAGGGAGCAGGAGGCAGGGGAAGGTGAGGGTGCAGGAGGCAGGGGAAGGTGAGGGCGCAGCGGGCAGGGGAAGGTGAGGGCGCAGCGGGCAGGGGAAGGTGAGGGAGCAGGAGGCAGGGGAAGGTGAGGGAGCAGGAGGCAGGGGAAGGTGAGGGCGCAGCGGGCAGGGGAAGGTGAGGGCGCAGCGGGCAGGGGAAGGTGAGGGAGCAGGAGGCAGGGGAAGGTGAGGGAGCAGGAGGAGGTGGTGGTCATCACCCAGCAGCAGGAGAGTGATGGCGTAAGCTCCAGGTACAACGATGGTGCGGGAATTCCTGTGTCTTTTTGTTCCAGCCGGTAATGACGCTGGAGCTCACCTGGGAGGATTTCGCTTTCTGGTCAGCGTTCAGTCAGTGAGGACCCCCGCCCACACACCTGGTCATCCATCAGTCAGTGACGACCCCCGCCCACACACCTGGTCATCCACCAGTCAGTGAGGACCCCCGCCCACACACCTGGTCATCCATCAGTCAGTGAGGACCCCCGCCCACACACCTGGTCAACCATCAATCAGAGAGAACCCCCGCCCACACACCTGGTCATCCATCAGTCAGTGAGGACCCCCGCCCACACACCTGGTCATCCACCAGTCAGTGAGGACCCCCGCCCACACACCTGGTCATCCATCAGTCAGTGAGGACCCCCGCCCACACACCTGGTCATCCATCAGTCAGTGAGGACCCCCGCCCACACACCTGGTCATCCATCAGTGAGTGAGGACCCCCGCCCACACACCTGGTCAACCATCAATCAGAGAGAACCCCCGCCCACACACCTGGTCAGCCATCAGTGAGGACCTCCGCCCACACACCTGGTCAACCATCAGTGACGACCCCCGCCCACACACCTGGTCAACCATCAGTGAGGACCCCCGCCCACACACCTGGTCAACCATCAGCCAGTGAGGACCCCCGCCCACACACCTGGTCAACCATCAGTGAGGACCCCCTCCCACACACCTGGTCAACCATCAATCAGTGAGGACCCCCGCCCACACACCTGGTCAACCATCAATCAGAGAGGACCCCCGCCCACACACCTGGTCAACCATCAGTGAGGACCCCCGCCCACACACCTGGTCAACCATCAATGAGGACCCCCGCCCACACACCTGGTCAACCATCAATGAGGACCCCCGCCCACACACCTGGTCAACCATCAGTGAGGACCCCCGCCCGCACACCTGGTCAACCATCAGTGAGGACCCCCGCCCACACACCTGGTCAACCATCAATCAGAGAGGACCCCCGCCCACACACCTGGTCAGCCATCAGGCGACCTGTCACAGAGAGAAGATCTGAAATACGGAACATTGTCTCAAGACACTTGTGGATGAGAAATGTCTCGCCTCCTGTCATCTTGGACGCTAGGGGGATGAAGTAAAGACCCATCCTGTCTCATTCGGACAGTTCTGTGTAAGAAATGTCTCGTGTCACCGAGCTCAGACAGCTTCGGGACTCACAACTCCCCAACATGAAAGATTGGAAATAATGAAAAAAATTAATTCTTTTAGGACGTGTGTGCAAGGAGCTGAATTTTTATGCAGTTTGGTAGAAACGTGAGATACATTCATTATTGGCTTTGTCAAAGTGTGTGTGTGTGTGTATATATATATATATATATATATATACACACACATATATATATATATATATATATATATATATATATATATATATATATATATATATATATATATATATATATATATATATATATATAATATATATATATAATATAATAATTTCGTTGAAACGACTGAAAGTTTTAGATTTATGATTCTGGCATGAATCATCTCGATAATCCTTATGTTTTTCTTCACTGGAGGAAGAAGATTAGAAATTAACTCTCCAAAGTTCATTTTACATTTTTTTTTTTAACTTTGGAGACCTCTGTCCGTGTGTTGCTGGAGACCTTTGTCAGTGTGTTGCTGGAGACCCCTGCCAGTGTGTTGCTGGAGACCTCTGTCAGTGTGTTGCTGGAGACCCCTGCCAGTGTGTTGCTGGAGACCTCTGTCAGTGTGTTGCTGGAGACCCCTGCCAGTGTGTTGCTGGAGACCTCTGTCAGTGTGTTGCTGGAGACCCCTGCCAGTGTGTTGCTGGAGACCTCTGTCAGTGTGTTGCTGGAGACCCCTGCCAGTGTGATGCTGGAGACCCCTGCCAGTGTGTTGCTGGAGATCCCTGCCTGTGTGTTGCTGGAAACCCTTGCAAGTGTGTTGCTGGAGACCCCTGTCAGTGTGTTGCTGGAGATCTCTGGCAGGGTGTTGCTGGAGACTCCTGTCAGTGTGTTGCTGGAGACCCCTGCTAGAGTGTTGCTGGAGATCCCTGCTAGAGTGTTGCTGGAGACCCCTGCCAGGGTGTTGCTGGAGACCCCTGCCAGGGTGTTGCTGGAGACCCCTGCCAGGGTGTTGCTGGAGATCCCTGCCAGTGTGTTGCTGGAGACCCCTGCCAGTGTGTTGCTGGAGATCCCTGCCAGTGTGTTGCTGGAAATCCCTGCCAGTGTGTTGCTGGAGACTCCTGTCAGTGTGTTGCTGGAGACCCCTGCCAGTGTGTTGCTGGAGATCCCTGCCAGTGTGTTGCTGGAGATCCCTGCCAGTGTGTTGCTGGAGATCCCTGCCAGTGTGTTGCTGGAGATCCCTACCAGTGTGTTGCTGGAGACCCCTGCCTGTGTGTTGCTGGAGACCCCTGCCAGTGTGTTGCTGGAGACCCCTGCCAGGGTGTTGCTGGAGACCCCTGCCAGGGTGTTGCTGGAGATCCCTGCCAGCGTGTTGCTGGAGATCCCTGCCAGTGTGTTGCTGGAGACCCCTGCCAGTGTGTTGCTGGAGATCCCTGCCAGTGTGTTGCTGGAGACCCCTGCCAGTGTGTTGCTGGAGATCCCTGCCAGTGTGTTGCTGGAGATCCCTGCCAGTGTGTTGCTGGAGACCCCTGCCAGGGCGTTGCTGGAGATCCCTGCCAGTGTGTTGCTGGAGATCCCTGCCAGGGTGTTGCTGGAGACCCCTGCCAGTGTGTTGCTGGAGACCCCTGCCAGTGTGTTGCTGGAGACCCCTGCCAGAGTGTTGCTGGAGACCCCTGCCAGTGTGTTGCTGGAGATCCCTGCCAGTGTGTTGCTGGAGACCCCTGTCAGTGTGTTGCTGGAGATCCCTGCCAGTGTGTTGCTGGAGACCCCTGTCAGTGTGTTGCTAGAGAGTAGAAGTAGTGTTTCGGCCCATACTGTGTGGGACTGGCCCATGATTTACTGAGAAAGGTAAACTCACCGGCGTGAGGACCATCGAAGACAGACTCAGGGAGGGAACCTCGAATCTATCTTATGGAACCTTTTATCTTCTATCTCCAATAGAAGCTAGAAGTGGACTCGCCGGGAAAGAAGATTCCAGACTGTGGGAAAGTGACACCTGCAGTGTTATGTCATGTACATATGTGTATATATGGTTGAGATGTACACTTGATGATGGTTCTGTTTAGTGTTGTCTTCCCCCTGAGAGTGATTATTACTGCCAGTTATTGGTAACTTACCTATGACTCAGGGTGGGATCGTGTAAGAAGAGGCACTAAGGACCCATATACAAGGTAGAAGAATAGTGAGGAGAGGAAATGCTGTAGTCGAAGAGAGTAGTGCCAGGGCTTAACCCAGCTGCAGGCTTAGTGTGGCGGGTACATCTTTGCAATGTGTCATGGCCACCCAAGCGCCCTGGGAAGTCCTAATTGTACCGGAAGTCCCGCCATGCCGTAGCGAGATGTCTGCCCCCTATTTTTTTGGAAGGGGGGGGGGAGGGGGCAATATAAGAACTATGGTTGGTTTTGAGGTTAGTGGGTTTGAGGTTAGTGTTATGTATACAGTGGTGCAAGTGGCGGGTGTTGGTGGTAGATGGTTAGTCTGTGTATCTGGTTGTTGGCTAGGTGTTTCCAATGGGTGATCAAGGGTGGTGGTGTGTTAGCCCAGAGATGGAGGGATTCAATCTTGATGAAATCATCCCAGCGGGTTCCATATATCCACCTCAGAGAATTGTTTCATGTGCGTTGTAGTTCCATTATGTTCGTGTGTCCTGCAAGCATTAGGGCGGCCGGAGCGTATGTTATGAGGGCGGATTAGGGCTTTGTATTGGTGTATCTTGGAGCGGATGTGCTGGTTTTAGTCTCTATAGTCTGTGTAGCGCTATATTTTGGCTAGTGCATGTTTGTTTGCTATGTGTACTCACCTAGTTGTAATCGCCTAGTTGTGCTTGCGGGGGTTGAGCTTTGGCTCTTTTGTCCCCGTCTCTCAACCGTCAATCAACTGGTGTACAGATTCTTGAGCCTACTGGGCTCTCAAATCTGCATTTGAAACTGTGTATAGAGTCTGCCTCCACCACATCACTGCTTAATGCATTCCACTTATCTTGAGATAATTTCGGGGCTTAGCGTCCCTGCGGCCCGGTCCTCGACCAGGCCTCCTTTTTGTTACACCCCCCCCAGGAAGCAGCCCGTAGCACCTGTGTAACTCCCAGATACCTATTTACTGCTAGGTAACAGGGACATCAGGGTAAAAGAAACATTTTGCCCATTTGTCTCCGCCTCCACCGGGTATCGAACCCGGAACCTCAGGACTACGAATCCGAAACGCTGTCCACCCCAGCTGTCAGGCACCCACTTGTTAACTACTCTGACACTTAAAAAAATATTTCCAAAGTCTCTGGCTCATTTGGGTACTAAGTTTTCACTTTTGTCCCCTTGTTCGTGTTCCACCCGTGCTAAAGAGTTTGTCTTGGTCCACCCTGTCAATTCTTCGTTCGCCCTGTCAATTTCCAGTGTGTGTGTATCCATAAGTTATTGTTGAGGTTCAATCCGAGTACAGTAGTGGTTTTTTTTTACTGTTATAAATGTGGGGGCTAGAGAATGTGAGTATAGACTGACTGGTATGGTGTTGACCCCTTTGTTGTAATAGAAGTATATGATGTTGGACTTCGTGTGATTGGTCTGAATCCTCCAGTCGTATTCCCATGTTGTTACGTTTTCTGTTCCCTGCTGTGAGAGTCGTGAGAGTTCGTCAATCAGTCGTGTGGTTATGAGTTGTGTCACATCGTCAGCGTAATATATCTTAAGAGATTTAGGGTGAAGAGGGTCAGACAGGTCATTTGAGTATAGGGTGTAGAGGGATGGTACAAGAACAGAGCCCTGTGGGACCCCAGAGTGAAGGGGAAAGTACTCAGAATGAAGGTTTTGGAAGCGGATCCTCATCTGTCTGTCGTCCAGGTAGTTACAGAGCAGTTTCTAAGCAGGTAAGGGTAGGTCGACGTTGTTGCAAAGTTTGCATGTAAGTCCCTCGTGCCATACAGTGTCGAATCCCTTTTCTACGTCTTTTGTCACTAGAGCCATTTTGCGTCGTTCGTTGTGGTTAATTTGTATATAGGTCATGTTGAGAGCGTCGTGTGTCGATTTGTGGGGTCTAAACCCAACCTGTTTCTGTCAATAAATCATTGTCTTCTGGATGGTATTTGAGTCAGAAGTTTATTAGTCTTTAAAGACCTTTCCAAGAGTTTCCATTATGCTTATCGGTCGATAGTTTGGCTTGCCAGGTTTAGGGATGAGGATCGCCGTCGCTTTTTTAAAGAGGAGGGGAAAGTAACCAGAAGCAAGGGAGACATTGTAAAGAGCAGTCAGCGCGTTTATGAATGTCATAGGGATGTGTCTTACGCGTTCTCGATCAATGCCAGAGGCTCCAGGGGCACTGCGGGGATGGGGGGGGGGGGTGCTAAGCAGCATCGTCTTGACCTCGTCTGTTGTCAGCGGGGTCGTGAACGGTGTCTCAGCGTCAAGTAAGTTGTTGTCAATGTGTTTGTCTGGTGTTGTCTGGTTTTCGTGTTGGGTGATCTACGGTGTGACTCTATGTATGTTTATTTGGAAGTGCGGTTGGTTGGGAGGGGGGGGGGTGAAAGAGTGTCTGCTAGTGATGTTGGAAGACTTGTGTTACGCTGGCTGGATCTGTAATGTGTGTGTTGTTATACAGAATATGTTTGACAGTGGTGTAGTTGCTTCTCCTGATTTTTTTATTATGAAATTCCATAAGTCTTGGGTGTTTGTTTTCCTGCGTTGTTCAGTTGTTTTGACTAGTCGTGTCCATAGATTTGCGTGATCGGTATCTAGACTAGTGAGTATGTGGTTGTCTGGTATAGTGAGGTCCCAGAGTACTTGGCCGTGTCTGTGTTGGGTCTGTGTGTACCGCGCTCGGCACGAGGTCTCTTGGTCCGCATGGAAGGGTCAATTGAGTATAGTTTATATAAACTGCCCGAAAGCGAACTGCCCGAAACGCTTTGCGTAATAGTGGCTTTAGGCATTGTATGTACTAGCTCTAACTATAAATCTATCAACTTCTGTAAAACCTATTGTATGTATGTACTTTACCTGAATAAACATTTATTTATTTATAAACCGCAATGGAGGGTCGGGGAGAGGGAGGGAAATATGGGGCGGGGGCGAAGAAGGAGGGAGGAAGTTATAAGGGGAAAGTGCCAAGCCATTACGACTATATAGCACTTGGAAAGGGTCAGGATAAGTATTTGTGATGGGTCGGGGGGAGGGGGGAGGGTGGAGTCCAACTACTTGGATGGTCTGGGATTGAACACCGACCTGCATGAAACGAGACCGTTGTTCAACCGTCCAGTCCAAGTGGTTGGACAGGGCGAGGAAGTAGCGGGTGGAGGGTCCATCAGGTGTTGTTGTTGTTGTTGAGTTAGGGGCGACGACGATCGTGGGATCGGATGCGCCCCGGAGTACCCGTGAAGGGCGAATCGCAAAGTCAGGAAAGGCGAAATGCCAAGCCAAAACGCGAAACGAGAGACGCCAAGCACTAGAAACTAATATGCCACACGGCAAAGCAACGCACAAAGGGAGAGGCAGAAGCACATAATAGAACAGGACAAACAAACAGCCAGAAGGGCACACAGAATGTCATAGAGCAAATACACAGGAAATCGGAGCACATACTTGCCCGGGAACTTGGCCCGCGGGAACAGCACATTAAACGCCTCCCAGAACACCCATTGCAAAGGGTCCCGTCCATCCACCGGGGACGCCATAACATCCGGAACCGGGGCAACAAACACCTGCAAACTGGGGACCCAGATGGTAGTACTCAGGAGGCGAGAAGTCGCTACCCGCCCCCACAGGAAGGGAACTTGCCCACCATGAAAGCACTCCGGTCCGTCAGACAGCAGTAACTCGGCAATCTTCGACCAGTGACCCGGCGGCATCACAGACGCCGGCAACACGTCCCCCAGGGCCCCAGCGTGCACCCGCACCACAGGGGCACCAGCGGCCCCAGGCACACCACCACATGACAGCAGGGAACCCGGACGGCGCGCATCCTTCCGTAACTTCACCACCAGGCCACGCCCAGCACCAGAGTCCACACCATCCCTGGCAGCGGAAGCCACCACCCCCACTGTGGAGAGTCCCCCGGCGGAGAAAGAATCGAAGGCACGTCCGAGACACAGGCACCAGCACCAGCAGGCCAACCCGTTCTCGCAAATTCGCATAGTCAATATTGACTTATTAACTACGTGCATAGGTGATTCATAATATTCAGGTGCATTCAGGTGCATAGGTGATTCGTGCATAAAAGCTTCATAGAAAACACCGACCTTACCTAACCTTGTTAGTATGTTAAGATAAGCATCTTATTGCTTCGTAATTACAATTATTACTTAACCTATACCTATAATAGGTTAAGTAACAATTGTAATTACGAAGCAATAAGATGCTTATCTTAACATACTAACAAGGTTAGGTAAGGTCGGTGTTTTCTATGAAGTTTTTTAAGGGTATCTATTATGTTTAGTATGTCACCTATGCACTTATTTAATAAGTCAATATTGACTATACTAATTTGCGAGAACGGGTTGGGCAGGCACATGGACCTCCGCCACCACGAACCGCGGAGACATCGACGCATCCGTATCCACACTGTCAATACCCGAAGCCCCACAGTCACTGAAGTCACCAACGTCGGCCCAGGAAGAGGACGAACGCCGGGAACGTTTGGGCACCGGCCGGATATCTTCAGAGCCGGTAAGAGACCCAGAAACACGGGTACCACGAGCCGAAGGAACCGACGCCAGGACGGCAGCAGCCTCTACCACAGGGGGAACCGGGCCACACACAGCAGGAGGCTCCGCAGCCACCCCAGCACCAAGCACATCCGGGACTCGAGTCACGGACACAGGGCCAGGCGCAGCATCAGAAGACGAGGGAGAAGACAGCGACGTCACACAGGGGCTCCAGTAAGGCCCACGGGAGCAGCTGGAACAGTGACAGGATCAGGCAGACCAACCGACGGTACCTCAAGAACCGGAGGAGGGACGGCAACAACCGGAGGAACGGCAGGCGCCGCCGGGGAAGCTGCAGCAGCAAACGGGACGTGCACCTCCTCATCAACATCAACGGAGACTGCCTCCAGAGGGAGCGGCGGGAAATCCTCGTCACGGAACAAGTTGACAGGAGCAGCAGGGGCCTCAGAGCAACCGGCAGCCTGATGCCCCAACAGGCCACACCAGAAACAGGTACGAGGCTGCCGGGCATAATACACCCGGACGCAGTACCCCATAAGCCGGACAGAAGAAGGTATATCCGACCGCAAGTGCATCCCCAATGTGCGAATGTTCGTACGGCTCCCAGCATACCGCCCCGAGGAGAGCGTGTTCACCCGCACGCTGACAACAGTACCAAACCCCCCGAAGTAACGCCGGAGGAGGTTATCGGGGAATTCCAGGGGCGCACCATGGATACTGACATAAGTCAGGGCACCACTGCGGTCCGAAATCGCCACAGAGCCGGCGGCATCGTCTGGCAACGGCAACGTACGCCCCCCGTACCGACGGAGGAAGTCCCGGTACTCGTCCTCCCCCACGAACTTAATAACAACCCGATGGGCCGTAACTGGCTCCACACCGTAAACATCTTCCACCGGGACACGAAGCATGTCACACATCACCATCTCGATGGTCGGATAACCAGCCTTACAAGTGAACTCCAGGCCCACGGTGTTCACACGCTGAACAGGAGGAAGATGGCCCCCATGTCAGAACTGCCACGTCAACGCTGCCAGGCAGGCAACAAAACTGGTAGGGCAGGGACGCCCACACCACCTGGTGACCAAAACAGCAAACAACTCCAACAGCCACGGAGGGTCGGTAAATGTCCTCACTCCACGGCCGCTAGCAGTCGACTCCGTCATCAGGTGGGGTAGAGAGGGGTGGGAGTAGTGAGGGGTGCGGGGTAGTGTTGGGTGGGGGGTTGTGAGGGGTGGGGGGTAGTGAGGGGTGGGGGGTAGTGAGGGGTGGGGGTAGTGTGGGGTGGGGGTAGTGAGGGGTGGGGGTAGTGAGGGGTGGGATTGTGAGGGGTGGGAGTAATGAGGAGGTGGGGGTAGTGAGGTGTGGGGGTAGTGAGTGGTGGGAGTAGTAGTTTTATTTTTATTTTTTTATTATTTTCTACCACAGACGTGGCCACACATTTACAATGCTAACCAGAATATATACATTTTCTTCTGTCCTCCATGGACAGGGTTAGAGATGTGTTAAACATATAGTTTAAGGGTTTATTGAACAATCAAACACAGAAGGTGAGTCGGTGCTTTTAAAATGCTAAGCTAACCTACATACGTAAATACATAGATACACAGATTTACGTATGCCCTACATAAAGTATTCGATGTGTCTTTTATATAGTGTCATAAATGTGCATTTACAAAGGTGAAATGTAATTCTGATCTGCTTCCATATATACTTTACACACATACATATTATCACACACACATACGTACATATACATACATATATACACAAACATGCATTCACATACATTTTTCTTTTTTACTCTATCAGGGTGAGATAGCTGATAAAGAAACTAATGTGCAATTAAGCACTTAATCACTGAAGGTGATTAAGGTGCTTTTACAAGCTCAGGTTATATAGTTACACCACCTACATACATTGTATAATTGATACATTACATGGTTAATCTTGAGTAGTGGAACACGGGGCCGAAGGGATGGCGAGGCGTCAACGCAGTAAGGTGTACCCCAACATCACCACCACCAGGGTGGGCGCCGGCCGCTCTCCCTCACTCACCACCTCCACAACTTTCTTCATCAAAGCTCTCTCTCTCTCAGGCAACTTTATGGACAAAACTCGCTGGAGCAACTTTCGTGCAGCATCTTGACGCCGCAGATGACACGGTTACCCTGGCAACGCTCAGATTTACCCAGCATCTTCTCACACCAGATGGGACATTCCAGCTGCAAAAGATGACACTTATTCTTGCAGCAACAGATTCGACACTTAAGCTTGCAGCAATGAGATCTTTCCAGCAACCTTCGACGAATGGGGCGAAGGCTGCTGGAAGTCTGAGCGCACACCCTTATAGGTCTTATCAACACACACACACTCTGTCTCTCTCTCTCACACACACACACACACACACACACACACACACACACACACACACACACACACACACACACACACACACACACACACACACACACACACACACACAACACACACACATACACACATACACACTTCATCATGCAACCCTCCACTCTTCCCCCTCACAGCCCGTTCAGCATGTGCCCCTGCACTCCTACCCTCCCTGGTGTCTCCCCTACACCACACACACACTCTTTCCCCCCTTCTCCCGCACTACGAAGTCCCCCCTTCTCTACCCCCACGCACTCTCCTCATGCCCCCTACCACTCTAACCATTTTCACCTCACATTATCTATATCACTGTTAAAAAGATCTTGCCCCAGAACATATCTGACTTCTTATTACTGTAATGATCGCTAAACTACAGAATATCTAAAGGGGGGCCAGAGGGGGAGAGGGTGACGCCGACCCTGATCATCCTGAGACTCTCCATAAAGTCATCAATCCCCATGATAAGTTGTGTGAGTCTAGCCCCGAGCATCTGGCTTCTAGCCTTGAAGAAACAGAGATCGAGATATTCTGTTTTAATGATGGATTATGCATATAGCTGGGGCACCCAGCGGGGCCCGGATCTCTGTTGGTGTTTGTCCTTCCCTCTCTTATGTTCTCCCTCCCTCCCTCCCATTCTCTCTCCCTCCGTGCTCACTCTTCGTCCCTCTTGCACTCTCACTCCCACTCTTCCTACCCCCCATCCAATCTCCCTCCCTTCCAGCCTACCTCCTTCCCTCCCTCCTTTTCTTCCTCTCTCCCTCCCTCTCATTTTCTCTCCTGGAAGATAAAATATGCTTGAGTAATGTTGAGTCAACGTTATTGACATTGACACAACATCGATACCAGGAGAACAATCTGGTTCAACATTATGGACACTTAATTAAGCCCACATTTCAGGCTTCCGAGAAGTCGTTGGTTGTCGCAATCCTACTTAATGACGGGCATGGGGGTCGTTAACCCAAGCACCCTATAACACTTGCTATACAATCTCAATTCACCATGGACGGCTGTGTGAGTCTATCCGCAACCGTCTGGCTTCCAACCTCGAATAGACAGGCAGACAGTGAGAGACACAGACGTATTCGTACAGATATAGATGTATTTAACATCACTGTTAAATCTCAGTTAAGGTCTTGTTTGGTTTTTAACTCAGCACTGTGTTGGGTGATGTTTCAGTGGTCTGTGGGTCATTTCCCCACAGTGCTGACATTTCCGACAATGACGATAGCCTCATAAAAACGGGAGTGGATAAAGTAATTGGAAAAAAAACATTTCAAATACCTCATATCTTATGGGTAAGAAAAAGCTGGATATTGAATAATGTAATATGACCTATTTCCCGCTCACAGAGTTGACACAATAGTGCTCAGGACTCGGAGATTTGTCACCTGGTAACGGCAGCCTGATCAAAATGTCATGGCTGTCTAGTGGACGTTTTGTGCTGCTCATGAATATAAATGTTATCTGTAATCAGATCACGACTTATCCGGCCACTGACGGCTGTCCAACCAGGCATATTTGGAGTAATAAGGTTTTAACAGTTGTTGCTCTTGTCACCATTGTATCCAGGAAATATATTTGATACAGAGTATAAGTAGACTGCGTCATCCAACAGTTTCGTCGCTCTGAACATCCCCCATAAGCTCCCAGCCCGTACTCCTAACAGCGCGTCGCATATTGATGTATTCTCCACCCAAGGCTAAAACTCATCGTACTAGAAAATGGTAGCGGCCCGCGAAATTGACATAATGTCCCGTTTTCTGTTTTGGGTTCTCTGGTAGGTTAGGGCATTTTAATTCGACGGTTTTTTGACGTTGGGAAATCTTAAGAGAACGGGCTGATGCTCCAGCAAATATATTTAACTTTTCAGTGTTTAAGTTTTAACCTTCTCTCTCATAGTGTTAGGATCCTAAAACTCTTCGTGGACATGACTGCTTTTTCCAAGTTATTTTGATGAAATATGACCCTGAGTCTCTCTGGATTTATTGCAAGATTTACCGGCACTAAATACGACCTCTTGGGACTCACAAAAGAGCAATTCAAGTAAAATAGTGAAGATCTCTCATCCGCTATTCAAGAAAATGCTTTTCCTTATATATCTGTATAATCACAAGAAACTTTCAACGAATTTTGTCTCACTCCGCAAATAATATAAGATAACGTTTAATATGCTGTCAGGTTGGGATGTTGGACATACAAGGGTTCCTAGAAACAATGAAGGTTTCAAAGATATCAAGGTCGCTCTAGAGATACCGAGACTGACACGGAAACCGAGGTTGTTTGCCTCTCCGGAGTTTGATGTAAATATTTAAGGATGTTATTAATATTGATGTTTACGAGGATAAGAAAGAGAGAATGAAAGTGAGAGAGAGACAGACAGACATACAGATAGATATACAGACAAGAGAGAGGGAGAGTGAGCCCTTTTTGATGGTGAAAAGGGAACAAAGTACGTATTCACAGCGGGTGTGACGAGAGGAGAGACTTCAAACACACCAAGACAGGAGCTGACAGACAGGAGCTGACAGACAGGAGCTGACAGAGGCCATGGCTGAAACTCAGCTAGACTGATTGATGATAGCGAGCCGGGGGACGGAGGAGATATGATCGGAGGATACCAAATGCCCACACTGTCCTCGTGATATCCCAGAAGGGTACCAGAAACTTAGGCCAGGTATAGGCCTAAGTTAAATGATTTATATGATATTAACTATTCACACACCCGATTCTCAGGAAGGTAATTCTGGTCAAGTTTGGACTTTTCGTATAGATGTTCGAAATATCTTTTCGTTATCAGAAAAATAATTACATAAATTAGTTTAATTCTCCATAATATTATATTTTGAAAGGGAAGACGGCCTGATCGGGTAGGGCGAGAGGTGAAGGGTAGAGACGATAAGTGGAGAAGGGGGAGGGCACCCGGGCACGGCCGGATAGCCCCCTAATATTAGTTTTATATAAGGGAAGAAGGGGACGCGGTGGGGGGAGGTGAGAAGGCGGAGGGGCAGGAGTAGGGAGGACGAGGGAAGGGTAGAGAAGGGGAGGAGAGAAGACGAGGGGAAGGTGCTGAAGGGGAGGGGAAAAGGTCCAATTGATACAGAGAAACTAATGTTTATAATGAAGTATAACACTTAAACAAAATTGAAAATACCAAGAAATGGTGAACACCTTCTAGATAAAACTCGTAGATCACAGAACACGGACGTGAGAACTGAGCATTTTCACCCGCAAGTGGTCATGACTATACCTAAATACTCAGCGAGGCCTCGACGAAACAGGATAAATTAAGCTTAATGAAAAGTTTGAACTATTCTCACTGAACCAAACCATTTTTCAGGTATATATACAGATCTTGTGAGATCATGAGTGTTCACTTGATGACGTTTTCTAGTAGGAACTTCAGAAGGGTGTGACACGCACTTAGTTTGATGTGGCTGTAAGGATGAAGAACCTCTCATAACTAAAGTTCTAGATTTAATATGAGATGATGACCAAAAAGCAAAGTTCCCAGATAGCATTTGAACAAAAAGCTTCAAATGCATTGTTTAAAAAAAATTAGTTTAAGATTCTAAAAATAAAGTACATTGAATCAAAAATATATGACTAGCTAACTAGGAAAACATGTCACTAAACTACACTACTAAACTTGTTCATGTCACTAAACATCGCCTGCTGCCGGAATTATAAAATCATAGAACGAAGGAGGAGTTAAGAGGAGCCAAGATTGACGGTGAAACTGAGCAGTTTCGATATATATTGGCAAAAATGTCTTCTGGCATTGACAGCTTCGTGATAATGATCCCGGGTTGTGAACTGTCAGAATGAGGCCACCTGGAACGACTAGCGAGACAGCGAAGGGCATTTGTGGGAAGGAAGAAATTGTTGGGAGGGGTCCTGCATGAAGGCGTAGCTGGTGATGGGAGGGAAGAATACACACACACACACACACACACACACACACACACACACACACACACACACACACACACACACACACACACACACACACACACACACACACACACAAATGTAGATATGATAGAGCCCAGTAGGCTCAGAAATCTGTACACCAGTTGATTGACAGTTGAGAGGCGGGACCAAAGAGCCAAAGCTCAACCCCCGCAAGCACAATTAGGTGAGTACACACTCACACAAAACCTTGGGAGCCGGCCGGCCAAGCGGACAGCAGGCTGGACACGTGATCCTGTGGTCCCGGGTTCGATCCTGGGCGCCGGCGAGAAACGATGGGCAGAGTTTCTTTCACCCTATGCCCCTGTTACCTAGAAGTAAATAGGTACCTGGGAGTTAATCAGCTGTCACGGGCTGCTTCCTGGTGTGTGTGTGTGTGTGTGTGTGTGTGTGTGTGTGTGTGTGTGTGTGTGTGTGTGTGTGTGTGTGTGTGTGTGTGTGTGTGTGAGAGAGGTGAGGAGTCCAACTGGTATACCGTCTATGTGAGGTCAGTCTTCGAGTATGCCGCCCCATCGTGGAGCCCCCCATCTAAAAATACACATAAGGAAGCACTAAAAGGTGCAGAAGTTTGCAACGAGGCTTGTCCTAGAGCTGCGGGGGATGAGGTACGAAAACAGACTGAAGTACCTAATCCCCTAAAGAAGATAGAACTAAACCTGACCACGTAAAACAGGAGGAGGGACAGAGAGGACATGATACAGATGTATAAAATATTTAGAGATAGACAAGGTGGAAACAGAAAATGTTTACAATGAAGTTGAACTGAACAAGGATGCATGGATGAAGCTTGAGACTCAGATGTGTCATAGAGATGTTAGAAAGCTTCCTTTTAGCGTAAGTGTAGTGAATAAATAGAATGACATAAGAGGAGCAGATTGTAGAGACAGACTCCATTCATAACGTTAAAAACAGGTATGATAGGGAAATAGGCCAAGAGTCATTGCATAAGACTAGAACTGCTAGAAAAACGGGGTCCAAGAGCTAGAGCTCGATTCTGCAGGCACAAATAGGTGAGTACTCGCGCGCGAGCACACACACACACACACACACCACAACTGTATTGGGTGAAATAATGTCAAAACCATATAGTTTTCATCCGAATTCGAATGGAAAACTTTGCGCGAATTGTGAAAAGTGAGGCCAATTAGAACTCCGTGTATCCCATAGCTGTCAGTGAGGGGCCGCGAAGTGAAGAGACGCCAGACAGCAACACCAGTGTGAACCAAGGAAGAAAACAGGAGAGGACTGGCAGGCGGAGGAACATACACTGACAGCCAGGGAACCTGGCTGTCAGTGTATGAGACGGAATGAGCGAGATCAACACGAAAGACGGAATGAGCGAGATCGACACGAGCAAGAAGGTGGAGAGAGAGAGAGAGAGAGAGAGAGAGAGAGAGAGAGAGAGAGAGAGAGAGAGAGAGAGAGAGAGAGAGAGAGAGAGAGAGAGAGAGAGAGAGAGAGAGAGAGAGAGAGAGAGAGAGAGAGAGAGAGAGAGAGAGAGAGAGAGAGAGAGAGAAAACTGAAACTTTTTAATTTTAAAATTCACACAGTCATTCAAGCAAAGAATATGAAGCTGATTTAAATGATTTCGTAAAGAAGGTTTACAAAATTTATCTTAACAATTATTTTTAGCCCAGCTCCCAGAAGCCAATATTTTGGAATTTAGAGTATGCAAATCAGGGCGAGGCATAAAAACACTTCTTGAATTCTTTGTCCTCCAGCTGTGTATTCATCGTTATGTTTCTTCGGAAAAAAAAATCTTTCCTGAGTCCAGTGGGTCAGATGAGTCCTCACCTCCAGCTCTTGTATTTTTGCCTGGGTGTTCCTTCCGCTGCAGGTATTGTATTTACTTATTTTTTAACTTTCCCCTAATTTCTTACTTTTAGTTGCATCTTTCATATGAAGTAGGAAACTGCTGCGCTAGATTGTTATAATTCTTTTTTGAGTTTGAAGAGCTGGGGTTTCTTCTGTGAGAGGTTGACTATAGCTGTGCATCCCGTCTTTCATGCTCAAATGCTCGTTAAACCAATCATCATTTCGCCCTGTTCAGGTATGAAAAATATTTTGCACATGAATCACAACTTGATTACGTTCGAACTTTTTATGAATAGTGCTTCGTTCTCTCATTGTGTTCGAATCGCACCTCTCTAAATGTAAAGCCGTCCTCATCAACAAAGGCTAAGAGTGATGTCATGCAACCGACAAATTCCTCTGTTTATGAACGAAAACACTTGCCACCCGACTCTCAGCAAATGACATTGGAACATTTTTCGAACAGTGATTTGCTGACGACCTCTGTTTGAATGCTTGACTAACATACAACGAATATAAATAAATGTCAACAGAGCGTGAGTACCTAACCAAACCTAATCTAGGCCTAACTAAACACAGTATTATAATATCTGAGACAATTACTTGAAATAATAAAAATTCAGATTTAGAATAATCATTTAGTAAAACTGACGAATACTTCTCCTAGGACAAATAATTTACAAAATTGTAATGTACTTTAATGTTGCTATATATTCGAGAAATATAGATATAATTTTCTACCATTGCTGGGTGGTGGTCGACGGTGAATGGAGTTAATTAGCAGTGTGAAATATTAAGAAATTGAATAGTTACTCCATGTACATAGAGAATGTGGAGCTTGGGGGTTGAGAAACCTCTCTAGCTCCCGGAGGATCGCCTGTTTTATGCGACTATCGGCAAAATATGGATAGCAGGAAATTTATATTAATTTTCCAGAGATCAGTAAACATTGGTGTATGCTACTATAAGAAACAAATTGAAATGTTTGTTTCCAAAATATTTAACCGTGCAGCTGGCGGACAGTGCCAAAAATCGTTGTGGGGGTCTTAATGGTAGGGAAATGATAGGGAAATAGGCCAAGAGTCATTGCATAAGACTAGAATGCATAGGACTCGGGCGTTTCATGCCCGAAACGCTTTGCGTAATAGTGGCTTTAGGCATTGTATGTACTAGCTCTATCTATAAATCGATCAATCTTTGTAAAATCTCTTGTATGTATGTACCTTACCTAAATAAAGATTTATTTATTATTATTTATTTATTTATAATGTAATGCTGGCACACTGTTCCCTGTTGAATTGTGTCGGTCTCTACCAACTTATGTTCACCCTGTACCCCAGACCAGTCCCTCTGTCATTTTGGGTAAGATTAGATGGAAGCATCTTGCTTCCAACTTCAGATACACAAGCAGACATACTATATGTATAGTATGTAGCGTATGTTTGATAGAATCAAATGTAATTTCATTTAAAACCAGCAACATAAATTCAGAGTAGACAGAATGTTGTTACATCTGAAACATGCACAGAGTTATCAGCACTGTTGTTGTCTGGTAGTCTTCATGAGAACGGTGACTGCCTCTCCCACAGCCCACGGATATGGCATTTTTCTCTTGGATTCCAAGAGCGGCATTATTTTCCTCCATGAACCCTGGGAAATTACTTTCGTTCCACGTCGGTAGGGAATGGTATTATTTCCCCCGCTGGTTCATGACAATCTTTTTACTTCCCTTTTTCGCTCATTCATGTTTGCTGCTCTTCTGGCTCCTTGAAGGTTTGTTCTCTCACCCCATCTCAATGTACGTCACTTTTGACCAAATGTAGCGTAGTGTAGTGTAGTGTAGTGTAGTGTAGTGTAGTTTAGTGTATGTCACTTTTCTGTTGCCATATGGCAATCTGTGATTTATTTCTTCTTCCTTGGTCCATAACCTAAGGCAATATACTATACTTCTCCCCCTCTGCTAGACCCATTGTATTCTCTCACTTCTCCTATTCCATAATTAATTTTGATTATGGTCTCGAACATGAATTATCTCTCATTCTAATAGTGTTCAGACAGAAATCCCACGCTCATGTGATCGTCAATGAGAAGATCAATTGGAGCAATAAGGTGATTCGAACCAGTGATCTTAGTACTCCCAGCCGCGCACCTTACCCCCCCCCCCTCCCCCTTGTACCACGATATGCTGCAATAAATTTTCTCATTGATACATTGATATCGTGTTAGTGAGATTTGTTTGTGTATTTGAAAGGAGAGTGTGGTTGATGAACTCCTCAACCCCACACCAGAAGGCATTGGAGTAGATGTAAAAGATTGGCTTGGATTGGCTCCAGACGTCCTGTGGACTCCCAGGTTGTATAATGTATACAATTCTGGGGTAGAGGATTAAGATGCGCGGTTGGGAGTATACCTAGGTCGCTGGTTCGAGTCATCTCATTACTCCTATTGATATTCTCATTTTACTAGTCAACATCAGTGTAATCTTTCACCGTGTTACACACAGTTATTATCGCCTCCGCTACGCCTTTCGATCATGGAAATGCAGAATTTTGACACGGAAATTTGTTCTATATTGGTCCATATATTATACTAGATCAAGACTCTAGTATAATAACTAGTTGAAGCTCAAGTGTCGTCACTCGATGCGAGGCATCGGCGGCCAGCCTGTTCTCTTGATTTTGCTACTCTACTCCGTAAGAAATCCAACCTTATAGCCTAATTAGAAACGTATGAACACAACAGTCCACCTAACCTATGGAGACCGATGCTCAGAAAACGGGAATATTTGTGATTCCTTTACTTTTCTTAGTAGGTTATATTTGTTACACTGGTTAAGATAACGTAAAAATCGCGACCTGTAAGTCAGTTAGCCTTACTCCCACAGGCCTAGTATACCGAGATAGCTGGCAGGCAGTGTACAGCGATCTGCCGCACACGTCTTTTATAGTCTTTTCTTAGTCTCTAGTCTAGTTTTCAAGTCTTTGCTAGTCTTTTCAACTAGAAAAGACTTACAGTTGTACAGCCTGCGGGAGTAAGGCTGTACTTTCTTTCCTAATACCGGCTGTGGTGGTTGTCCTCGCCAGACACCGGGTTAAGGGAGTCGTTCGCCAGGGTAGGTTTTGGAAGACCGGTAAATAGCTTCAAAAGGTTAATTTAGAGTTCAGGAGCTCAGAAAGGTTAAGAGTTCAGGAGCCTCAGTGGGCCGTGCGTGGTGCATCGAACTACAACATAGAGCCATCCCGCCAAACACACACCGAAAATACAACGTTGGTACAACGTTTGAACAAGTTTTAACATCTAACCAGTTACAGCAACCAATATAGCAAGTTGTAACAACGTTCAAATACGTCATAAACACGTTAAGCCAAGATGTAACAATTTTATTACAAATTGTAACAAGCGAAAATAGAGACAGTTTCTGTTTCTGTTTCTAGGGAGGATATTAAATCGACACTGATCCTGTCTGGACCAATAATGAATTAATGGTGTTACACTCAAACTCAAATTATTCAAATGATTAACAAAAATATACACTCATCTATAAAAAATGAGCTTGTTCGCTTCGATTTTTTCTGCAATAATAATATAATGACAAAATAATATAGCTCGGCTTATTTCTTTATTTATACAGGTATTTAAGATTTATATCCAACAGCTCTTTAAAGACTAGGACCAAAAAGCCATCGATTACGTCCTAATCTAAAATTCTTTAATTATTTCCTTCGGAAATATAGAAAGTGATTATTTCTCAGAGTCCTGTCGAATAATTCATCGCATTTTGACGTCATAATCCGCAACGGTCAAGAACTATGATATACTGCAAATCCTTGCGCCTCACCAATAACCACGTTTTCTATGCATGGGTCCATCTGGTACGTATGTTCGGGCATCATTTTTACATTTACATTTTTACATCATTTTTAGTACATCATTTTTATAATGTGTCAACTCGAGAGGACGGGCTGCTCACACAGACACCAGGAGTAACTAAGGAGAAACTCATCACTAAAAAGAAGGCAACAATAAAATCCATAATCTGTAGCCATCAAAAACTGTACCACATTGGAACTTTATAATGGAAACTTTGGTACTTAAACATCATTTGCTAAACTGGTATTGTAAAAATCTGGAATGATACATAAACACTTACCTTTCAAGTCTTCGTATCTCGGTCGGATATGTCACATTTCTTACATGCAAAATTTCATTTGCATAATTCGTAGTAATGTTGACTTTGCACCTTTGTTTCTGATATGGTACATTCTACAGAAACAGCCCATTGTAATAAATAGAGTTCTGAAAGAAGTGTAATGGCCGGCTGTGCAACAATGTGGTTGTTCCTATTAGTCCTCTTAAGCCTATCGAATCCTTGCAAGTCAATTATTCTTTCATTACTTGAACTCCTCGTAAGCCTATCAATCCCTACTGGCCTTGCAACTATCAATAGCCTACCAATTCACGATATGTAGATTATCTCCAAATACTTTGTATAACAATAATACTAAAAACCACGTTAACAATCGAAAGTCTCAAATCCTTGAAACATACACAGTTCTCAGCACGTCTGCGTTGGTAGGAGCTCAAGATATTTAGGAGTAACAAATGAGAGAAGCCGTAGACTCCGCAACACACAGAGAGCGTCGTTCCTCAGCTTCAATTGGATCACAGGAGTGTCCATCACTCCTCTAACATGTAGGTTGACAACTGACTGATCGGCAGTGTCATACACAGTAAAGTTCGTAAGTGAATCTCCAGCGTTAGGGATCTTTACTCTCATTCCTCTTAAGGAATGAGCCGAATGCTCAGTATGAGCCGGGAATTCATAAAGCGTAGAATGAATTGTAGAAGATGGAAAAAATTATTCATGTTGACAAATTAATTCTCCAGATTTGATTTTATTGAGCCTAATGTATGTACTAGAGAGCGAGTCTCGCTGAAATACTCTCAATATCTTCGGAGGCAGAGGCCGTGAGGACATAGGTGGAAACTATAAACTAGTCACGAATAATGTAAGGGAATACTCGTAGCCAGTAAGGGTGGTCAACAAGTTGGTATGTACCGAAAGTTGTGGAAGCCACCGTGCTGTGGTGCCAGCTGCACACCACACACCTTCCATATGTGAAGAGTCATATACTCCTAACCATATAAGGCGGCCCAATGATTCTTTTGGATCCATTTGAGAGGATGCAGGATGCATTAATGTGGAATTTTGTTGATCTTGTTTTCAGTTTAGAGAGAGGAAGGTCAACATGGCCATTTTCAAACATGGCAGAAGGCGGAGTCGTCGTCTCAGGCAAGATTTTGGCTCCCGGAGAGGTGATGCTCTAGATGGCCGGATGCAAGAATTGGACGTGATTGGCTGCAGGTTGCATGAACGTATTAATTAACGTGTGCCCTGGGGTCACATGACAGGTGAGGGTGAACCTGTCACATGCCAGCTTGTCCATTTTATTCTTTCTTCCTCCCCGTCCCATCCCAAACCCTTATCCTGACCCTTGGGCTGTATAGTCGTAATGGCTTGGTGCTTTCCCTGATCATTTCTTCCTTCATTGGCCCAGAAAGTGTTACTGTTGGTTAAGTTGTTGCGAGCGTGGAGGACGATTGTGCATTGCCATTCCACAGCCACCTCGGCAAGCTCTGCAACATTTCAGTGACAGTTCGGGTGGACGGAGACCAGGTTTACTCAAGGTACGAGAGTGCAGTGATTAACATGTTACATTCCTGCGACTTAGGTGACTTTGTTCTCAGTGAAATGCTATAGTGAGGGAATACTGTGTGTGTAGTGAGTCCCGGTTACTGTGTAACTCTTGCAGTGACGAAGAAACAGTGAAGCAGTGCAGAGCGTATAAACCATTACTTATTACTACAGCAATATTTGCAGTAAAAAGATGGCAATGAGAATTAAAGTTTCATCTCTGACATTGTTTTAATGACATTCTTATGAGTGGTTGCGTGAAGGTCACTGCCAAACACTGTTCTCTAGCAGTGAGTAGTTGAGGTGACTGTCTAAGGCTCTCGAGGGCACGCGAGCCAGCAGTGAGTTTGGTGCACTGGAGCCGGAGTATAATAATCTGACTCTCCCCTATCTCATTTCAACTAGGATTGTTCCGCAGGATAAGGTAGGCTGTAAAATCATTATCCTGGGTATATGATTACATATCATAGAGTGAGCTAGTGTTTATTATTGAGTTTTATGGGATTTATTATGGATGCAGAAGCCTAGTGATGCTGTAAGGTCCTCATGCTATCACAATGAACAAATCCACAAGGACCGTGACGAGGATTCGAACCTGCGTCCGAGAGCATCCCAGACGCGTGTAGTATAGTGTAGTGTAGTGCAATATCAATCTCAAATCACAATCTCAAAGGCTTGTGATTATTGTGACATTTTAATGATATACTTTATGTACTTATATAACAGCCTCATTTAATCCCTGCATAAGGTTTTTCTCAGTATATAAGCAGTTTGTGATGCTCCAGGTGAGTGAGTTGTGTAAGACAATGTCTAGTTTTCTTTTTTAATGAGCAGCCCGGCCGGCCGGCCAGCAGCCCATCGGACATATAACTATTTCAGTTCAAGACAGGCTTTAAATTTTATTTCCTGCCAATTACTATTTTTCAGTAAATATGTCTCTGATGAAACATTGTGTATCTGTTACTCGTCTTCCATTCACCTGGGCTCTGGGAGACTCGAACCCTGGACCCCACGTGTTTGAGGCCAAAGCTCTATCGACCGAGCTATTGAGTAGTCTTAATAAGGAATGTTCCCAGAAGCAGCATCATGTTGTCAAACTGGAATTTTCGCCTTTCCCTGACTACTACTGAAGTTCAGAGGAATTACTGACCAACGTCCATGTCATATAAATCCACACTTCCGTGGAAATAAATGAAGAAATAAATAGAAGCTAGATCGATAGAGCTTCAGCCTAACACCCGTGGGGTCCACGGTTCGAGTCTCCCAGAGCCCAGTTAAATGGAATGTTTATTTCCACGGAAGTGTGGAGATGAGATTTTGACATCAGTTGAGCTTAAGTTCCTGGTCAGTCTAGCTTACCACGAGGGGATGCCAGATGTGAGAATATACTCAATGAGGTCATAGGCGAGAGCAACCGCCGAAGTCCAATTACCTGATCCTCCAATCACTAGGTCGTTGACTCCTCAATTGCTTGTAGCAATCTTAAGGGTAGCCAGTGGGATCTCACACCAAATTTAAGTATTTAGTCCTTGGGTTATGATTAGGTTCGATCCTAAGAACCTAATTCAAATTCCTAATCCTAATATATTTGTACTCAGAACCTAATTCACCAGTCAAGTTCACAAAGTAATGTTGAAGCTAGCAGCAAGGCACTCTTAAGGGGTAATACTCTCTAAGGTATGAGGTAAAGACACATTTGCATTAATATAACAAATTTATTTAATAACTTACTAATACAAAACAACAACTTTACGTTACGTTAATGTCCTGAGTGACACTTGAGAGCTACTCAATTACCAGTGCAGCAGGAATATATCCCACCACTCTCTCGGCTGGTAAAATCAGGAGAACACGTCTCGGGCCCTCTTGCTTGGGCAAGAACAACAATGAACTAACTGAACACTGGTGTAAACTCGGACTCAATTTCAATCAATACTTGTAATACAATCAAGAAAAATAAACAATAAAAACAATGTCAGACTTGTCACGAAGACAATCTAATTAATCAAATTAATTACGTTAACACCAGACCCTTGGGCGGCAATACAATCAAAACAGTTAATTAATTACGCTAATAGTTTTGTCACACTGACAAGAACACAAAATTACAAACAATCAAATCAAAGATTCAATTTCTTAATTATGATAATTATGCTAATTACTGGCGCTCAAGACAGCTAATAAAAGACAATTAACGTTAAGTACAGTTTGTTACTCGGCTAATTAACCAAACAGTAATCATTTACTCTAATTACTGTCATCAAGACAAATAAACAATCATTGAGTAATTACTTTAACAAGCTGCCACATCGACAGTTAATTAAACAAGATGAATTACGTTATTTACACTATCACACAGAGAGCTAATAACGATAAATCACTTGTTCCCTTCAATTAAAACACACTAATGATCACTACACTTCACGATAAATGCACAAAAGTACAACACAGAACTAATTACAATATAAAGTAGTCACTTGAATATTAATAACAACATTATCAGGGTATCACAACCCCACTCAAATGACTTATACAATCTCTGGTTCTCTGAAACGAGACAGAAACATCACGGGGAAATTATGTCAATACGCATCGCTATCTTTAAACCATACAATCAAATACACAATTAGTATAACACTAATTAAATGTGTGGAGGTGTGTAACACATACACCCAGTCAGTGTCGAATTACAGGAATCACACAAGACACGCTGTAATCGACACTTGTTCCGTGTTTCCTTAATCAGGCTTCTCACACCTGTTGCAGGTGGTAATGAGCCATCATGAGGTCGGTGGGTTGGTAGCAATCAACACTAGGAATCACTTAACGGTGAGACAGAAAAAATATATTTGTACTCAAAAGACCGGCCTTTGTCACTCAACAACTTATACATGCAGTTGGACCTTGTAGAAGCGTTGATGATCTTTTTCCCAGCAATTTCCACACCTGGTTAAACCTGCGAGATATCAATGACACAGGGTGGCAGGTGTAGGTACCCGAGCTCCGGCCGCACGTGGTTACATGTGAGTAATGACGACAAACACGGGTGGCAGGTGTTGACACGTGTGGTGGACACTTCTCAAGCTAAGGACCGCACGTGGTTTACATGCGAGAACACATGGGGTGACCAGATGGTGAAGTGCGGCTGATAAGTCAAGCGCACGGGGTGCTGAGCGTGGGGTAAACAGCTGGATGTAGGTGACACACTCCGGGTGGTGAGCGTGTGTGCTTACACGTGGGTGGCGGCACACACACACACACACACATACACGTGGTAGGCGGCACACACACACACACGTGGTAGGCGGCACACACACACGTACGTGTGTAAGGCAGCAAACACTAAGGTACCACAATTATGTCGAAAATACAGTTATCTCACTTGGAGAAATTTGAGAGCACACTGTGGGATCAATGCTTGTCCACTTTAGATTACTTTAATAGCGATAGGCTCACGGATGTCAGTGATGAAAGCTGATGAACAATTCCATTTCTTTCTTTATTATACACCTCATACCCATCCTGTGGGCGGTGATGTAAAGGGTTACAAAGGCACATAATCGGTTCAGGAACTGAACCCTCTAGTTCGTTTAGCTAAGCAAATAACAATCTTTTGACGCTAGTTACAAAATTATTAATGTTATATATACATGTACACATACGCATACATACATGTACATGTACATATGTATACATATATACATACACATACATATATACAAACACATACATATATACATACACATACATATATACATACACATACATATTTAATCACCCACACAAATCTACACATCAATAATCTTTTGTGTTACAAGTGATTCAACAAGAGGCTCACAACAGTCACTATACAAAGCACTTTACATCTATGGTGAGTCACGCAGTTACTAGTCTTCCTCCACACTCACCCAACTGGGCGGCAGCTTTACAGTCATGTGCTCCACACCCACCCAACTGGGCGGCAGCTTAACAGTCATGTGCTCCACACCCACCCAACTGGGCGGCTGCTTTACAGTCATGTGCTCCACACCCACCCAACTGGGCGGCAGCTTTACAGTCATGTGCTCCACACCCACCCAACTGGGCGGCAGCTTAACAGTCATGTGCTCCACACCCACCCAACTGGGCGGCTGCTTTACAGTCATGTGCTCCACACCCACCCAACTGGGCGGCAGCTTTACAGTCATGTGCATGCATTACCTACAGTGCGCAAATTTTGGATACTTTGTTAAGATTTCGGTCCTACACGGACGAGCAACACCTTCAGAATGCTGGGAGCAGCGTGGCTTCCAGGCGGATCCCGCACGGTACTTCTCTGTTCTTTGAAACTAAGCAATGGCGTGGCAGGCACTGCTGCCGTTACCAATCAAAACCTTTGCTCGGGGTGGTGCTAGGCCGTGACGTCATCTGGCCAGGCCTTTGGTAACACAAGCCGTTGGCCTTGGTTAGGGCCCTCCTGACCACAGCTCTCATTAGTACCACGAAACATTAAAACTGAATATTTCCTCCCCTGGAGTTTCGGGCTGTAATACTTATTTATTTATTTATTTATTTATTTATGCATATTATTTATTTATGCATATACAAGAATGTACATAAGGAATGTGAGGATACAAATATGGTAATTACAGTCTTGTAAAGCCACTAGCACGCGCAGCGTTTCGGGCAGAGACTGCCCGACAGAGACTTTCGGGCAATACATATTACACCTTGCTGTAATTCCTGAATGCATGTACCTACGTCGGCCAACGTGGTACCAATGGAACTCTGATGACGAGAGCTGTCACCAGATACCCAACAAGGCAGGGTCACTCGAAACAGTTCCAATGCTTCAGACTCTTCAGAAAAATAATATAAGATCAGCATATTAGAACGTTCCATTTTTTAGAGGTTGCGGATGGGGGTTAAATGAAAGGAAGGATAAGGGGTTGTTTAAAGACATTATCTTGAGATGATTTCGGGGCTTAGCATCCCCACGGCTCGGTCCTCGACCAGGCCTCCTTTTTGTTACACACCTCTAGGAAGCAGCCCGGAGCAGCTGTCTAACTCCCAGGTACCTATTTACTGCTAGGTAACAGGTGCATCAGGGTGAAAGAAACTCTGGCCATTTGTTTCCGCCTCCTCCGGAGATCGAACCCGGAACCTCAGGACTACGAATCCGAAGGTCTGTCCACTTAGCTGCTAGGCCCCGTTAAAGAGGAAGAGGAAGAGAGGGAAGAATGGAGGAACGCGGGGGGGGGGGGGGGGGCGGGGGGGAGTCAAGGATATGTCTCCCATTCTTGTATCTCGAAACAGTTCCAATGCTCCAGAGTCCCAGTCCAGATTCTATATTAAATTGAAATTTTAAGGCGATAGGGAAGAATTTCCCAGGCACCTGAGGCCGCTCTTCACCTTTGTGTTACCGGGAAAATTGCGCACATTTCGTTTCATAAATGGGAAACTTCACTCTGAATCCGCTGCCATCTTGGGCTGCGGACCCCCTGCCATCTTGGGCTGAGGACCCCCTGCCATCTTGGGCTGGGGACCCCCTGCCATCTTGGGCTGCGGACCCCCTGCCATCTTGGGCTGCGGACCCCCTGCCATCTTGGGCTGGGGAACCCCTGCCATCTTGGGCTGGGGACCCCTGCCATCTTGGGCTGGGGACCCCTGCCATCTTGGGCTGGGGACCCCCCCTGCCATCTTGGGCTGGGGACCTCCTGCCATCTTGGGCTGGGGACCCCCGGCCCTGCCATCTTGGGCTGGGGACCCCCCCTGCCATCTTGGGCAGGGGACCCCCTGCCATCTTGGGCTGGGGACCTCCTGCCATCTTGGGCTGGGGACCCCCGGCCCTGCCATCTTGGGCTGGGGACCCCCGGCCCTGCCATCTTGGGCTGGGGACCCCCGGCCCTGCCATCTTGGGCTGGGGACCTCCTGCCATCTTGGGCTGGGGACCCCCGGCCCTGCCATCTTGGGCTGGGGACCCCCCCCTGCCATCTTGGGCAGGGGACCCCCTGCCATCTTGGGCTGGGGACCTCCTGCCATCTTGGGCTGGGGACCCCCGGCCCTGCCATCTTGGGCTGGGGACCCCCGGCCCTGCCATCTTGGGCTGGGGACCCCCGGCCCTGCCATCTTGGTCTGGGGACCCCCGGCCCTGCCATCTTGAGCTGGGGACCCCCGGCCCTGCCATCTTGGGCTGGGGACCCACTGCCATCTTGGGCTGGGGACCCCCTGCCATCTTGGGCTGGGGACCCCTGGCCCTGATATCTTGGGATGGGGAACCCCTTGCTGCCATCTTGGGCTGGGGACCCCCCTGCCATCTTGGGCTGCGGACCCCCCCCCCCTGCCATGTTGGGCTGGGGAACCCCTGCCATCTAAGGCTGGGGGCCCCTGCCATCTTGGGCTTGGGTCCCCCTGCCATCTTGGGCTGGGAACCCCCTGCCATCTTGGCCTGGGGGGACCCCCTGCCATCTTGGGCTGGGGACCTCCTGCCATCTTGGGCTGGGGACCCCCTGCCATCTTGGGCCGGGGACCCCCTGCCATCTTGGGCTGGGGAACCCCTGCCATCTTGAGCTGGGGACCCCCTGCCATCTTGGCCTGGGGGACCCCCTGCCATCTTGGGCTGGGGACCCCCTGCCATCTTGGGCTGGAGACCCCCTGCCATCTTGGGCTGGGGACCCCCTGCCATCTTGGGCTGGGGACCCCTGCCATCTTGGGCTGGGGACCCCCTGCCATCTTGGGCTGGGGACCCCCTGCCATCTTGGGCTGGGGACCCCTGCCATCTTGGGCTGGGGACCCCCTGCCATCTTGGGCTGGGGACCCCCCTGACATCTTGGCCTGGGGGACCCCCTGCCATCGTGGGCTGGGGACCCCCTGCCATCTTGGGCTTGGGTCCCCCCTGCCATCTTGGGCTGGGGAACCCCTGCCATCTTGGGCTGGGGACCCCCTGCCATCTTGGCCTGGGGGACCCCCTGCCATCTTAGGCTGGGGACCCCCTGCCATCTTGGGCTGGGGACCCCCCTGCCATCTTGGGCTGGGGACCCCCTGCCATCTTGGGCTGGGGACCCCCTGCCATCTTGGGCTGGGGACCCCCTGCCATCTTGGGCTGGGGACCCCCCTGCCATCTTGGGCTGGGGAACCCCTGCCATCTTGGGCTGGGGACCCCCTGCCATCTTGGCCTGGGGGACCCCCTGCCATCTTGGGCTGGGGACCCCCTGCCATCTTGGGCTTGGGTCCCCCCTGCCATCTTGGGCTGGGGAACCCCTGCCATCTTGGGCTGGGGACCCCCTGCCATCTTGGCCTGGGGGACCCCCTGCCATCTTGGGCTGGGGACCCCCTGCCATCTTGGGCTGGGGACCCCCTGCCATCTTGGGCTGGGGACCCCCTGCCATCTTGGGCTGGGGACCCCTGCCATCTTGGGCTGGGGACCCCTTGCCATCTTGGGCTGGGGACCCCCTGCCATCTTGGGCTGGGGAACCCCTGCCATCTTGGGCTGGGGACCCCCTGCCATCTTGGGCTGGGGACCCCCTGCCATCTTGGGCTTGGGTCCCCCCTGCCATCTTGGGCTGCGGACCCCCCCCCTGCCATCATGGGCTGGGGACCCTCCTGCCATCTTGGGCTGGGGACCCCCCTGCCATCTTGGGCTGGGGACCCCCCTGCCATCTTAGGCTGCGGAACCCCCCTGCCATCTTGGGCTGGGGACCTCCCTGCCATCTTGGGCTGGGGACCCCCCTGCCGTCTTAGGCTGGGGACCCCCCTGCCATCTTGGGCTGGGGACCCCCTGCCATCTTGGGCTGGGGACTCCCTGCCATCTTGGGCTGCGGACCCCCTGCCATCTTCGGCTGGGGAACCCCTGCCATCTAAGGCCGGGGGTCCACTGCCATCTTGGGCTTGGGTATCCCCTGCCGTCTTGGGCTGGGGACCCCCCTGCCATCTTGGGCTGGGGACCCCCTGCCATCTTGGGCTGGGGACCCCCTGCCATCTTGGGCTGGGGACCCCCTGCCATCTTGGGCTGGGGACCCCCCTGCCATCTTGGGCTGGGGACCCCCTGCCATCTTGGGCTTGGTCCCCCCCTGCCATCTTGGCTTGGAGGACCCCCTGCCATCTTGGGCTGGGGACCCCCTGCCATCTTGGGCTGGGGACCCCCCTGCCATCTTGGGCTGGGGACCCCCTGCCATCTTGGGCTTGGTCCCCCCTGCCATCTTGGCTTGGAGGACCCCCTGCCATCTTGGGCTGGGGACCCCCTGCCATCTTGGGCTGGAGACCTGCCATCTTGGGCTGGGGACCCCCTGCCATCTTGGCCTTGTGTATCAGGATGCGGTTCATAGGAAAGACGTATTCTGGTATTAAATGAATTGTATTGTTATATTATGTGAGCTCACGACTTTGGAGGAGTGAGAGGGTTTGTTTATTTTTCAGGGATATTCCTGCTTGGGCCCTAAGCCTCTGGCTGGCCCACTAAGTGTTGCTTGCTTCTGTTTTACTTGGGCGGAGTATGAGTATTTATGACTCGTATGGTCGCTTCAGTAAGATTTTGTCCCTCGTGTTTAACAACTTCTGGTCTGTTGAATCTAAGTTGAAATCTTAATGGGTTTATAACTCTGCACTGTGTTAGATAATGTTCCAGTGGTCTGTCTGGCATTTCTCCACAGTGCTGACATAGGATTCGGTTGATCTGGTATGCAGCAAAAAGGTTGACCGGTGGCCTCACCTAAGGATTAATGCCTATGTGATTAAGCAAGTGTTACCAACTCAACTTGTAGTCTGTTTGCTATCTTTCCACGGATTGTACTCACATAGAGCGTGTTTGAGATCTTTAAAGATGTGTATATGATTGGATGAAGTGTTGCATAATAAATCACGATTGTTACCATCCGGCATACTAATTAGTATTCACCTAGTTGTATTCACCTAGTTGTGCTTGCTGGGGTTGAGCTCTGCTCTTTCAGAGGGTTGTTCAGAGGGTTGACTGCACATGGGTTCTGGCAAAACTCGGTATAAAAATATTAAAATGTCACCAATTGTTGTTGTATTCATTATGGTCTCAGAGTGACACATAACGTTGTGACGTGTTAGAGATAGCGGCCACGACCCTGGCAAGTGGTGTGTCCCTCACGCACATTTAAAAAGAAAAAGAAGAAAAATTTAAATAAAACAGCTTACGTCCCTTGCGGCGTGAACAGATGTAGAGAAAACAAGAAACATGAACAATTAAATTCTTTACCTAATATTAATAAACACTAGTAACAAATAACAAAACCTGACAACTTGGCTTAACACTTAACAAAGGTAAAGTGAATATAAAATTTACGTTACTTTACTTAATGAAAAAGGCGGGTGTTCAATTATATACACAGTGCTGTACTTCCTCCGTCACACGTCGTAGATGAGACCACATCGAGTGAGGGAAGATTATGTACCCAAATGAGCACCAGAAGCAGTCTGAATGGTGAGTGATTGATTGATGAAGATTAAGCCACCCAAGAGGTGGCACGGGCATGAATAGCCCGTAAGAATGGTGGGTCGCCGGTCGTCGCTATATATATTCGCCGGCTGTGGACGTCATGCTGTTACGGCCCCTCTCCTGTGCCTGGTAAGACCAATACGGGCTCACCATAGCCTGTACTACTTGAAACGTTTTGTTCCAAGTAGCTGAATCTTAAACAACAACAACAACAACAGGCGTCATGCTGCGTTACGGGCTCACCATAGCCCGTGCTACATGGACATTTCTGTGTAGCTAAATCTAAGACAACAACGACGTAATGCTGGTGTGTAGCAGGAGTTGAAGGCTCCACCGGCAGAGTAAGGGTCGTGTGGAACTAGTAGCTGACAAATGTCTGGTGGGTGGAACTATCGGGCAGGGCGGGGGGGGGGGGGGGGGGGGCAGTGGTGGAGTGTTCAGATGTCTGGGCTGGAGAGACGATATGTATCACGTTGGTATTGAAGTCGGTAGGAAGAGACATATTCACTGTTATGCGAGGGAATAATGTAACAACGTTCACGTTCCACTAGAGAAAATATTGTTTGAGAGCATAGTTTACTGTAAAACATTTTTCAATGTGGCCGTCCAAATATGTGCAAAATTTAGACGCAAAAAATGTATAATTTAAAACGTTATGGCTTTATGACTAAACAAACCTGGGCAAACCTTAGAGCCAAGAACTTTGCATATAATATGTAAAAATTGTAGGAATCGGTCAGACACTGAATGTTTTCTGGTGTCTCAAAGTTGAAAATTCTGTTCATACAGAAAAAATAAAGTTAAAGTTCTCGACAATGGATATAGTACTTCGAATTTATGACATATCTTGTAAGTAATAATTAAGATTGCTTGGTATTCGCACTCAATATGTGAAAGTTGTAGGTCAATATGTGTTGAAAAGAAGTCAAGAAAAAATACCCCCCCCAAAAAAAATAAATGTAGGGATAACAAATTGTATATTTCAGTAACTTTATTGCCTATATATAAGTGATAAGGCTCTCATCTGGTCATCATTCATCAATACAATCTAAAGAGACAAAGAGAAAGAGTTAGAAATCTGTAAATAAATTGGCGCACACAAAATAAGTCACAACTTCTGCCACCTGTGGCTGATTAACATGTTGACCAATTTCATTCCAGCTTTACATGATTAGTGCCGGATAGGCATTCCCCAAGATGTAGAAGCTACAATAAAATCCTTAAGGAAACAAAGGAGAGAGTGAGAAAAAAAAAAAGGTTGTCAGCTTCTCGTACAAAGGGACATAAGAAGTATTGTCATTGGGCAATGAATTTATATGATATAATAAAATACAGCATAATAACATACTAATTCATTATTATGTGTGGAATGTGGCCCTCCAGGTGGCACCAGCTGTATATCCACTTTGTGGACCCTCCTTACTACTACTATACTTCTTTCTGCGTCGGACAGGTGCTTGCATCTCTTTATCCATGTTTTCCAGTAAATTGGTGTTGTCGTTATCATCAGTTCCGGCTGCTGCCCGTCGTGCACGCATTTATTTAAAAAAAATCGTAAAAATTCCATTTACTAACATATTGGTATGAAATTTTCACGACTATGATGCCAAATAACGGGAGATCTGTTTAAAAATTTCCACTATATATCATATTTGGAAAAATACTCCTCAGTCACCGGGGGCCCCTTAACACTCTCAAGACTTGGCAAGAATTTAATTGGGGTGTTCTTAGATTAAGTACACAATAGCGGCTTCCCTGCTGTTTGGTGATAAGGTCGTCCGTGAGAAGACTTAATAATGGGAGCTTCAGCCAAATGAACATACTTTAACTACAATGCTATTTTACTACTGTTACTTTGATGCAACATTGTGACAATGTTATTTTTTCTACTATTATTGCCTTGTTGCAATACCGTTATTTTCACATTGCCTGGTGCAGTACCAGAGAGCCTGAAACCTTCCCACAAAACATTTATGGTCACTGCGACCCGTAGAGGGAGTGGATACAATGCGACCCAAACGTGTAAAAATTATGGCAACCCTCCTAAACGGTCATGCTTTTGAAAAAAAAACAACGCAATTCTGAAGATTCTCAAGGTCGGGGCCGGCATCACACCCAATGACATGAGTCAGGAAGGTGAGGATACCGTGCTCTTCTTCACAAGTGCGGAGGACCTAGAAAAACTCCTGGGCTACAGTTTACCACTTCGCAAGGAGCACCACGTCTGTCTCAACTACTCACGTCAGTTCCTACCGAAAGATCAGTTTTTATCGTCAGGACCAGCCCATGATAACTGACCGCACAGAAAGTGAGATCAGTACGAATATCGAGTCCGAAAATCTGAACATGGGCGTGTTCGCCATTGTGTTCTGTAGTGAGGATAAAGCAACAACGAAGATAATTTTCACCTCAGCAGCTATGGCCACTCAGGCTGCCACTCAAGACTTCTACTGCTTCAGTATCAAGATACCGCCCCACCATATGAAAAAGGAACGATATCACGAGCTCTAACAGTGCTTCAAGTGCTTTGAGCTCTCCCCCCCCCCCCCATCAACAAGTGTCAGCACCTCGTCCAGAAGTGCAGCCTCTGCGCTCTGGACCATCATTACTCCATCTGAAAATCAACAACCCATCGCTGCCTGCTCTGCAATGGCGATCACCGTGCAATTTCACAGCGCTGCCCCCGGAGACAGAAAAAAAATCAAGACCCAAGTTAAAGCCAAGAAAACCAGCCCTTGCAACCCTGCTAACAGAGCCCCTGATGCTATACACAACACATCAGAAGACTTTCCAGTCTTACCACACGGTGGTTCCTTCCACCAGTCAACCCACCCTTTACAATGGGGACCCAAGGCCCAACCAGCACCCTCGCCGCCCCTTGCATCACGTGCCGGCATTATCCCTGGTCTTATGTGACTAGCGGAGAGGCTTGCCGGACCAGACAACCTCCGATTCGTCAGGGAACTGAATGCTGTACCTAGCTAATGGCCTGCACCCCAGCACTGTCCCTGACGCAAGTTTTACTACCTCCCCTACCACACAGGGGAAGGAAGGGAGAAAGGAATTATCAGGAGAAAGCGCCAAGCCGTTATGACAATACAGCACTTGGAAGGGGTCAGGTTAATGATTTGGGATGAGACAGAGTGAAGGAATGGTGCCCAACCACTTGGACGGTCGGCGAATGAACGCCGATCTGCATGAAGCGAGACCGTCGCTGTACCGACTAGTCCATGTGACTCGTCACACAGTGGACTTCCACCAGGTCGATCTCAACTCAGACTTCAGCTCCGCCAAAGTCCCAGGCTGCACAAACACCAGCATCCTCCAGTCCAGCCCCAAAAGCTACCACCATCGCCGTCTCAGCAGAGGCGCTCACAGACATGTTCTCTCCGACCACCATCAACACCACCAACATGACCGAACCAGCTTCTACCACAACTTATCGACTCCAGAGCCAACCTCAAGCTGAGGACCAAAATCACCAACAACGGACAACCCCACGGACTCCACGGACGAGGAAATCTCAGTAAGAGCTCCATCGCCTCGACACTTGCTCTACTCCGTACAAGATCTCCTCATGGCGGCCACCTCACCCAACTCCAATGACAGCTCAGCCATGACAACTCTCAGCAAGACTCAGACTAAGAAAAAACGTATAACCTAGAGGCCTTCACTAACTCCCCAGCTCCATAGTTGGTATAGCTTGCCCTCCGAGACAGACCCCCCCCTCCCCACCCAAAAAAAAAAAAATCCATCCATGCACAGATCTCCAGTATCAGCTATTGATACTGGAAATGGCTCCATAGAGCCTCCACGTATGGGCTATTCATGCCCATGCCACCTTTAGGGTGGCTTAATCTTCATCAATCACCAATATTTTTTCCACTGTTGCTACTTTGATGCAACTTTGTAATATCATTATTTTATTTTATTGTTACCTTGATGCAACGTTGTGACAACGTATTAAGGATAGAAAAATGTGGTTACATTGTGTATGATGGAAGTAGACTTGTGTCCTCTTCCTTATCTCTATTGTCATTGACACTTTAAAGTCGGTCACTGTTAAACATTGTGTGTGTTGCTGTGTTTCTCTAGCAATACTGTTGTGTTGTTGTGTTTCTGTAGCAATAGCATATTGTTGTTGTGTTGTCGCTAGCAAAGCTATTGTGTTGTCGTTATGTTTCTATAGGAACACCGTGAAGACAAACACTGGTGTAATAGATACTCCTTAACTTCCCCGGGAAAGGCATGTACTTGTCCACACTCCTCTCCTTAGTCCTGCTTTACGACGCACCTTCTGTGGTGAGCTCGTTCCTATATAAATGAAGGACCTTTGACAAGCCGCTGGCTACCTGTCCTCATTAAGGCCACTAAAGAGTGGCCCCTCACATAAAACAGCCCATCATCCTGTTTTGGTAGTACTTATAGGAAGGATGAGGACCATAGTACATATACCGACGTACAATGCAATTAGAAATTAAAAATCGGTACTATTGAATTTGAACAAACCGGAACACGATGTTCTACTTATGTTGCAAAGACAAACTAAACTAAACTAATTTAATCTTCCTAGGCCTATTACACAGCTATTTGAGACCTAATATAGTACATGTGTGTGCTAGACTAGGCCTAGGAATATTTAAGTTTGTTTTTAACTTAGTTTTGTTCTGATTCTTTAAAGTGAATAGAACCAAATTCTACTATTTAATTGCTCAGAACATCAGTGCTTGAACTATGGTGAACACAGTTACAAAAAAGTACCATCTTAACAGGGGGATGGGCTTCATAAATTCAGGAAAATTGTAAGATTATACAGAAAATAGAAAGTCCAAATGTGTTAAGAAATGTTGAACTTTAGCTGTAAATCTTTTAATATCTTTGTGACAAATGATGAAATTCAATGAAATTTTTTAAGACTATACCTGTTAACTCGCCATTTGCAATTGTAAAATAGATCCAAGAAGACTGAAATACATTTACACAAATTAATTTGGCATAATACATGTAATTGTATGAAATTAATAATAAACATTATGCTTAATTACTGCATTATTCAACTGTAAGAGCTTCAGAACATAAGAGAAAAGGCAACTTTTGTGTTCTTTTATGTTCGCGAATGGGCAAGCCATACCAAAATTCCGACCCGCATGGACTACGTGACGATACATACGTATGCCCGAGTGATGCCAGCTGAACACCGACATAACAAGAAGAACAATGAGTCCCGCAACAAACATTGTTATATTAACACGTGCTAAGCACATGTCTGGTCAGTTTCGTTCCGTCTTCAGACCAGTGAAAACGTTAACTGATTCTCCAGCAGGTCCCTAAGCTGGAGCTAAAGGAACTACTGACACAAAGTAAGTTTTTTAATTTTTCTTTTGCATTGATTGGGCTAATATGTTGAACTAAAATTATGTAAGTTTATGTCTTTTATTAGCTGTGACATCCGGGTTTTATCTATAGTAAATTTTCCATTGAATTCATCAACATAAATGCAGAGAAGCTTCTTCACATTCCTTATATATATATGTTGTACTGAAATTAGTTTCACGTAAAGAACATTCAGGAGTTCAGCCACTTATTTGTTTAAAACACTCTAACCACAACGTTTTTACTGTAATAGGCTAAGCTAGTTAAGTCTGTTTAGTTATCTTCGTGAATGTTAACAGTTCGGCTTTGTGCTCCGTTTATTATGAACGTTTATATGTTTTCGTATTTTTTGAGAGTACAGGAGTGGATCATTTATGATTCCAATTAACAGGGTTAGATCTTTCTTCTCCAACAACCTATCTTAAGTCTTACCCCCCTACTAGTTCCTCTGGAACCCGACCTGCTATCTAGTTAGCACTCAGGTCTCTAATTACGACTGGATGAACAGGAGTGAACAGATATGGAACGGTGTCCAGTCGTTCCTCCTTGATCTGGGCTTAAATCATTCCAAAATAGCTTGAGAGGTGTGTGCTGAGAGCTCGCCCATTTCGCCACAGTGACCCCCAGTAAGTCACCATCATTACCACCAGCTATAAAAGCGCCCGCTAAATAAATGTTTCATGATAATTCTAATACATAATTTGGGCGAAATCTAGTAGAGAATTGTTATGAACACAGTATTACATGAAAATCGTTTTCATACTCAATAGTGACTAATTAGATGAAAACGATCGGCGATCTCTTGCTATAGCGAGTGCTGTCGGATGTTGGGTAAATGCTTCACCGTTTCCAACATTTCTGTACATTCTATCATAGTCAAGTGGTTACCATACTGGATATGCTAGTTTATTTGATGCACCAGGCTATCAAAGGTTCGAATCCTTCATGAGGAACAGTTCTTTGGTTATATATATACATATATGTATATATATATATATATATATATATATATATATATATATATATATATATGAATAATGAAAACTCACACCCCAGAAGTGACTCGAACCCATACTCCCAGAAGCAACACAACTGGTAACTACAGGGCGCCTTAATCCGCTTGACCATCACGGCCGTCAAAAGGAAGTGATAGCCGAGGCTATTTGAGCCACTTCCCCGACGGCAACTCGGATGGTAATCTTGGGCATAGCATTTCACCAAATCACCTCATTCTTTGGGGCACACGTGAGGAACACAAATGCGAACAAGCCTGAATGGTCCCCAGGACTATATGCGAATGAAAACTCACACCCCAGAAGTGACTCGAACCCATACTCCCAGAAGCAACACAACTGGTAACTACAGGGCGCCTTAATCCGCTTGACCATCACGGCCGTCAAAAGGAAGTGATAGCCGAGGCTATTTGAGCCACTTCCCCGACGGCAACTCGGATGGTAATCTTGGGCATAGCATTTCACCAAATCACCTCATTCTTTGGGGCACACGTGAGGAACACAAATGCGAACAAGCCTGAATGGTCCCCAGGACTATATGCGAATGAAAACTCACACCCCAGAAGTGACTCGAACCCATACTCCCAGAAGCAACACAACTGGTAACTACAGGGCGCCTTAATCCGCTTGACCATCACGGCCGTCAAAAGGAAGTGATAGCCGAGGCTATTTGAGCCACTTCCCCGACGGCAACTCGGATGGTAATCTTGGGCATAGCATTTCACCAAATCACCTCATTCTTTGGGGCACACGTGAGGAACACAAATGCGAACAAGCCTGAATGGTCCCCAGGACTATATGCGAATGAAAACTCACACCCCAGAAGTGACTCGAACCCATACTCCCAGAAGCAACACAACTGGTAACTACAGGGCGCCTTAATCCGCTTGACCATCACGGCCGTCAAAAGGAAGTGATAGCCGAGGCTATTTGAGCCACTTCCCCGACGGCAACTCGGATGGTAATCTTGGGCATAGCATTTCACCAAATCACCTCATTCTTTGGGGCACACGTGAGGAACACAAATGCGAACAAGCCTGAATGGTCCCCAGGACTATATGCGAATGAAAACTCACACCCCAGAAGTGACTCGAACCCATACTCCCAGAAGCAACACAACTGGTAACTACAAGTGGCTCAAATAGCCTCGGCTATCACTTCCTTTTGACGGCCGTGATGGTCAAGCGGATTAAGGCGCCCTGTAGTTACCAGTTGTGTTGCTTCTGGGAGTATGGGTTCGAGTCACTTCTGGGGTGTGAGTTTTCATTCGCATATAGTCCTGGGGACCATTCAGGCTTGTTCGCATTTGTGTTCCTCACGTGTGCCCCAAAGAATGAGGTGATTTGGTGAAATGCTATGCCCAAGATTACCATCCGAGTTGCCGTCGGGGAAGTGGCTCAAATAGCCTCGGCTATCACTTCCTTTTGACGGCCGTGATGGTCAAGCGGATTAAGGCGCCCTGTAGTTACCAGTTGTGTTGCTTCTGGGAGTATGGGTTCGAGTCACTTCTGGGGTGTGAGTTTTCATTCGCATATAGTCCTGGGGACCATTCAGGCTTGTTCGCATTTGTGTTCCTCACGTGTGCCCCAAAGAATGAGGTGATTTGGTGAAATGCTATGCCCAAGATTACCATCCGAGTTGCCGTCGGGGAAGTGGCTCAAATAGCCTCGGCTATCACTTCCTTTTGACGGCCGTGATGGTCAAGCGGATTAAGGCGCCCTGTAGTTACCAGTTGTGTTGCTTCTGGGAGTATGGGTTCGAGTCACTTCTGGGGTGTGAGTTTTCATTCGCATATAGTCCTGGGGACCATTCAGGCTTGTTCGCATTTGTGTTCCTCACGTGTGCCCCAAAGAATGAGGTGATTTGGTGAAATGCTATGCCCAAGATTACCATCCGAGTTGCCGTCGGGGAAGTGGCTCAAATAGCCTCGGCTATCACTTCCTTTTGACGGCCGTGATGGTCAAGCGGATTAAGGCGCCCTGTAGTTACCAGTTGTGTTGCTTCTGGGAGTATGGGTTCGAGTCACTTCTGGGGTGTGAGTTTTCATTCGCATATAGTCCTGGGGACCATTCAGGCTTGTTCGCATTTGTGTTCCTCACGTGTGCCCCAAAGAATGAGGTGATTTGGTGAAATGCTATGCCCAAGATTACCATCCGAGTTGCCGTCGGGGAAGTGGCTCAAATAGCCTCGGCTATCACTTCCTTTTGACGGCCGTGATGGTCAAGCGGATTAAGGCGCCCTGTAGTTACCAGTTGTGTTGCTTCTGGGAGTATGGGTTCGAGTCACTTCTGGGGTGTGAGTTTTCATTCGCATATAGTCCTGGGGACCATTCAGGCTTGTTCGCATATATATATATATATATATATATATATATATATATATATATATATATATATATATATATATATATATATATATATATATATATATATATAGTTGTGCATTAATTGGCTGTTGATTGCTGGTGTCGACTTTTTAATGTGTAGTGCCTCGCAGATATCTAGCCGCCTGCTATGGCTGTATCAATCGATGATTTCCGTGTTTTTTGTTTAGACTTCTCTGGTGATGGTCTGGTTGTGGGAAGAGATTATGTGTTCCTTAATGGAGCCCTGTTGCTTATGCATCGTTAATCGCCTGGAAAGAGATGTTGTTGTCTTGCCTATATACTGAATTCTTTGAGGCTTACAGTCCCCAGGTGGGCATTTGAAGGCATAGACGACATTGGTCTCTTTTAAAGAACGCTTTAGCAGAAATATATATTTTTCAAAGCAGAACGCTTTAAAAGAGACCAATGTCGTCTATGCCTTCAAATATAATATATATATTTATATATATATATATATATATATATATATATATATATATATATATATATATATATATATATATACATATATATACATATATATATATATATATATATATATATAAATATATATATATATATATTATTTATATAATATATATATATATATATATATATATATATATATATATATATATATATACATATATATATATATATATATATATATAAATATATATATATATATATATTATTTATATAATATATATATATACATATATATATATATATATATATATATATATATATATATATATATATATATATATATATATATATATATAATAAAATATAAATAATTATCCACTCAAGTTAAGGGCTATATGGGGGCTGTACCTAGCTCATTAAATCCGAGGCTCCATTAAATCCGGAGGACTTAAAATGTCGGTAATTGTTTTTTCATATTTGGGAGAGCAACAGGATGGATGGTGGGTGGGCTGGCTGGCTGGTTAACTGGCTGGTAGGTGGGTGGGGCCAAATGGGTGGGCTGGCTGATTGGATCAATGAATGGGTAACTGGAAAGCAGGCAGTAATGGGGGAGGGCAGGTGGACCTGTAGTTCAGTGCCTCTTGCCCGTCGCCCTTTTTATATATTTGGACTACATTAGCCGTCTTCCAGGTTTCCGGTAGTTCTCCTGTTTCCAGTCACATTATACACAATAGAGAGTGGCACATTTAGTGCTTCTGCACCCTCTTTTAGTATCCATGGTGAGATTCTGTCAGGCCCATTTGCCTTTGTCACATTCAGCTCCAAAAGATTCCTTTTGACATCATCACTGTTGAGGTCAAATTCCTCCAACGTTACTTGGTTTGTGTCCTCTTTTCTTAGTACCAGGGCTTCTCCTTGCTCTATTGTGAAGACCTCCTGGAATCTCTTGTTGAGTTCTTCACACACCTTGTCATTCTTCATGTATCTGTTCTCCCTTTTTCTCAGATTCATCACTTCTTATATGTGTGTGTGTGTGTGTGTGTGTAATCACCTAGTTATGCTTGTAGGGGTTGGGGGGTGGGGGGTGGGGGTAGGGGGTGGTCAGCAATGGCTGTTTGGTCCCGCCTCTAAATTGTCAATCACCTGTGTATTTACTATTTGTACCTGCAGAATCAAACTATTAGAGCTCTTGGACCCCGCCTTTCTAACCAATCTTTGTTTACTCTTTTTCTACTACATACATTTCTCTCTAACACACACACACATCCCCAGGAAGCTGTGTGTGTATGTGTGTGTGTGTGTGTGTGTGTGTGTGTGTGTGTGTGTGTGTGTGTGTGTGTGTGTGTGTGTGTGTGTGTGTGTGTGTGTACTCACCTAGTTGTGTTTGCGGGGGTTGAGCTCTGGCTCTTTGGTCCCGCCTCTCAACCGTCAATCAACAGGTGTACAGATTCCTGAGCCTATTGGGCTCTATCATATCTACACTTGAAACTGTGTATGGAGTCAGCCTCCACCACATCACTTCCTAGTGCATTCCATTTGTCAACCACTCTGACACTAAAAAAGTTGTTTCTAATATCTCTGTGGCTCATTTGGGCACTCAGTTTCCACCTGTGTCCCCTTGTGCGTGTTCCCCTTGTCTTAAATAGACTGTCTTTATCTACCCTATCAATTCCCTTCAGAATCTTGAATGTGGTGATCATGTCCCCCCTAACTCTTTTGTCTTCCAGCGAAGTGAGGTTTAATTCCCGTAGTCTCTCCTCGTAGCTCATACCTCTCAGCTCGCGTACTAGTCTGGTGGCAAACCTTTGAACCTTTTCCAGTTTAGTCTTATCATTGACTAGATATGGACTCCATGCTGGGGCTGCATACTCCAGGATTGGCCTGACATATGTGGTATACAAAGTTCTGAATGATTCTTTACACAAGTTTCTGAATGCCGTTCGTATGTTGGCCAGCGTGGCATATGCCGCTAATGTTATCCGCTTGGTATGTGCTGCAGGAGACAGGTCTGGCGTGATATCAACCCCCAAGTCTTTTTCCTTTTCTGACTCCTGAAGAATTTCCTCTTCCAGATGATACCTTGTATCTGGCCTCCTGCTCCCTACACCTATCTTCATTACATTACATTTGGTTGGGTTAAACTCTAACAACCATTTGTTCGACCATTCCTTCAGCTTGTCTAGGTCTCCTTGAAGCCTCAAACAGTCCTCTTCTGTTTTAATCCTTCTCATAATTTTAGCATCGTCCGCAAACATTGAGAGAAATGAATCGATACCCTCCGGGAGATCATTTACATTTATCAGAAACAAGATAGGACCGAGTACAGAGCCCTGTGGGACTCCACTGGTGACTTCACGCCAATCGGAGGTCTCACCCCTCACCGTAACTCTCTGCTTCCTATTGCTTAGATACTCCCTTATCCACTGGAGCACCTTACCAGCTACACGTGCCTGTCTCTCCAGCTTATGTACCAGCCTCTTATTTTTTTTATTTTTTTTTTGAGATATATACAAGAGTTGTTACATTCTTGTGCAGCCACTAGTACGCGTAGCGTTTCGGGCAAGTCCTTAATCCTACGGTCCCTGGAATACGATCCCCTGCCGCGAAGAATCGTTTTTTCATCCAAGTACACATTTTACTGTTGCGTTAAACAGAGGCTACAGTTAAGGAATTGCGCCCAGTAAATCCTCCCCGGTTAGGATACGAACCCATGACATAGCGCTCGCGGAACGCCAGGCGAGTGTCTTACCACTACACCACGGAGACTGCGACACACACACACACTTATGTGTGTGTGTGTGTGTGTAAATTTTTGCAGCTTTTGAAGTCTGTAGGAAATTTTCTACACCCAAATACTAACCCCCTAGTACGATGAGATAAATCTACTGTACTAGGAAATCAATTTTACTAACCCTACTAACCAGTAGCGTAGTACAACAAATTTTCCTTAACATTTATGCCGTTGTTACATTAGCCACCCAGTTTCTACTAGAATTAAATTATTAATATCAACCTAATTAAACCCAGTCTAACCTTATTTGATTTACTAGGCCATATAGATTGGAAATTGATTTAGTTCAATTTAACAAATTATATTTCCGTTTGTCGGTAAAGTTTTCCACAGCTGCGATTGGCTGATCCAGGATAAACAAAAGTCACGAGCTGAATTTCACCTACGTATTTATGTATTTTTATCTAACGCCACTTAGGTTCAAGTATATACACAGCGGAAAACCGTCTGTTGATACCTAGAGTGCGATAATATGATGTAAAATAACGTCGGCAGTGTTCTGTTCAAATTGGACACCAGAATGAAATATCGTGACTGATTTGCCAAGCTCATACTCGATGAGAATCCAGGTGGTGCGTGCGTCGCCAGGAGAGACTGGCTGGACACCTGGCGAGAGAGAAGCCATTTTGATCAGTGTCCCGAAGTTGTTACTTTCTATCGCCTGTTATACGGATCATCCGAGCATTATCGGGTCCCAGACTTAGCAGACAACTTCATTCATCATAGTGGACACCTCGTATGGCTAACTAATTACCTGTAGCATCATTTTATGGCCATACATTTATATGTTAGGTTGTCCAATCGTTAGGCAGAGACGATAAAAAAATCACCAAATAAGTTTTCCCCCTAATCAGTCGACTCCTCTTTCAATGTGTATTAATGGAAATATTTGTAGTCATATAGAGATTACATGCTATTAATTTCACAGAGTGGAGATTGTCTACAAAGAAGAATCATCTCTTCCAATGGATCACGTGTCTGGTCAGCCATCACGATCAAACAGGACTAGACTGGTTATGAGACGTTATCTGACGCATTCTATCCGAACTGCTTGACAGTTAAGATTTTGTTTAATCATAACTTTGTATTTAGTGTACTAACCCCAACCCCATGAATAGAATTTATTAATAATTTTCATTATTGAAATGATTTCTATATTTATGTCATAGGTAGTCTCAGCATTATTGATTCTACCCCCCAAAAAGTGTGCAAGGGAAATACTCCAAATAATGTTTAGAAGTTTTTACAGTCCGCTTCTCTAGTATTTAATTAAATCCATTATTTAATTAAATCCATTATTTTAGAATATATGTTGGAGAGTTTTCCTCCACAAAGTTAATTTAAATTGGTAGCAATGAATAATGTGGAGTGTGCAATTTAAAGAAATTGTCGAAACAAAGAAATCACAATTGCATGATATATCAGAGAAAATCAGTTAGAGCAATGCAAGGATTTAAACAACGCTCTTTGAAACTAGAAAACCAAGTCTAAACTGGCTGAAAAGGAATAATCCTGAAGAAATTTAGAATTTAAACGGTTTGTAGGCTAATGAGTTTTAGCCAAGTTATTGGAGTAAATAGAATCTTCCTCTTCACATGGGTGAGGAGGACGGTTGTATAGTGCTTCCTCCAACATTTAATGATGCTATTTTATTATCTTTCATGTTAATCTTTCAAGCTCTCATCATATACATGTGAAGAATTTGTTCTGTATATCCAGATATATTAAAATTAAATGCAGGAAAACTTTAACTTCTAGAGATGTCTTCGGAAGAGTTAGTGACTACAGCGGAGGATGGAGATCTGTCGGGGCCGACGTTCACGACGGTGGACTACACAGTCTTCAGCCTCATGCTGGCGGCGTCCGTCGGGATCGGTGTGTACAGCGCCCTCAAGGGTCGGGGCAACACCACCTCGGAGGACTACCTGCTGGGCGGCAGGACCATGTCTCCAGTCCCAGTAGCCTTCTCTCTCCTCGGCGGCGTCATCTCCGCCATAGCCATACTGGGTTAGTGGACAAAAATTATCGTTTGTAATTCACTATGCACTATTCTTTGGCAATATTTAGTTCATGTTCAAGCTATTTTTGTGTAGGCTTACAATGTTTTATTTCTTATCATTTATTTGCATTTTAAAGCTTCGGCTTGTTAAAAAAAAAGTGTTATTTCTGATAAGTTTTGTTATGTGTATGGAGGAAACCTAGGTATGTTTGTCTCAAAGTGGCAACATGACACCTGGTGCTCTCTCATGTTTGCATTTGTTCCAACTAAGGTGGCTCTAGTTTATATATACCCTTTGGATGCTCTAGTCACCAGATCTAGAGAACCTTTGGAACATATACACTATAGAGCTGCCTTGGAACATTTAGTGCTGTTACGCCTTCACTTAGTAACCGGGTTCTTTATTTCAAACACTGTATGGCGCCTTAGAGCCTCTTCTTAGTCGATCCCCACCCCGAGTCATTGGTAAGTTTTCAAGAAATGGTACTAATAATTAATCGTGAAAGGAAAAGGGGGATAAACAATACTAACCAAAACCTTCACCAACTGTACTTTTTAAATACATCTATATACATGTGAACATATCACACAGCGAGTGTCACTTTCGCACGGGACACTAATACAATAACGTCAGCAATCTTCTTTTCCTTTCGAGTCCACTTTATCTTCTATAAACATCACTCACGTTCTATGGTCCTCACACCGGCGAGTTCACCCAACTCAGTAATACATGGGCCAGTCCCACACAGTATCGTCACGGTGTCTAGAAAACCACTTCTACTCTACGGCAACACACTGGCAGAGGTCTCCAGCAACACGCTGGCAGAAGTTTCCAGCAACACGCTGGCAGAAGTTTCCAGCAACACGCTGGCAGAAGTTTCCAGCAACACGCTGGCAGAAGTTTCCAGCAACACGCTGGCAGAAGTTTCCAGCAACACGCTGGCAGAAGTTTCCAGCAACACGCTGGCAGAAGTTTCCAGCAACACGCTGGCAGAAGTTTCCAGCAACACGCTGGCAGAAGTTTCCAGCAACACGCTGGCAGAAGTTTCCAGCAACACGCTGGCAGAAGTCCACACAGGCTTACAAGGAGCCTTAACAGACGGCCAGTACTTAAGTCTTGAAACTCAATTTGGCAATGCCAGGGTATGTCGATCTAGTCACAAATACTTCGCAAGTATTACAGACATATCACTGTCAATACCGACGCGGCCACTTGTTCCCGCTAAAACACGTGTTGAGTTCAGGACTGGTGTGGGTGAACTGATTCCTGCTGACCACGATACTCTCCACATCACTTCTGCGGACTAAAAACGTCATTAGCAAGACAGAAACTACACAGTGATAAAATATGATGACGGCCTTCCACCGGGAAACAGAAAATGTGGTCGGGTGCACTCAATAGATTGCGTGTACATCGTCACCTCCTTCAACACAGCGCTTTGTCATCGATCCACTTCCTAAACAAATTGTGGTCGGTAGTGCTCCACAAAAATAGCATGGGGCGTGGATATCGTTACACCTCACTCCATAGATGGAGTCGATATCGTCACAAGTATCTATAATTATCGTGGAACATATACATGCAAGAATTACCTTGGAACATATACATATACAAGAATCACCGTGGAACATACTTTAATATTAGAGAGAAAGCCAAGGGGTGCAGGTTGAGGACTACTAATATTCTAGATGAGTGGTTTCACATATAAGCAGCTGGAAAGAAATTACTAGGTTCTTTCCACCTGGATATTCGTGAAACATGTCTCATCTACATGCATATGTCAGTAAGTTCTATCTTGCCTGAGTTATGGAAATAATTGCCTACAAAACTAAAAAAAAAAACTAGCCTAACCTTTCCTAGGCTTACCTGTTTGCAAAACTATAATAAAATAAAATTTGCGTTATTTTTTGTAGATGGAAATTTTCTTTGATTACACAGTAAGGATAAATTTAACTGTATAGCATTTAAGTTTCCAAAAGATATTGTACCAGCAAATATGAAACCAGTTAATCAATGTCAATAATATTACAATCGATCCTAACACAAGCCAACCTATTCTTCCTCACACCTCATACCAGTGAGGCTCGTGCCTCCCTCACACTCTCTCTGCCTCATATGTCCCTCACCTCCCTTCTGCAGGAAACTCCTCTGAGGTGTACGCGTTTGGTACACAGATCTGCACCTCCGTCCTGGGGATTATCCTCGGCTGCTTGTTTGTCCACCAAGTGTCGCTGCCCGTCCTCTTCAACCTTAAGCTGGTCTCCATTAATAAGGTATATATATATATATATATATATATATATATATATATATATATATATATATATATATATATATATATATATATATATATATATATAATGTGTGTGTGTATGTTGAATTTGACTGAAAGGGTAAGATTAATGATTCTAACACAAATCTTTTTCGATAATCTTATGTTTTTTCACTGTCGGGGTAATTGAAATATTAACTCTCCAAAGTTCATTTAATTTTTTTTTATTTATGGTCTGCTGCCTAAAAGCGATTTGCAAGGACTTCTTACATTTTAAAAGACAGGTTTGCACACTCATCATATCATGCTTATATTCGTTCTAAAAGAAGGTGACCACAAAAGACACCTTGCAATCGGAACTTAGTGCTGAAGGTGGAAAGATTCGAGGTAATTACAGAAGCACCATACTGTTTCCCGAGCTCAAAGTCCTGACTTGTCGTCAGGAGAGGTGACAAGTCGCCAATATATATTACTCTTAAAAAAGACGAATATCTGGCAAAAATTAACCTCATACTCTCCGACCAAATTAAATTCCAAAGGGTAAGGAAGGATACTACAGCCGAATTGAAAATGAAGGTAAACAGAAACTGTTTGATTGAAACTGTGAACGCCAAGAAATCCGGACACCACCTGCCAAAGGTTATCAGTGAATACAAACCTGGTTATGCGTATGGGAATGTCAAGACCCACAAGCCTGGAAACCCACTTCGGCCAATCATCAGCCAGATACCCACACGCACATACAGACTGGCTAAGCAACTCAACTGCCTGCTGACTCCTTATGTGCCTTGTGCCTTTAGCCTGAAGTCTCCAATGGAATTCGTTGACTTACTGCGGGGAGCACGGGCTACAGAGAAAAGAGCCTCTTTGGATGTAGAGTCGCTGGTTACCATCGTACCTGTGGATGAACAACAGCCAATTAATGCATAACTGTATTCTACCCACTTCAAGACCCCGTACCAACATAGAATCAGCAAGAGAAAATATGGGCCAATAGGCCTTCTGTAGTTGATTTCATTCTTATGTTTTCATATCCAATATATACCCATTGATTCGTGTTGTCACCTCACCCAAAAACATTTTGGTCATATCACCTCACTCAGAACGAATACAAACATGATATGATGTGTGTGCAAACCTGTCTTTAAAAATGTAAGAAGTCCTTGCAAAACGCAATTAGACAGCAGACCATAAATAAAAAAAAAATAGATGAACTTAGAAGAGTTAATATTTCAATTACCCCCGACAGTGAAAAAAAACGTGAGAAATATTGATAAGATTCGTGTAAGAATCATAAATCTTACCCTTTCGGTCATATTCAACAACATATGTTTACAAGAAAGACTGCTACCAAAATATACTTATATATATATATATATATATATATATATATATATATATATATATATATATATATATATATATATATATATATATATATATATATATATATAATATATATATATATATATATAATATATATATATATATATATATATATATATGTCGTACCTAGTAGCCAGAACTCACTTCTCAGCCTACTATTCAAGGCCCGATTTGCCTAATAAGCCAAGTTTTCCTGAATTAATATATTTACTATAATTTTTTTCTTATGAAATGATAAAGCTACCCTTTTCACTATGTATGAGGTCAATTTTTTTTTATTGGAGTTAAAATTAACGTAGATATATGACCGAACCTAACCAACCCTACCTAACCTAACCTAACCTATATATATAGGTAAGGTTAGGTTAGGTAGCCAAAAAAAGCTAGGTTAGGTTAGGTTAGGTAGGTTAGGTCGACGAAAAAACATTAATTCATGAAAACTTGGCTTATTAGGCAAATCGGGCCTTGCATAGTAGGCTGAGAAGTGAGTTCTGGCTACTAGGTACGACATATATATATATATATATATATATATGTCGTACCTAGTAGCCAGAACGCACTTCTCAGCCTACTATGCAAGGCCCGATTTGCCTAATAAGCCAAGTTTTCATGAATTAATATATTTTTTCTAATTTTTTTCTTATGAAATGATAAGGCTACCCATTTCATTATGTATGAGGTCAATTTTTTTATTGGAGTTAAAATTAACGTAGATATATGACCGAACTTAACCAACCCTACCTAACCTAACCTAACCTCTCTCTATAGGTTAGGTTTGGTTAGGTAGCCGAAAAAGTTAGGTTAGGTTAGGTTAGGTAGGTTAGGTAGTCGAAAAACAATTAATTCATGAAAACTTGGCTTATTAGGCAAATCGGGCCTTGCATAGTAGGCCAAAAAGTGAGTTCTGGCTACTAGGTACGACATATATATATATATATATATATATATATATATATATATATATATATATATATGTCGTACCTAGTAGCCAGAACTCACTTCTCAGCCTACTATTCAAGGCCCGATTTGCCTAATAAGCCAAGTTTTCCTGAATTAATATATTTACTATAATTTTTTTCTTATGAAATGATAAAGCAACCCTTTTCTCTATGTATGAGGTAAATTTTTTTTATTGGAGTTAAAATTAACGTAGATATATGACCGAACCTAACCAACCCTACCTAACCTAACCTAACCTATATTTATAGGTAAGGTTAGGTTAGGTAGCCAAAAAAAGCTAGGTTAGGTTAGGTTAGGTAGGTTAGGTAGACGAAAAAACATTAATTCATGAAAACTTGGCTTATTAGGCAAATCGGGCCTTGAATAGTAGGCTGAGAAGTGCGTTCTGGCTATTAGGTACGACATATATATATATATATATATATATATATATATATATATATATATATATATATATATGTCGTACCGAGTAGCCAGAACTCACTTCTCAGCCTACTATGCAAGGCCCGATTTGCCTAATAAGCCAAGTTTTCCTGAATTAATATATTTTCTCTAATTTTTTTCTTATGAAATGATAAAGCTACCCATTTCATTATGTATGAGGTAAATTTTTTTTTATTGGATTTAAAATTAATGTAGATATACGATCGAACCTAACCAACCCTACCTAACCTAACCTAACCTATCTTTATAGGTAATGTTAGGTTAGGTAGCCAAAAAAAGCTAGGTTAGGTTAGGTTAGGTAGGTTAGGTAGACGAAAAAACATTAATTCATGAAAACTTGGCTTATTAGGCAAATCGGGCCTTGCATAGTAGGCTGAGAAGTGAGTTCTGGCTATTAGGTACGACATATATATATATATATATATATATATATATATATATATATATATATATATATATATATATATATATGTCGTACCTAGTAGCCAGAACGCACTTTTTGGCCTACTATGCAAGGCCAGATTTGCCTAATAAGCCAAGTTTTCCTGAATTAATATATTTTCTCTAATTTTTGTCTTATGAAATGATAAAGCTATCAATTTCATTATGTATGAGGTCAATTTTTTTTTATTGGAGTTAAAATTAACGTAGATATATAACCGAACCTAACCAACCCTACCTAACCTAACCTAACCTATCTTTATCGGTTAGGTTAGGTTAGGTAGCCGAAAAAGTTAGGTTAGGTTAGGTTAGGTAGGTTAGGTAGTCGAAAAACAATTAATTCATGAAAACTTGGCTTATTAAGCAAATCTGGCCATGCATATTAGGCTGAGAAGTGCGTTCTGGCTACTAGGTACGACATATATATATATATATATATATATATATATATATATATATATATATATATATATATGTCGTATCTAGTAGCCAGAACGCACTTCTCAGCCTACTATGCAAGGCCAAATTTGCCTAATAAGCCAAGTTTTCCTGAATTAATATATTTTCTCTAATTTTTTTCTTATGAAAAGATAAAGCTACCCATTTCATTATGTATGAGGTCATTTTTTTTTTATTGGAGTTAAAATTAACGTAGATATATGACCGAACCTAACCAACCCTACCTAACCTAACCTAACCTATCTTTATAGGTTAGGTTAGGTTAGGTAGCCGAAAAAGTTAGGTTAGGTTAGGTTAGGTAGGTTAGGTTGTCGAAAAACAATTAATTCATGAAAACTTGGCTTATTAGGCAAATTTGGCCTTGCATAGTAGGCTGAGAAGTGCGTTCTGGCTACTAGGTACGACATATATATATATATATATATATATATATATATATATATATATATATATATATATATATATATATATATATATATATATATATATATATATATTATTAAATATGACCGAAAAAGTAAGATTAACAATTCTAACACGAATTTTCTGAATCTTTCGTACATTTCTTTTCACTGTTGGAGGTAAATCAAAAATCAATTCTCCAAAATTCATTTTTTATTTTTTGAATTTTATGAATATTGAATTTTGGAGAATTGATTTTTGATTTACCTCCAACAGTGAAAAGAAATGTACGAAAGATTGAGAAAATTCGTGTTAGAATTATTAATCTTACTTTTTCGGTCATATTTAATAATATATGTCTACAGGAAAGACTGCTACCAAAATATACTAATATATATATATATATATATATATATATATATATATATATATAGAATCTTCTCAATGTTTCTTATGTTTTTCTTCACTGTTGAGGGAAGTTGAAAAATTAACTCTTCAAAGTTCATTTTCACAATATATTATAGTCTGACGCCTAGGGACACGTTTCACAAGACACTTCTTACATTTTCAAAGACAAATTTACGATTTGCCTCCGAAAATGACAACCATTTGGACGGTCAGGGATTGAACGCCGACCTGCCTAAAGCGAGACCGTCGCTCTATCGTAAAGCGCAAGTGTTTGGGCAAGTAGATGTGGAGGTGGATGTAGCTAATTGCACACAAGGTTTCGTGAGGTGGTATGGTAAGAGGTAATATATCTGAGACTCATTGCAATGTACGACCGACGAAAGCAAGGCAGGGCCCAGGAGCTGATGCTTAATGTGCAAGCTGTACATATACTTAATGTGCATATATACATGTTAGGCTTATGTCGAGGGCCTTCTACCCAAGGTGGAACTACTGGCAGAAGACCTTCATCAATAATGTAACCCCACAACAAGCTGACTAACTCCTGGGTACCTATCTACTGCTAGGTGAACAAACCTATAGGTGATAGGAAACTGGCCCTTACATTTCTGTCCGGCCCGGGATTCGAACTCGGAATTCCTGATGGTGCGTCGAGAACGAATCTGGCTTTACCGGGAGAGAGAGAAAATTATTTACACAGTTTTCTGGAAGAACAATCCACATCAAGGGTCCTTTGGAGTGAACTCTACATATCCACGCAATATTGTTCTCAAAATTTATTATTGTTTACATAATACATTTTTCACACAAAAACTTATTTATTTATACAATATCCAGTATAAGTCACTCATACAGGATATAGCTTCATTTTATATCCCCCTCTACAGTACCTAGAGCTCCGTTACAAGTCTCGCCCACTACGGCAGATGGCGTCGGGCGCCTACCTGCTGTATGGCCTCTTGGTTATAGGCATGGTGCTGTACGCTCCGTCCCTCGCCCTCACCACCGTCATTGGCCTCTCCACCACTGTCTCCGTCGTCGCCATGGGCATGATCTGCACCTTCTACATCACCATCGTGAGTCCTGGGGTTACAACGCAAACATTACATGTTGGCATGGCGGTTTGATCAGCCTGTAACGTTGCACTGAGTTTGGGTTTATAGTCTCGAGGTCAGTCGTTCCTTTTGTCATTTCGACTCATTCTTACCTTTTTTTGGCGTCTTATTTAATCTAATGCTACGAAGGCTCACTGAACCGGAGTGCACATGACAGTCAATGGGAAGTTGATTGATGAGGCACTATATAATTCATGGTGCATCAATTTTCGCTAGGGAGGAGTGAAGGTTGTGGTGCAAACTTTCCTCATGATCATGGGAGTGAGTCACACAAGACTCATAATGCCTCAATATTCTCTAGGGAGGAGTGGAGGCTGTGGTACAAACTTTCCTCATCTTCCTGGGAGTGAGTGACACAAGACTCATAATGCCTCATTATTCCCCAGGAAGGAGTGGAGGCTGCGGTACAAACTTTCCTCATGATCATAGGAGTGAGTCACACAAGACTCATAATGCCTCATTATTCACCAGGGAGGAGTGAAGGCTGTGGTGTACACGGACGTGTTGCAGACCTCCCTCATGTTCCTGGGAGTGTTGGTGGTGGTGGTCATCTGTACTCTTGACCTTGGTGGGGTCGGCGTCGTCTGGGACTCAGCGCTTCAAGGCTCTCGGGTCCAGTTCCTCAAGTGAGTATTAAAGTGCTACCTAATAAGTTGGTTAATTGGTTGGTCATTCTACATCCAAGAATGGCAGACTGTTATTTTCACTATTTTCATGTGTAAATCGGAGTACTGACTCTCTCTCTAGGTGTCTTTTTTAGGTCAATTAGTTCATCTGAGTCTTTTACTATTACGAATATGTCATCTACATAACGGCAGTATACAGTTGGTTTTTGTCTGCTACTGAAGACCCTATCTTCGATGGTTCCCATATAAAAATTATCAAATAAAACTCCTAAGGGGGAGCCCATTGCTACTCCGTCTATTTGTAAATACATGTCTCCTTGTGGACTGATGAAAGGGGCTTCCTTTGTACATGCTTCGAGAAGACTTTTCAAGTGTGGCTCAAGCTGAAAATAGTGAAAATAACAGTCTGCCATTCTTGGATGTACTAATAACAAAAACAGGAACCTCTTTAAGCACCAACGTATATACCAAGCCCACCAACATAGGATTATGCCTGAACGGTAGAAGTGAGTGCCCCCAAAGATACAAAGCCAGTGTTCTCAATGCTTATATTCGTCGAGCGCTTACCCACTGCTCTGAATGGAGCAACGTGAGTAGAGAGTTTGAAAGAGTAACTCAGGTATTGGTGAACAATGGATATAGCAACGCGGAAATAAACGCTGCTATAAGAAGACACTTGGACCGTTGGTATAATTCAGAACCTAGAAAAGAAACCACAACACCCCCAATAAAATTATATTACAAATCAACCATGCACAGTGAACATATAAAAGAGGAAAGAATAATGAAAGAAATAATCCGTAAAGGAGTAAAAAGCACTACTCCTAACCAAAACATAAACCTGATAATATTCTACAAAACCAAGAAGACTTCCGAACTCCTTATCAAAAACAGCCCGAAGCCGACGGAGAACCCTCTACAGCAGTCAAGCGTTGTATACATGTACACTTGCCCCCACGAAGGATGTAACCTTCAATGTAAGTACATAGGTATGACGTCGACCAAGCTGACGAGGCGTTTGACATGCCATCTTCAAACTGGTGCCCCTAGGAATCACATGAGACAAGCCCATGACATTACTCTAACAAGAGAAATGTTGAACAAGAATACTTGCATAATAGACAAAACCCAAGATTCAAGAAGATTACAAATTCTTGAGGCAATTCACATAAGAATAGAGCGACCTACCATGAACACCCAAATCACGGAACTATTTACTCTACCCACCATGAGAGTAAGGACAAGACAAGAACATATCGATGCCAACACAGAAGACAATGTCCAACATAACAGGCCAATTACACTGGATTAATCTTTGTGTTTAGATAGGAGATGCCTCGTATGGGCCAATAAGCCTTCTGCAGCCCCTATGTTTATCCCTTATGTATCCCCCCATGTTTTCACCTTCATTGTATTATCACCTGACCTAATGCGGGTATAAAATCAACTAGTATTGTAAGATCTGTTCACTTGAGAATGAACCATGGAGGTTCGAAACGTCGTGCAAATTATACAAATAAGTGTAATACACTCTATAGTAAATCACTTCTTTTCTTCACCTTAAAAGTACGAAAATGAGTTTTGGAGAACTCCTATTTCAATTAAGCCCTGATGCTAAGAAAATAGTTAGAGGGATAGAAGCCCTAAACCAGAAAATAATAAATACAGAATATGCGGTCATATATATATATATATATATATATATATATATATATATATATATATATATATATATATATATATATATATATATATGTCGTACCTAGTAGCCAGAACGCACTTCTCAGCCTACTATACAAGGCCCGATTTGCCTAATAAGCCAAGTTTTCATGAATTAATATTTCTTCGACTACCTATCCTACCTAACCGAACCTAACCTAACTTTTTCGGCTACCTAACTGAACTTAACCTATAAAGATAGTTTAGGTTAGGTTAGGTAGGGTTGGTTAGGTTCGGTCATATATCTACGTTAGTTTTAACTCCAATAAAAAAAGATTGACCTCATACATAATGAAATGGGTAGCTTTATCATTTCATAAGAAAAAAATTAGAGAAAATATATTAATTCATGAAAACTTGGCTTATTAGGCAAATCGGGCCTTGCATAGTAGGCTGACAAGTGCGTTCTGGCTACTAGGTACGACATATATATATATATATATATATATATATATATATATATATATATATATATATATATATATATATATATAGAGAGAGAGAGAGAGAGAGAGAGAGAGAGAGAGAGAGAGAGAGAGAGAGAGAAAGAGAGAGAGATAGGTTAGGTTAGGTTAGGTAGGGTTGGATAGGTTCGGTCATATATCTACGTTAATTTTAACTCATTTCATTATGTATGAGGTCAATTTTTTTATTGGAGTTAAAATTAATGTAGATATATGACCGAACCTAAATTCATAACCTAACTTATATATAACTATATATAACTATATATATATATATATATATATATATATATATATATAACTATATATATATATATATATATATATATATATATATATATATATATATATATATATATATATATATATATATATATATATATATATATATATAATATGTCGTACCTAGTAGCCAGAACGCACTTCTCGGCCTACTATGCAAGGCCCAATTTGCCTAATAAGCCAAGTTTTCCTGAATTAATATATTTTCTCTAATTTTTTTCTTATGAAATGATAAACCTACCCATTTCATTATGTATGAGGTCAATTTTTTTTATTGGAGTTAAAATTAAAGTAGATTTATGACCGAACCTAACCAACCCTACCTAACCTAACCTAACCTATCTTTGTAGGTTAGGTTAGGTTAGGTAGCCCAAAAAGTTAGGTTAGGTTAGGTAGGTTAGGCAGTCGAAAAAACATTAATTCATGAAAACTTGGCTTATTAGGCAAATCGGGCCTTGCGTAGTAGGCTGAGGAGTGCGTTCTGACTACTAGGTACGACATATATATATATATATATATATATATATATATTATATATATATATATATATATATATATATATATATATATATATATGTCGTACCTAGTAGCCAGAACGCACTTTTTGGCCAACTATGCAAGGCCCGATTTGCCTAATAAGCCAAGTTTTTCTGAATTAATATATTTTCTCAAATTTTTTTCTTATGAAATGATAAAGCTACCCATTTCATTATGTATGAGGTCAATTTTTTTTTATTGGAGTTAAAATTAATGTAGATATATGACCGAACCTAACCAACCCTACCTAACCTAACCTAACCTATCTTTATAGGTTAGGTTAGGTTAGGTAGCCGAAAAAGTTAGGTTAGGTTAGGTTAGGTAGGTTAGGTAGTCGAAAAACAATTATTTCATGAAAACTTGGCTTATTAGGCAAATCGGGCCTTGCATAGTAGGCTGAGAAGTGCGTTCTGGCTACTAGGTACGACATATATATATATATATATATATATATATATATATATATGTCGTACCTAGTAGCCAGAACGCACTTCTCAGCCTACTATTCAAGGCCCGATTTGCCTAATAAGCTAAGTTTTCATGAATTAATTGTTTTTCGAGAACCTAACCTACCTAACCTAACCTAACCTAACTTTTTCGGCTACCTAACCTAACCTAACCTATAAAGATAGGTTAGGTTAGGTTAGGTAGGGTTGGTTAGGTTCGGTCATATATCTACGTTAATTTTAACTCCAATAAAAAAAAATTGACCTCATACATAATGAAATGGGTAGCTTTATCATTTCATAAGAAAAAAATTAGAAAGAATATATTAATTCAGGAAAACTTGGCTTATTAGGCAAATCGGGCCTTGAATAGTAGGCCAAAAAGTGAGTTCTGGCTACTAGGTACGACATATATATATATATATATATATATATATATATATATATATATATATATATATATATATATATATATATATATATATATATATATATATATATATAATATGCTGCCTGGCCTTCTAACCCATGAATAATATAATTATTATACAGAATTACGCATCTGGTACCCTCATAGTGACGATAACAAATTTTCGGTTGTATCTAAGTAATTTTTGATAATATACGTACTGGTGACAAATGTTCTTAACGAACTTGACAGTAAATATATTTTGTTCATTACAGGAGCATTTCTATCAAGAATTTACGCTACGTTCACTATTGACGTTTAGGTAGAGACCTTCATCAAGTTTGATATTAATTAAAAAAGCTACGACTGTCTAACTACATTCACGGCAGCCTATCCTCGGCCAAACTACAGGGGATCATAATTACCATTCCTAAATTTGATCGTGACGTGTAACAAAAATCGTAACTCGAATATAAATTAATATTAATGTATATTATTGGTGTGTGTTTTGTCAGGCTTTGGATAGGTTAGGTTATGTTAGGTTAGGTTATGTTAGGTTAGGTTAGGCGATATGGTTTTGGTGATAACTATTTTAAACTTTCAGTTCATGGATGAAGCATTTAGCAGGATGAAATGGAAGTTCTGGTGAAGAAATGTTCCATCATAATGTGTGTGTACAATGTTTGTGGTTGGATTAATTTAATAATAAGCATTTGGCCAATGTTTATGAGGACAGGCTGTTTACAAAGGTGCAGTTCACACATAAGGAGACGCAGCATAAATTGTCCGAAAGGAAGCAATTGCTCATTATCAAAATAAAACTTTCTTACAGCTTCATATCTCTTCCTTCCAGCCTGGATCCCAGCCCCTTCATTCGCCACACTTTCTGGTCAACTATAATGATGGGCCTCCATCATGTTCTTTATTTGTTTGCCTTCAGTCAGGTATCCTTCCAGAGGCTCGTATCTGTCAGCAACGTCCAGACATCAAAAAGGTAAGAATTAAGCTGCTAAAAGCCACTAACAGAAGCTCACAGGTGCTGTATTTCTGTTCTTACATCTGGAAAATAGAATAATACAAGATGTTTAAATTTTAGATTTCATAGTAGTTATATGAAACATATTTCCAACCTGTATCACTCTTGGCAACGTCAATCTTCACCTCATCAAGAAATGTTGGAATAAATATATTTTAATTAACAGCTGATATTATTTTGTAATTTTCAATTAACACCCGGCCTACAATCTGTATCTACAGATTGTATCTACAGATGGATACAGTAGATACAATCAGTATCTACGGATAGATGGAGCAACAATATGCTACCCCCTAGAAGTGTTATTTGCTAATTTTTACAGGAGCACCATGAAGGAAAGAGTCTTGAGTTGCAGTTGAAAAATGAAGCGTATGCTGGCGATATATCGATGATATATTCGTAATAGAAAAAGACCTAACAGAACTAATTGGTCTAAAAAAAACATCTAGAGAGAGTGTGTCAGGATTCCAATTCATCAATGAAAATAGTAAAAATAACAGTCTACCTTTCGTGGATGTGTTAATAACAAAAACATAAGCATCTCTATGCACCAGCGTATATACTAAGCCTACAAACATAGGATTATGCCTAAACGGTAGAAGTGACTGTCCTCAAAGATATAACGCCATTGTTATCAATGCTCATATTCGTCGAGCCCTTGTCCACTGCTCTGAATGAAGTAACTTGAGTAGGGAGTTTGAGAGGATAACACAAGTACTGGTGAACATTAGTTATAGTAACCACGAGATCAACACCACTGTAAGACGACATTGGGACCGGAGGTACACTCCTGAACCAAGACTAGAAACCACAACACCTCCAATAAAATTATATTACTAATCCATCAGTAATGGATCACATTAGTAATGGATCCATCAGTAATGGATCATAAAGACAGTGAGTATAAGAGAGAGGAAAGCCACCCAAAACGTGGCAGGAATAGCCCGTAAGTGGAGGTCCTTTGGAACCATTACCAGTACCAGTAGCTGATACTGGAGATCTGTGGATGAATGGGGTCTTCCAGTCACTCGCAGTTTATGGCCCTCAGGAGGCTTGGTCGCCAGGTTGCAGTTTAATGTGAAAGGCGACACTTTATACCAGAACAGAACAACCTGGGAAGTTTGGTACCATCAGGATCGTCGTCCTGTTCAAGGAATTGCATTTGTCCATCTGGGAATTTGCGGTGAAATTCTGGGTTGCGTTATTCTTTCTTCAGTATGGTGAGGTCAGTGTAGGAGTTCATGGTGTTGGCGTCGACATACATGGGATGCGGGTATTTGACGTGGAGGAGGCGGTGAATAGCTTCTCCAGGTCGTTGTCGCTGGAGAAGAGAAGGTGAACACCTTCTCTGGTCTCCAGGATATCAGCCGGTGAGACATTTCCGATGGTAGAGACCTTTTCGAAGATCAGTCGTGGTGAAAATGAGGTCCTCTCGGAGGCACATACATTTTAATATCTAATATAAAAAGTAAAGAAACATCTATTAAAAACTATCTAAATATGTATATATTCATCAATATTGATTCATATTACAATAATCGTACTTATTTGTCATCATTTTACTACGACCATTACTAAATTAACCTTTGATCCAAATCTTCATCTTTTAAGGCATTTTAAGTAAAAAAAATACAAATCGTCCAGAATATTTTTATTTATGGATTTTCAACTTTCAATATCTCAGGCTGTGCCTTGTCTTTGCCGTGGGGCTGAGTCTGTTGTATTTGCTGTATTTCTTCTCTGGTATGGTCGCCTACGCCGTCTACAGAGATTGCGATCCCTTCTCCTCTGGCAAGATCAACAAATTTGACCAGATTTTACCCTTTATGGTTATAGACAAGTTGAACCATCTCACTGGGTTGTCTGGAATTTTCGTTGTAGCTGTGTATGGGGGAGTTTTGAGGTAAGCTTACTCTCTTCATTATTTAGTTCTACCTGTGTGTGTGTGTGTATACTCACCTAGTTGTGCTTGTGGGAGTTGAGCTTTGGCTCTTTGGTCCCGCCTCTCAACTGTCAATCAACCGATCTACAGATTCCTGAACGTGTGTGTGTGTGTGTGTGTGTGTGTGTGTGTGTGTGAATTTGCTCTCTATATATTCTAATATAATTTTAATCAGTATATATTAATAAGTTGAATTAAATTAAAATTTTATAATTTGCAATAAAGCAGGTAGCATACTCATACCATCGACCATTTCCCAGTTCTGTGTCCAGCGCAGCGAACTCGGTGGCTTGTCTCCTTTGGGAGGACTTCTTGAAGGAACGGAGCTGCTTCAGGGACCTGAGCAACGAGGGCGCCACTAAAGCCTTGAAAATCATCTGTAATTATTTCCTATGTATATGCTCCCAAACGTAGTAAATCAATTAATATATATGTATGTGTTACGGCCTTCTTGAGCCTGTAACCAGGTTTTCTGCTTATGGGGTCTTAGAGCCTCTTCTTCTATGATCCCACCCCAAGTATATGGTAAGTTATAAAGAATTGGCGGTGGCACGTAATTGTGCATGAAATACAAGGGGGTAAACAAGACTAAATAGCACCTTTACCAATATATTATCTATTTCATATAACTACAAATATGTACACAGTCTCTTTCACACATGACACTTAATATATCTGCAGTGTTCTTCAAATCCTGGTGAGTCCACCATCTTCAAGTATACATCATCCACTTCCAATGGTTTTAACACCGGCGAGTTCACCTTACTGAACATGGGCCAATCCCACACCATATCGTAACGATGTCCAAATACCCCACGTCTGCTCTTCAGAAACACAATGGCAGAGGGCTTCAGCAACACACTGAAAGGGGCCACCAATAATACATCCAGGGTCTCCACTAACACTCTGGCAGAAGTCTGACTACACACTGGCAGCACTTCTCAACAGATGGTCAATACTGTCGTCTTGTAACTCCTCTTGGCCAAATCCCGGGTACGTCGGTCCACACAATCGCTGCACAAGTACAAAAGCAACACACTGTCTATTACTGATGGCAGCCACTTGCCCTCATATTGAGAAGTCTAGGTTCTGGATTGCCCAAGGTGAACTCCTTTCTAAAGCGCAGTAGACCCTCCACGTCACCTCTGTGGATATAATAGTCAATAGTCAGACAGAAAGTATACAAGGAAAACATAGGATGACAGCCTTTTACAGGGGGAACAGAAAATATCATCGGATGCACAATCTAGATGGCATTGATATTGTTACTCATTCACCAGAGGTCCTCATCACCAACCTTACCTCCTAACTGAGGTACGAACAGGAGCCTTTCACAGATGGCGTTGAACTTGCCACATCTCTGTCAACAGACGGCGTTGTCTTCGTCTCACCCAATGCCTTGGAGTTAGAGTGCAGGTCCATAGATGGCATTGCTATCACCACACTTCACTCCAGAGAAGATGTTGATATCGTAACAGTACATATACGAATGAGGACATAAATTTCAAAAAGGTGATTAGCCACCAATATGTTATCTTGAAAAATTATGGTTATATTAAGAAAATTAACATCTTCCTCTCTGGTCAAATTATGCTGTACTTGAGATGAATTATTTGAGATTACACTTTTAGTGTTACGTTAGGCCAATTTCAATTTCTTATTGGATTTCGGGAACTTTATTTTCCTGTTTAATTTTCTACTCTCACTAATGAAGTCCATTACAAAAAGTTTTCTCTTTCGGGTATTGTGGGAAATTTTACCCATTATATCTATATTATTATCTAAGAAATGAATTATTTCTATATCATATCTAAATCATACCAAAATCAATATCAAAATCATCTCAGAATCACTACAGATTCATTATATCTGGATCCTACATGACAATGCATATGATTACATATGCCATAGGGTCCCTGGTTGCCTACGTGACTTTGTGCGTGATTTCTCAATGATCTAGAAGCTTCTAGAAAAATTTCTTAATTAAAAAACTGTTGGAACATTCAATCAATTTCCAGTGCAGATTAAATCAAATCCTTAATAAGTATCAGTAGTGCTAGGAAGTACTACTTGTAATCTTTAAATGTTATATCTAATTATATTTTAATCACATCTTATGTCAGTCATATGTCTAGACAGTAAAAATAATGAATCAATATTCATTGAAAGCTACCCTCTCTAGGAAGTGGATGGAGCCAAACTCAGGAGAGAAGCAACCCAAGGGGCATGCCCGGGGCAGAACGTGTGTGTTTACAAAGCAGTGAACAAGTGTCACGGTGTATTACGAACATTAATTTGTAAAGGACACCATGATAACATATCTTTATCACCAGTGATTACTCTCTAGAACTGGGAGAGTACCTGGACAATATCTACAAGGCAAATTCCTAGTAAAATAATCTAAAAAGAGTGTAGAGTGGAGCACACAAAGTAATGCTGCCTCCACTTCCACCATCTACGTTATCTCATCCTACTGCAAATGCAATTAAAGACATAATCAATTAGCAACACTACCAGAATATTAAACAGCAAAACTGGGACATAAAAAATCGTGCCTAAATATCACAAGAGAGTTAACCAGTCTGGCAACTCGTCAGACAGACACCCGACATTTAGACATAAGTGTATCGAGTTATTTTAAAGTGTTAATTGGCCAATTCCATGCTTCTATAACCTTGATATATCCAATTAGTCTGTCATTACAGGGTGAGGCAACGCCTCATATTTCAGTAAGTTTTTACTTGAAGTGACTGAATCTTTTCAAAGTAACCAGACACCCTCATGAGTGTCCCTTGTCTAAGAAAAGATCCAGTCAAGCTCAACTTAAATTCTTTCCAGTGACCAGACACTCGCGAGGTTGACACTAATGACATTAATTTTGCATACAGTAATTTTTAATTTAGTGCAATACAAGTCCCTAGTAGCTCTCCTCACAATTATCCCGGCAGGTTTTCCCACAGGTATAACAAATAATAATAATTGTAAAGAACTTTCAAATATTCTGAGAAAAACCTGTGTTTACCAATAACCATACTTATTTAATTATTGCACTACTGCATTATTTTAAACATGGAGAGGTCCTCTACTTTCGATCTCTGATCTGGAGTTGACAAGCTTTTGAAGTGTTTGACCAATAATGTTCAACTATGTTGGGGATACTGGATGATACCTTAAACTCCGCATATGTTTACATATGGGCATCTCTGGCCATGCAGATTTGCCCCATCCCCCCAGGTTAAGTTCTTCCTCTGCAGTACGTGATTACTGTGAAGCCATGAAGAACTCTTTCTTTTACACGAATTTATTGTACTAACTTCTAGTTGCATTGTACTTTGTTCTTCTAGTTCTTAACATCTAGGAAACGATTCAGATAGAAAAAAATGAGACTTGAGTTGAACATATCAGTCATTGGCTCCTTTGTTCAAATAATAATTTCGTAAATAGTTTTAAAATAAAAACAACCTATTTACAAAATAATAATTTTGTAAATAGGTTGTCATGGTCATTATATAGTTTGATAAGGTTTTCCATTTTTTAATTTATATATATATATATATATATATATATATATATATATATATATATATATATATATATATATATATATATATATATATATATACATATATATAACAGTGTCAGACCACGGAGGAAGAATTGAAACAGGAATTTTCTAAAGTATTTTCGTATATTAATACATCTTCAGAAGGAATGTCCTTTCTTCTGAAGATGTATTATTAAATACGAAAGTACTTAAAGAAATTCCTGTTTCAATTCTTCCTCCGTGGTCTGACACAGTTACATTTTTCATTACGAGTTAATTTTCATGATTAACACATACACACACACACACAACCACACACACACACAACCACACACACACACACACACACACACACACACACACACACACACACACACACACACACACACACACACACACACACACACACACACACACACACACACACGTGGGTAGCAAAATTAGTAGATGTTATACACAGGAATTTCCTGACACAAAATGTGAAGGAAGACACAAGGGAAAGAAGAGGAGATGCACCGAGCCTATTAGACCTGATTTTCACCCAGAACGTAGAAGATATCGAGAATTTAGAGCATGAAATACCTCTAGGGGCCAGTGACCATTGTGTCCTAGTCTTTGACTACATGATGGAATTCAAACTTATGACCATGGAACAAGAGATCTGGGAAAGGAGAGCTGACTACAGGAAAGGGGACTATATGAGGATAAGGGACTATCTGGGTGAAGTGCAGTGGGAGGAAGAAATTAGAGGAAAAACAGTCCAAGATATGATGGACCTAGTCATACAGAAATGCCAGGAGGCCGAAGAGAGATTTGTACCAACGGTAAAGGGAAAAAATAAGAAGGAATATAATAACCCATGGTTTAATAAACAGCGTCGGGAAGCAAAAATGGCCAGCAGGCGGGAGTGGAGGAAGTACAGAAGACAAAGAACAGAGGACAACAGGATCAGATACAACAGAGCTAGGAACGATTACATTAACATAAGACGAACATCGGAAAGGGACTATGAGAACGATATTGCAATCAAAGCGAAAAAACAACCTAAGTTACTACACAGTCATATAAGAAGAAAAATGTCGGTGAACGACCAAGTGACAAGACTAAGGAAGACAGAGGGGGCATATACTGAAAGTGACAAGGAAATCTGCGAGGCACTGAATGCCAGTCTCCATGGAGTGTTCACTACCGAGCCTGAGCAGCTTCCATTGTTGGAAGGGGTTACCCTAGATGAAAGACTATCAGATATAGAGGTGACAGCAGAGAAGGTAATGAAACAGTTGACAACTCTAGATGCAACTAAAGCAGTTGGACCAGACAAAGTATCACCGTGGATACTAAAAGAAGCAGCACAGGCCCTCAGCGTGCCTCTGGCAATGATCTTTAATGAGTCACTTATGTCAGGAGAATTGCCCAGTTGCTGGAAGAAGGCAAATGTCGTGCCGATCTTCAAGAAAGGTGATAGGGAGGAGGCACTTAACTATAGACCTGTATCACTGACAAGCATCCCCTGTAAAACACTGGAAAGAATAATTAGGCTACGACTGGTTGCACACCTGGAGAACATTAGGTTTGTGAACAAACATCAACATGGGTTCTGGTCAGGGAAATCGTGCCTAACAAACCTTCTGGAATTCTATGATAAAATAACGAGGATAAGACAGGACAGAGATGGTTGGGCAGACTGCATATTTCTGGACTGCCAAAAAGCCTTTGATACAGTACCGCACATGAGACTGCTGTTCAAGCTCGAGAGGCAGGCGGGGGTGGGGGAAAAGGTCCTAGCATGGATAAGGAACTACCTAACAGGAAGGAGCCAAAGAGTTACGGTAAGGGGCGAGAAGTCGGACTGGCGAACAGTAACAAGTGGAGTACCACAAGGATCGGTGCTGGGACCAATTCTATTTCTTGTATATGTTAACGACATGTTTACGGGCGTAGAGTCCTACATGTCGATGTTTGCGGATGACGCAAAGTTGATGAGAAGAGTTGTGACAGATGAGGATTGCAGGATCCTCCAAGAGGACCTGAACAGGTTGCAGAGATGGTCAGAGAAATGGCTACTGGAATTCAACACGAACAAATGTAAAGTTATGGAAATGGGACTAGGAGATAGGAGACCAAAGGGACAGTACACAATGAAGGGGAACAGCCTACCTGTAATGACGCGTGAAAGAGACCTGGGGGTGGACGTAACACCTAATCTATCTCCTGAGGCACATATAAATAGGATAACGACAGCAGCGTACTCTACACTGGCAAAAGTTAGAACATCATTCAGAAACCTAAGTAAGGAGGCATTTAGGGCGCTTTACACTGCCTACGTAAGGCCAGTCTTAGAGTATGCCGCCTCATCATGGAGTTCCCATCTGAAGAAGCATATAATGAAACTGGAAAAGGTTCAGAGGTTTGCAACGAGACTCGTCCCAGAGCTACGAGGGATAGGGTATGAGGAGCGCCTGAGGGAACTGTGCCTTACGACACTAGAAAGATGAAGGGAGAGGGAGGACATGATAGGAACGTATAAGATCCTCAGAGGGATTGACAGAGTGGACATAGACGAAATGTTCACACGGAATAGTAACAGAACGAGGGGCCTTGGAGGGAAGCTTGAAACTCAGATGAGTCACAGAAATGTTAGGAAGTTTTCTTTTAGCGTGAGAGTAGTGGGAAAATGGAATGCACTTCAGGAACAGGTTGTGGAAGCAAATATTATTCATAATTTTAAAACCAGGTATGATAGGGAAATGGGACAGGAGTCATTGCTGTAAACAACCGATGCTCGAAAGGCGGGATCCAAGAGTCAATGCTCGATCCTGCAGACACAACTAGGTGAGTACACACACACACACACACACACACATTATATATATTTATAAATATATATATATTATTGAACTTAGGATAACATTTCTTATAAATAGAGAAGTAAATAATAATAAACATATAGAAGAATAACTTTAAAGTTTTGTAATCTATATAAATAAAAATGGAAATGTTCAAAATGGAAATGGAAATTTTAATCGATTATGATTTATTTTCATTTTGATTTAATTACTTTGTGTGACATTGCTTTGGAATTGAGCTGTGTTGTTTACCATACTGTTCACTCTGTAAGTATAAGTACAGATGCCACACTTGTGACAGGTAAAAACATTCTTTTTTAAGAAACAATGCCATATGTTGCACGTAAGAGCAACTCATGCTATCCTAAATATGTTACGATTCCATTTCAATATTTCCGATTGCGTTGACAAATTTAATTTTCATAGATTTCGATTTATTTTCATTTTGATTTAATTATTTTGTGTGGCATTGCGTTGGAATAGAGCTGTGTTGTTTACCAAAACGTTCCTTTCATGAGTATTGTTTATTTTTTATTTTTTAACTGTTTTTATTTCGTTTTTTTTAACTGTTTTCCTTATATTTCAGTGATGGGAACATCAGATCATTTGATGTTCCCAGTTCTCTGATGGGAACATCAGATCATTTGGGAATGCATCGGACGAGGGAGTGGGGAATGGTGAGGAGGACGATGGGACGGAAGTGGGGGATGGTGGGGTTGACGACGAGACAGGAGGGGGTAATTGTGGGGAGAACTAGAAGACGGGGGAAGGGTAATGGTAGAGAGGACGAAGGGGATCGGGGAGTGGGAGATGGTGGGGAGGACAAGGGGACAGGGTAAGGAGGATGATGGGACGGGGAAGGAGGGAATGGTGGGGAGAACTGGGAGACCAGGGAAGGTTGCTGTGGCTCAGCAATGCACATGAGTTGCTGAGCCACAGCAACCTTCCCTAGTCTCCCAGGGAAGCCACAGCCACAGCAACGCGTGGCCGGGGTACAGCTAGTATTAAATAAAATAGCTTCACGGTTACGAGTTTGTGCTTGACTTAAGGCTGAATATATGAACGCAATAAACTTATGAGAACAAATAGAAAACTAATTACTATTTTCGTGACAGCGTTAGGGGCTGGAGTGATTGGCACTTGCATGGGGCTTCTGGTTGGGCAGCTGGGAGGCGTCCTCAAGGTTGCGATCAACATCAGCGGGGTCACCACTGGTCCTATAAATGGCCTTTACATTGCTGGGATGTGCACGCCGTGGGTCAACACCAAGGTAATATCATGCAATGTCAACTCAAATTGATCCTATATATGCATTAGCATACAAATGCACATATTGTGGTAAATATTCGATATATATATATATATATATATATATATATATATATATATATATATATATATTGCAACCCGTTCTCGCAAATTCGTAAAGTCAATATTGACTTTTTAACTACGTGCATAGGTGGTATACTAAACATAATAGATACCCTTAAAAAGATTCATAGAAAACACCGACCTTACCTAACCTTGTTAGTATCTTAAGATAAGCATCTTATTGCTTCGTAAATACAATTATTACTTAACCTGTACCTATTATAGGTTAGGTAATAATTGTAATTACGAAGCAATAAGATGCTTATCTTAACATACTAAGTAGGTTAGGTAAGGTCGGTGTTTTCTATGAATCTTTTTAAGGGTATATATTATGTTATGTATGTCACCTATGCACATATTTAATAAGTCAATATTGACTTATTAAATTTGCGAGAACGGGTTGTATATATATATATATATATATATATATATATATATATATATATATATATATATATATATATATTTATATGTATATATATATATGTCGTACCTAGTAGCCAGAACGCACTTCTCAGCCTACTATGCAAGGCCCGATTTGCCTAATAAGCCAAGTTTTCATGAATTAATGTTTTTTCGACTACCTAACCTAACTTTTTCGGCTACCTAACCTAACCTATAAAGATAGGTTAGGTTAGGTTAGGTAGGGTTGGTTAGGTTCGGTCATATATCTACGTTAATTTTAACTCCAATAAAAAAAAATTGACCTCATACATAATGAAATGGGTAGCTTTATCATTTCATAAGAAAAAAATAGAGAAAATATATTAATTCAGGAAAACTTGACTTATTAGGCAAATCGGGCCTTGCACAGTAGGCCGAGAAGTGCGTTCTGGCTACTAGGTACGACATATATATATATATATATATATATATATATATATATATATATATATATATATATATATATATATATATATATATATATATATATATATATATGTCGTACCTAGTAGCCAGAACTCACTTCTCAGCCTATTATGCAAGGCCCGATTTGCCTAATAAGCCAAGTTTTCATTAAATAATTGTTTTTCGACTACATAACCTACCTAACCTAACCTAACCTAACTTTTTCGGCTACCTAACCTAACCTAACCCATAAAGATAGGTTAGGTTAGGTTAGGTAGGGTTGGTTAGGTTCGGTCATATATCTACATTAATTTTAACGTGATTAAAAAAAAATTGACCTCATACATAATGAAATGGGTAGCTTTATCATTTCATAAGAAAAAAATTAGAGAAAATATATTAATTCAGGAAAACTTGGCTTATTAGGCAAATCGGGCCTTGCATAGTAGGCTGAGAAGTGCATTCTGGCTACTAGGTACGACATATATATATATATATATATATATATATATATATATATATATATATATATATATATATATATATATATATATATATATATATGTCGTACCTAGTAGCCAGAACTCACTTCTCAGCCTACTATTCAAGGCCCGATTTGCCTAATAAGCCAAGTTTTCCTGAATTAATATATTTACTATAATTTTTTTCTTATGAAATGATAAAGCAACCCTTTTCTCTATGTATGAGGTCAATTTTTTTTTATTGGAGTTAAAATTAACGTAGATATATGACCGAACCTAACCAACCCTACCTAACCTAACCTAACCTATATTTATAGGTAAGGTTAGGTTAGGTAGCCAAAAAAAGCTAGGTTAGGTTAGGTTAGGTAGGTTAGGTAGACGAAAAAACATTAATTCATGAAAACTTGGCTTATTAGGCAAATCGGGCCTTGAATAGTAGGCTGAGAAGTGCGTTCTGGCTATTAGGTACGACATATATATATATATATATATATATATATATATATATATATATCGTACCTAATAGCCAGAACTCACTTCTCAGCCTACTATGCAAGGCCCGATTTGCCTAATAAGCCAAGTTTTTCTGAATTAATATATTTTCTCTATTTTTTTTCTTATGAATTGATAAAGCTACCCATTTCATTATGTATGAGGTCAATTTTTTTTTATTGTAGTTAAAATTAACGTAGATATATGACCGAACCTAACCAATCCTACCTAACCTAACCTAACCTATCTTTATAGGTTAGGTTCGGTTAGGTAGCCGAAAAAGTTAGGTTAGGTTAGGTTAGGTAGGTTAGGTAGTCGAAAAACAATTAATTCATGAAAACTTGGCTTATTAGGAAAATCGGGCCTTGCATAGTAGGCTGAGAAGTGAGTTCTGGCTACTAGGTACGACATATATATATATATATATATATATATATATATATATATATATATATATATATATATATATATATATATATGTCGTACCTAGTAGCCAGAACTCACTTCTCAGCCTACTATTCAAGGCCCGATTTGCCTAATAAGCCAAGTTTTCCTGAATTAATATATTTACTATAATTTTTTTCTTATGAAATGATAAAGCAACCCTTTTCTCTATGTATGAGGTCAATTTTTTTTTATTGGAGTTAAAATTAAAGTAGATATATGACCGAACCTAACCAACCCTACCTAACCTAACCTAACCTATATTTATAGGTAAGGTTAGGTTAGGTAGCCAAAAAAAGCTAGGTTAGGTTAGGTTAGGTAGGTTAGGTAGACGAAAAAACATTAATTCATGAAAACTTGGCTTATTAGGCAAATCGGGCCTTGAATAGTAGGCTGAGAAGTGCGTTCTGGCTATTAGGTACGACATATATATATATATATATATGTCGTACCTAGTAGCCAGAACACACTTCTCAGCCAACTATTCAAGGCCCAATTTGCCTAATAAGCCAAGTTTTCCTGAATTAATATATTTTCTCAAATTTTTTTCTTATGGAATGATAAAGCTACCCATTTCATTATGTATGAGGTTAAATTTTTTTTATTGGAGTTAAAATTAACGTAGATATATGACCGAACCTAACCAACCCTACCTAACCTAACCTAACCTATCTTTATAGGTTAGGTTAGGTTAGGTAGCCGAAAAAGTTAGGTTAGGTTAGGTTAGGTAGGTTAGGTAGTCGAGAAAACATTAATTCATGAAAACTTGGCTTATTAGGCAAATCGGGCCATGCATAGTAGGCTGAGAAGTGCGTTCTGGCTATTAGGTACGACATATATATATATATATATATATATTTTTAAGATGAATAGGAAAACCAGGGATATACTGAACATCTTGTATCAGAATCTTTACTTTAAAAAACATAACGTTTCGAATACTTCTCGTATTCATCATCAGATCTAAAAGAAAAAACAGAAATCACAGTCAAATAGCTGGTAAACAAAGAACTCATACTGAATATAATTGCCTATCAAAGAAAGGAAAAAGCTTAAAAAACAAAAACACTTAAGCGCACTAAAGTGATCAATACAAATAAAACTTATTAACTGTCACATATATTAAAACTAATTTAAAATCCATTAAACTACAAGATGAAATTTATAACTACTAAAACAAACCATTCTATTAAACTTACGTGAAGTGATCAAAAGTGAAACTTGATACCTAACACATAGATACTAAACACTATAACTAATATTTATATAATGTCTACAAATCTACAAAAAATGTATGTAAAATACATTTTTTGTAGATTTGTAGACATTATATAAATATTAGTTATAGTGTTTGGTATCTATGTGTTAGGTATCAAGTTTCACTTTTGATCACTTCACGTAAGTTTAATAGAATGGTTTGTTTTAGTAGTTATAAATTTCATCTTGTAGTTTAATGGATTTTAAATTAGTTTTAATATATGTGACAGTTAATAAGTTTTATTTGTATTGATCACTTTAGTGCGCTTAAGTGTTTTTGTTTTTTAAGCTTTTTCCTTTCTTTGATAGGCAATTATATTCAGTATGAGTTCTTTGTTTTCCAGCTATTTGACTGTGATTTCTGTTTTTTCTTTTAGATCTGATGATGAATACGAGAAGTATTCGAAACGTTATGTTTTTTAAAGTAAAGATTCTGATACAAGATGTTCAGTATATCCCTGGTTTTCCTATTCATCTTAAAATTAAGATTCCCGAAGGGAACATCGATCATAAATATATATATATATATATATATATATATATATATATATATATATATATATATATATTAATTTGATTTATTACACGAAATTGCTGTTTAACTCATAACGCATGACCAGGGGGCCGTGGTGGGAAGCCTGACAGCGTTCATCTTCTCCGCGTGGATCTTAGTTGGCAATTACTTGTATGGTGGAGGCGAGGCGGGCGTCCTGCCGCTGTCCACGGCGGGATGCCCTGAGGCTCCGGCTCCTCCCTACGACACCGTCTACCTCAGCAACACCTCAGAGACAGGCACACTGCTCTATGACACACTGGTCATATCAACACTCGCAGAGCCTTCACCGACAGCCAGCGTTCATGGGTCTGTATCATGTAGCATATAATGATTTTACTTTAGAATTCAAATTCGTAAATTAGAAAATATTAACAAGTCGTCGTAAATCGTCGAAGTGCTCATATATACAGCCAAAAGAAAATAATTCAAATCTATTACCAGTTTCAGGTTTTATGTAATTTAAGGTTTTATGGCATTGATGAAGATCTTATCTCCTGAAATTAGTGTTTATAATACAAAAAATGTCACGAGCATATACAGCAGAGATTGTAATTGTGTGTATACCTTCATGTCGTTGTTGACCCTAACCTAACGTGTCTTCAGACTGTCATTGAGGCTAACCTAGCTATAGATCTTTAATGTACCAAACATATCCACGCTTCAGGTCGCCAGTGAGGCTAACATATCCAAGCTTCAGGTCGTCAGTGAGGCTAACATATCTAAGCTTCAGGTCGTTAATCAACCTAACATACCCAAGCTTAAGGTACCCCCCCTTCCCAATAAACCAAATCTAATGAATCTTAAAGTTGGTTATGAACCTCAACTAACACCAGGTTGTCACTGATCCTAACCTGGTGTTCACGGCGTCACTGAAACTACTCTAAACCATCTCCAGGTCGCCGAAGTACTCCCTCTACGACATATCGTACTCCTACACTGGAGTGATGACCATCTTCATCACTCTTGTGATCAGCAACGTCGTGTCATTCTGTACAGGTGAGACTTCTTGTCTTGTTTGCTCTCATCAGTTTTGAGTCTCAAGACACTTATAAAGACTGTGTCGGACGGACTCCGTTATATTCATATATATATATATATATATATATATATATATATATATATATATATATATATATACATATATATATATATACATATATATATATATATATATATATATATATATATATATATATATATATATATATTTATATATATATATATATATATATATATATATGTCGTACCTAGTAGCCAGAACTCACTTTTTGGCCTACTATTCAAGGCCCGATTTGCCTTATAAGCCAAGTTTTCCTGAATTAATATATTTTTTCTAATTTTTTTCTTATGAAATGATAAAGCTACCCATTTCATTATGTATGAGGTCAATTTTTTTTTATTGGAGTTAAAATTAACGTAGATATATGACCGAACCTAACCAACCCTACCTAACCTAACCTAACCTATATTTATAGGTAAGGTTAGGTTAGGTAGCCAAAAAAAGCTAGGTTAGGTTAGGTTAGGTAGGTTAGGTAGACGAAAAAACATTAATTCATGAAAACTTGGCTTATTAGGCAAATCGGGCCTTGAATAGCAGGCTGAGAAGTGCGTTCTGGCTATTAGGTACGACATATATATATATATATATATATATATATATATATATATATATATATATATATATATGTCGTACCTAGTAGCCAGAACTCACTTCTCAGCCTACTATTCAAGGCCCGATTTGCCTAGTAAGCCAAGTTTTCCTGAATTAATATATTTACTATAATTTTTTTCTTATGAAATGATAAAGCAACCCTTTTCTCTATGTATGAGGTCAATTTTATTTTATTGGAGTTAAAATTAACATAGATATATGACCGAACCTAACCAACCCTACCTAACCTAACCTAACCTATATTTATAGGTAAGGTTAGATTAGGTAGCCAAAAAAAGCTAGGTTAGGTTAGGTTAGGTAGGTTAGGTAGACGAAAAAACATTAATTCATGAAAACTTGGCTTATTAGGCAAATCGGGCCTTGAATAGTAGGCTGAGAAGTGCGTTCTGGCTATTAGGTACGACATATATATATATATATATATATATATATATATATATATATATATTTATATATATATATATATATATATATATATGTCGTACCTAGTAGCCAGAACGCACTTCTCTGCCTACTATGCAAGGCCCGATTTGCCTAATAAGCCAAGTTTTCATGAAATAATTGTTTTTCGACTACCTAACCTACCTAACCTAACCTAACCTAACTTTTTCGGCTACCTAACCAAACCTAACCTATAAAGATAGGTTAGGTTAGGTAGGGTTGGTTAGGTTCGGTCATATATCTACATTAATTTTAACTCCAATAAAAAAAATTGACCTCATACATAACGAAATGGGTAGCTTTATCATTTCATAAGAAAAAAAATAGAAAAAAATATATTAATTCAGGAAAACTTGGCTTATAAGGCAAATCGGGCCTTGCATAGTAGGCTGAGAAGTGCGTTCTGGCTACTAGGTACGACATATATATATATATATATATATATATATATATATATATATATATATATATATATATATATATATATATATATATATATATTTATATATATATATATTATATATATATATATTTATATATATATATTATATATATATATATATATTTATATATATATATATTATATATATATATATATATATATATATATATATATATATATATATATATGTCGTACCTAGTAGCCAGAACTCACTTCTCAGCCTACTATGCGAGGCCCGATTTGCCTAATAAGCCAAGTTTTACTGAATTAATATATTTTCTCTAATTTTTTTCTTATGAAATGATAAAGCTACCCATTTCATTATGTATGAGGTCAATTTTTTTTTATTGGAGTTAAAATTAACGTAGATATATGACCGAACCTAACCAACCCTACCTAACCTAACCTAACCTATCTTTATAGGTTAGGTTAGGTTAGGTAGCCGAAAACGTTAGGTTAGGTTAGGTTAGGTAGGTTAGGTTGTCGAAAAAACATTAATTCATGAAAACTAGGCTTATTAGGCAAATCGGGCCATGCATAGTAGGCTGAGAAGTGAGTTCTGGCTACTAGGTACGACATATATATATATATATATATATATATATATATATATATATATATATATATATATATATATATATATATATATATGTCGTACCTAATAGCCAGAACGCACTTCTCAGCCTACTATTCAAGGCCCGATTTGCCTAATAAGCCAAGTTTTCATGAATTAATGTTTTTTCGTCTACCTAACCTACCTAACCTAACCTAACCTAGCTTTTTTTGGCTACCTAACCTAACCTTACCTATAAATATAGGTTAGGTTAGGTTAGGTAGGGTTGGTTAGGTTCGGTCATATATCTACGGTAATTTTAACTCCAATAAAAAAAAATTGACCTCATACATAGAGAAAAGGGTTGCTTTATCATTTCATAAGAAAAAAATTATAGTAAATATATTAATTCAGGAAAACTTGGCTTATTAGGCAAATCAGGCCTTGAATAGTAGGCTGAGAAGTGAGTTCTGGCTACTAGGTACGACATATATATATATATATATATATATATATATGTGTGTGTGTGTGTGTGTGTGTGTGTGTGTGTGTGTGTGTGTTGTGTCATCATGAATGGGAGTCCAAGGTTGCTCCATTTCCAATCACCTGAGCTGTGAATTGCTCCATTTAATCGCGTGTTACTATGAACAGTGATTGGCAGGTTGTAACCATGTGTCCTAATACCATGAGACCAGGTACCATGTGTCCTAATACCATGAGACCAGGTACCATGAGACCTGGTACTACGTGACCTGGTACCATGAGACCAGGTAACATGTCACCTGGTACCATGAGACCAGGTAACATGTCACCTGGTACTTTGAGACCTGGTACCATGAGACCAGGTACCATGAGACCTGGTACCATGAGACCTAGTACCATGTGACCTGGTACCATGAAACCAGGTACCATGAGACCAGGTACCATGAGACCTGGTACCATGAGACCTGGTACCATGAGACCAGGTACCATGAGACCTGGTACCATGAGACCTAGTACCATGTGACCTGGTACCATGAAACCAGGTACCATGAGACCAGGTACCATGTTACCTGGTACCATGAGACCTGGTACCATGAGACCTGGTACCATGAGACCAGGTACCATGAGACCAGGTACCATGTTACCTGGTACCATGAGACCTGGTACCATGAGACCTGGTACCATGAGACCAGGTACCATGAGACCTGGTACCATGAGACCTAGTACCATGTGACCTGGTACCATGAAACCAGGTACCATGAGACCAGGTACCATGTTACCTGGTACCATGAGACCTGGTACCATGAGACCTGGTACCATGAGACCAGGTACCATGAGACCTGGTACCATGAGACCTAGTACCATGTGACCTGGTACCATGAAACCAGGTACCATGAGACCAGGTACCATGAGACCAGGTACCATGAGACCAGGTATCATGAGACCAGGTACCATGAGACCAGGTACCATGAGACCAGGTATCATGAGACCAGGTATCATGAGACCAGGTACCATGAGACCAGGTACCATGTGACCATGTTCAATGTGACCTAATACCATGAGATCAAACATATTGGCCTTCTGCTGTTAGTAGCCCACCTGAACAATCTAATCAAACAACGCAAACACTTAAACATTTGTGCTTCTGCTTCATTCGTTTCCAACACATTTCTCAACATATTAAACCAACACGCTATTTTTCTCCGATAAATTATTCTGCATTTAGCCAATAAATAATAGCTTTTCATGCTATTTTCCCAGTAACTTTTTTTTACAAACCCAGTAGCTTTTCATGCTATTTTCCCCGTAACTTTTTTTTACAAACCCAGTAGCTTTTCATGCGTTTTTCCCAGTAACTTTTTTTTTACAAACCCAGTAGCTTTTCACGCTATTTTCCTTCAAGTATCTCCAGGAAGAAAGCACTTCATGGATAAGATATTTTCAAGGAGAGGATCGGAAGCCCTTGAAATATCTATACATAGGAAGAACTGTAGAAGTCTTTAACTCTCGTTGTCGCCATTTTCAGGTCCGCTCAGCCCCAGCAGTCTGGCCGAAGGGGTAGTGAACCCTACCTGTGGGCGACTGCACAAGTGGTTGTGGAAGATCTTTCGGGGCCCCGAGACGGCCGCCAGCGACAGCCATGAAAGCAAGGGAGGAAAGGACAAGCTGGAAATCTTAACTTTGGTGGAATAAAATGGGTTGATAAGACGCAGGTGTTAAGAGATTGGGAGATCGTTCTTATCAGCTGCAGCGATTCTCTTGAGGGAGGAGTAAACAACGTCCCCCCCCAAACCACTCTCTGCCAGAAAAGGCAACCGACCTCGGCAGCCACACACCCGCTACTGTTGGTCTACCACCAATGAACTCTGGAGTGCTTGAAAATTCTCAGGTGATCACCCTGTATGCCTCTTGATCTTGGAGAGGGGTTCAGCATCACATATCTAAGGGGTGCGGCTCCAACACTGGACTCGTTGTCCTGTGTGCACACCTTACTTGAGCCGCCGTCACTCCCCACTCTCATTGACTGGAATGTGATCTCCTTAATTCCCCTTATGTGAATTAGATTTCTCTGCCACTCTGTCTGCAGCTGTGATCCTCACCAGGACAAGGGCAAACACCTGTTAACTATACATGTTTAATAAACAAAGAACATATACAGTACACTACATGAAAGAGATGAAAATATTAGCATAAGACACTCTAAGCTACTACAACCTGGTTGCAATCCAGTATCATATCCTAGCTTTACCAGCCATCCAAGTGGTAGCCCAACTCCTGGCATGCCACATATTACTCCCTCACCAACTGAGATAAATCTCATTGTAATAATATTGCACAATCTGCCCTGGAATATATATATATATATATAACTTAGCCTATGGCTGTAACACTAGAGACATCTGCATAAATATTCTCCAGCATAAAAATAATCAAGCTCTCACCTTCCACTGCGTCTTACACAAATAAGCATTCAAGCATTCTCCTTAAACATTGTATGTGATAACCATGAACCTCCGTTCTGCACCTAGAAGCTCACTACCATGTATATCTTCAGGTTCTCCCAGAATTGTCAATCCCACAGACACGTGAAGCTCCTCTTCACTGCTCTCCTGCACGACTTGAGGTCCACTCCTCACTATGGGGTTCTGCTCTACCACAGAATTCAGCCTTCACTTCTCCACCTCGAAGTTTGCTCCATCATCTTCTCTTCTCCCAAACAAACCTGCAGTTTTCATTGCCATGCCAATAAAAATGTTTCCCTACTAAAACATAAATTAAATGTATTCAGACAAAATAAGTCTCCTTCACTCGACATCTCTCTGAACTCTCAAACGTCGCGAGGGGTACTCCCCCCGTTCGGGCGATTCCATGCTCCGCCTCGCCTCACTGGCCGCCGCCCCACTCAGTCACCCACTGACACTCGGAGAGGGTGGATGTGTCGCCGTCCCCTCCAGCTTATTCCTCCATCTTTACTCTCTTATTTAAGCTTCCTGCCTTAATAAAACGCATCTAATGTATCCATAAACACTTGACATGATCGCTGGGCACACGATCAATCACAGGCAATCACTAACAACTGGGAAATCAGGGAAAAGTTTTTTGTTAACCTAGTTGTTAATCGATTGGTAGGTCCAGTTCCATGGAAAATTAATAGAGCAAGGCTTACCATGGGAAGGGAAACCTTTCAGCTTGCTAGCAGGAGTCAGGAGCCGTTGATTCCTTCACCCACCTAGTGAGGAGAAACTGACTCGTGGGAGTTATTTATTTAGCAGTATATATTAATGAATTCTAATTTTTAATTTATATTTAATTTATATAGTGATTTATTTCTTACGTGTATTTCGGAAGTGGACTGTATGATGTTAAAGTGGTCTGTATGATTTAAATTCCTACACCAGCTTGGTTTATTATTTATATATAATATATCAATCAAAATTATTAATTGGTAGACATTCACTACAATGTTACTAGGAGTTAAGACTACACAGATTAGTAAACAAATGGGGAAGCCTTATCTGAATGGTAGTTTTTGGCCTTGACGACCAGATATGATGCGGATCATAACACAAACTAACACTCCTTGTAGGTGAAGCTTCCCATGTCACTTATTGTACCAGGTAATTGTTATTAATTCTTCTTCCCTTCAATTTCACCCGTCAAAGGGCACTCATAATAATAATTGTAACCTATTTATGACAGTTATATCGGGAAATATAGTAATTTATTAGATAAAATTTAATTAATAATTACCCAGGAAACAATTTAAGGTTGCCACAACGTATCTGTAAAGTGTTTGAAAGCAGTGGCAACGTTTGTTTTCACGTATTAGATACGTAATTTTGTGACTATGTAAATACGTGTCCAAAACGCGCTGCACGAAAAGTTGGCAAAAAAAATTGAAATCTTGTGGCAACCTTAAATGTTAAATAAACGTAGTTTTTGTTATTGCTGTTATATATATATATATATATATATATATATATATATATATATATATATATATATATATATATGTATATATATATATATATATATATATATATATATATATATATATATATATATATATATATATATATATATATATATATGTCGTACCTAGTAGCCAGAACTCACTTCTCAGCCAACTATGCAAGACCCAATTTGCCTAATAAGCCTAGTTTTCATGAATTAATGTTTTTTCGACAACCTAACCTACCTAACCTAACCTAACCTAACGTTTTCGGCTACCTAACCTAGCCTAACCTATAAAGATAGGTTAGGTTAGGTTAGGTAGGGTTGGTTAGGTTCGGTCATATATCTACGTTAATTTTAACTCCAATAAAAAAAATTGACCTCATACATAATGAAATGGGTAGCTTTATCATTTCATAAGGAAAAAATTAGAGAAAATATATTAATTCAGTAAAACTTGGCTTATTAGGCAAATCGGGCCTCGCATAGTAGGCTGAGAAGTGAGTTCTGGCTACTAGGTACGACATATATATATATATATATATATATATATATATATGTCGTACCTAGTAGCCAGAACTCACTTCTCAGCCTACTATTCAAGGGCTTATTTGCCTAATAAGCCAAGTTTTCCTGAATTAATATATTTACTATAATTTTTTTCTTATGAAATGATAAAGCAACCCTTTTCTCTATGTATGAGGTCAATTTATTTTTATTGGAGTTAAAATTAACGTAGATATATGACCGAACCTAACCAACCCTACCTAACCTAACCTAACCTATATTTATAGGTAAGGTTAGGTTAGGTAGCCAAAAAAAGCTAGGTTAGGTTAGGTTAGGTAGGTTAGGTAGACGAAAAAACATTAATTCATGAAAACTTGGCTTATTAGGCAAATCGGGCCTTGAATAGTAGGCTGAGAAGTGCGTTCTGGCTATTAGGTACGACATATATATATATATATATATATATATATATATATATATATATATATATATATATATATATATATATATATATATATATATGTCGTACCTAGTAGCCAGAACTCACTTCTCAGCCTACTATTCAAGGCCCGATTTGCCTAATAAGCCAAGTTTTCCTGAATTAATATATTTACTATAATTTTTTTCTTATGAAATGATGAAGCAACCCTTTTCTCTATGTATGAGGTCAATTTTTTTTTATTGGAGTTAAAATTAACGTAGATATATGACCGAACCTAACCAACCCTACCTAACCTAACCTAACTTATATTTATAGGTAAGGTTAGGTTAGGTAGCCAAAAAAAGCTAGGTTAGGTTAGGTTAGGTAGGTTAGGTAGACGAAAAAACATTAATTCATGAAAACTTGGCTTATTAGGCAAATCGGGCCTTGAATAGTAGGCTGAGAAGTGCGTTCTGGCTATTAGGTACGACATATATATATATATATATATATATATATATATATATATATATATATATGTCGTACCTAGTAGCCAGAACGCACTTCTCAGCCTACTATACAAGGCCCGATTTGCCTAATAAGCCAAGTTTTCATGAATTATTTGTTTTTCGACTACCTAACCTACCTAACCTTACCTAACCTAACTTTTTCGGCTACCTAACTTAACCTAACCTATAAAGATAGGTTAGGTTAGGTTAGGTAGGGTTGGTTAGGTTCGGTCATATATCTACGTTAATTTTAACTCCAATAAAAAAAAATTGACCTCATATAGAATGAAATGGGTAGCTTTATCATTTCATAAGAAAAAAATTAGAGAAAATATATTACTTCAGGAAAACTTGGCTTATTAGGCAAATCGGGCCATGCATAGTAGGCTGAGAAGTGCGTTCTGGCTACTAGGTACGACATATATATATATATATATATATATATATATATATATATATATGTCGTACCTAGTAGCCAGAACGCACTTCTCAGCTTACTATGCAAGGCCCGATTTGCCTAATAAGCCAAGTTTTCCTGAATTAATATATTTTCTCTACTTTTTTTCTTATGAAATGATAAAGCTACCCATTTCATAATGTATGAGGTCAATTTTTTTTTATTGGAGTTAAAATTAACGTAGATATATGACCGAACCTAACCATCCCTACCTAACCTAACCTAACCTATCTTTATAGGTTAGGTTAAGTTAGGTAGCCGAAAAAGTTAGGTTAGGTTAGGTTAGGTAGGTTAGGTAGTCAAAAAACAATTTATTCATGAAAACTTGGCTTATTAGGCAAACCGGGCCTTGCATAGTAGGCTGACAAGTGAGTTCTGGCTACTAGGTACGACATATATATATATATATATATATATATATATATATATAAATATATATATATATATATATATATATATATATATATATATATATATTTTATATTATATATATATATATATATATATATATATATATATATATATATATTATATTATATATATATATATATATATATATATATATATATATATATATATATATATATATATATATATATATATATATATATATATATATATATATATATATATTGGTGTATACTGGCAGCAGGTTTTCTTTCAAACATGTTTCATTAAATATGACCGCATATTCTGTATTTATTATTTTCTGGTTTAGGGCTTCTATCCCTCTAACTATTTTCTTAGCATCAGGGCTTAATTGAAAAAGGAGTTCTCCAAAACTCATTTTCGTACTTTTAAGGTGAAAAAAAGAAGTGATTTACTATAGAGTGTATTACACTTATTTGTATAATTTGCACGACGTTTCGAACCTCCATGGTTCATTCTCAAGTGAACAGATCTTACAATACTAGTTGATTTTATACCCGCATTAGGTCAGGTGATAATACAATGAAGGTGAAAACATGGGGCGATACATAAGGGATAAACATAGGGGCTGCAGAAGGCTTATTGGCCCATACGAGGCATCTCCTATCCAAACACAAAGATTAATCCAGTGTAATTGGCCTGTTATGTTGGACATTGTCTTCTGTGTTGGCATCGATATGTTCTTGTCTTGTCCTTACTCTCATGGTGGGTAGAGTAAATAGTTCCGTGATTTGGGTGTTCATGGTAGGTCGCTCTATTCTTATGTGAATTGCCTCAAGAATTTGTAATCTTCTTGAATCTTGGGTTTTGTCTATTATGCAAGTATTCGTGTTCAACATTTCTCTTGTTAGAGTAATGTCATGGGCTTGTCTCATGTGATTCCTAGGGGCACCAGATTGAAGATGGCATGTCAAACGCCTCGTCAGCTTGGTCGACGTCATACCTATGTACTTACATTGAAGGTTACATCCTTCGTGGGGGCAAGTGTACATGTATACAACGCTTGACTGCTGTAGAGGGTTCTCCGTCGGCTTCGGGCTGTTTTTGATAAGGAGTTCGGAAGTCTTCTTGGTTTTGTAGAATATTATCAGGTTTATGTTTTGGTTAGGAGTAGTGCTTTTTACTTCTTTACGGATTATTTCTTTCATTATTCTTTCCTCTTTTATATGTTCACTGTGCATGGTTGATTTGTAATATAATTTTATTGGGGGTGTTGTGGTTTCTGTTCTAGGTTCTGAATTATACCAACGGTCCAAGTGTCTTCTTATAGCAGCGTTTATTTCCACGTTGCTATATCCGTTGTTCACCAATACCTGAGTTACTCTTTCAAACTCTCTACTCACGTTGCTCCATTCAGAGCAGTGGGTAAGAGCTCGACGAATATAAGCATTGAGAACACTGGCTTTGTATCTTTGGGGGCACTCACTTCTACCGTTCAGGCATAATCCTATGTTGGTGGGCTTGGTATATACGTTGGTGCTTAAAGAGGTTCCTGTTTTTGTTATTAGTACATCCAAGAATGGCAGACTGTTATTTTCACTATTTTCATGTGTAAATCGGAGTACTGACTCTCTCTCTAGGTGTCTTTTTAGGTCAATTAGTTCATCTGAGTCTTTTACTATTACGAATATGTCATCTACATAACGGCAGTATACAGTTGGTTTTTGTCTGCTACTGAAGACCCTATCTATCTTCGATGGTTCCCATATAAAAATTAGCAAATAAAACTCCTAAGGGGGAGCCCATTGCTACTCCGTCTATTTGTAAATGCATGTCTCCTTGTGGACTGATGAAAGGGGCTTCCTTTGTACATGCTTCGAGAAGACTTTTCAAGTGTGGCTCAGGTATGTCTAATTTGGGGGTGCTCTCGTCTCTGTATACTCTGTCCAGTATCATTCCTATGGTTGTGTCGACTGGGACGTGGGTAAAAAGGGATTCAACGTCCAGGGAAGCGATGATTCCATCGGGCTGGGTAGATTTGATCAATTCTAGGAAATCTGCTGTTGATTGTAGACTAAACTTACTTGGAGTGTATGGAGTTAGGAGTTCATTGAGTTTCTTTGCCAGGTGATAAGTTGGGGTTGGAATTTGGCTGATTATAGGGCGTAGTGGGTTACCTGGTTTATGCGTCTTAACATTGCCGTAGGCATATCCTAAGCCATAGTCGCCTTGAAGTTTATTGAAATGCACACTACCTTTCTTTGCGTTGATTGCTGTAATTGTTTTGTTTACTTTCCGCTTAAGGTCTTCTACGGGGTTCCTCGTGATTCGTTGAAATTTGGAGTCGTCACTTAGGATGTCGCTAATTTTGTTCATGTATTCATGGGTAGGAATCAATACATATGCTGCTGTTTTGTCGGCTTTTCTTATTGTTACGTCTTTCAGATTTTTTAGTTGTTTCGCTGCTTCTTTGAGTCGTGGGGTTAAGATTGTAGATGAATATGTTCCTCGTTTTTTCCCTTCTTAACCCCACGACTCAAAGAAGCAGCGAAACAACTAAAAAATCTGAAAGACGTAACAATAAGAAAAGCCGACAAAACAGCAGCATATGTATTGATTCCTACCCATGAATACATGAACAAAATTAGCGACATCCTAAGTGACGACTCCAAATTTCAACGAATCACGAGGAACCCCGTAGAAGACCTTAAGCGGAAAGTAAACAAAACAATTACAGCAATCAACGCAAAGAAAGGTAGTGTGCATTTCAATAAACTTCAAGGCGACTATGGCTTAGGATATGCCTACGGCAATGTTAAGACGCATAAACCAGGTAACCCACTACGCCCTATAATCAGCCAAATACCAACCCCAACTTATCACCTGGCAAAGAAACTCAATGAACTCCTAACTCCATACACTCCAAGTAAGTTTAGTCTACAATCATCAGCAGATTTCCTAGAATTGATCAAATCTACCCAGCCCGATGGAATCATCGCTTCCCTGGACGTTGAATCCCTTTTTACCAACGTCCCAGTCGACACAACCATAGGAATGATACTGGACAGAGTATACAGAGACGAGAGCACCCCCAAATTAGACATACCTGAGCCACACTTGAAAAGTCTTCTCGAAGCATGTACAAAGGAAGCCCCTTTCATCAGTCCACAAGGAGACATGTATTTACAAATAGACGGAGTAGCAATGGGCTCCCCCTTAGGAGTTTTATTTGATAATTTTTATATGGGAACCATCGAAGATAGGGTCTTCAGTAGCAGACAAAAACCAACTGTATACTGCCGTTATGTAGATGACATATTCGTAATAGTAAAAGACTCAGATGAACTAATTGACCTAAAAAGACACCTAGAGAGTGAGTCAGTACTCCGATTTACACATGAAAATAGTGAAAATAACAGTCTGCCATTCTTGGATGTACTAATAACAAAAACAGGAACCTCTTTAAGCACCAACGTATATACCAAGCCCACCAACATAGGATTATGCCTGAACGGTAGAAGTGAGTGCCCCCAAAGATACAAAGCCAGTGTTCTCAATGCTTATATTCGTCGAGCTCTTACCCACTGCTCTGAATGGAGCAACGTGAGTAGAGAGTTTGAAAGAGTAACTCAGGTATTGGTGAACAACGGATATAGCAACGTGGAAATAAACGCTGCTATAAGAAGACACTTGGACCGTTGGTATAATTCAGAACCTAGAACAGAAACCACAACACCCCCAATAAAATTATATTACAAATCAACCATGCACAGTGAACATATAAAAGAGGAAAGAATAATGAAAGAAATAATCCGTAAAGGAGTAAAAAGCACTACTCCTAACCAAAACATAAACCTGATAATATTCTACAAAACCAAGAAGACTTCCGAACTCCTTATCAAAAACAGCCCGAAGCCGACGGAGAACCCTCTACAGCAGTCAAGCGTTGTATACATGTACACTTGCCCCCACGAAGGATGTAACCTTCAATGTAAGTACATAGGTATGACGTCGACCAAGCTGACGAGGCGTTTGACATGCCATCTTCAATCTGGTGCCCCTAGGAATCACATGAGACAAGCCCATGACATTACTCTAACAAGAGAAATGTTGAACACGAATACTTGCATAATAGACAAAACCCAAGATTCAAGAAGATTACAAATTCTTCAGGCAATTCACATAAGAATAGAGCGACCTACCATGAACACCCAAATCACGGAACTATTTACTCTACCCACCATGAGAGTAAGGACAAGACAAGAACATATCGATGCCAACACAGAAGACAATGTCCAACATAACAGGCCAATTACACTGGATTAATCTTTGTGTTTGGATAGGAGATGCCTCGTATGGGCCAATAAGCCTTCTGCAGCCCCTATGTTTATCCCTTATGTATCCCCCCATGTTTTCACCTTCATTGTATTATCACCTGACCTAATGCGGGTATAAAATCAACTAGTATTGTAAGATCTGTTCACTTGAGAATGAACCATGGAGGTTCGAAACGTCGTGCAAATTATACAAATAAGTGTAATACACTCTATAGTAAATCACTTCTTTTCTTCACCTTAAAAGTACGAAAATGAGTTTTGGAGAACTCCTATTTCAATTAAGCCCTGATGCTAAGAAAATAGTTAGAGGGATAGAAGCCCTAAACCAGAAAATAATAAATACAGAATATGCGGTCATATTCAATGAAACATGTTTGAAAGAAAACCTGCTGCCAGTATACACCAATATATATATATATATATATTAGTATATTTTGGTAGCAGTCTTTCCTGTAGACATATATTATTAAATATGACCGAAAAAGTAAGATTAATAATTCTAACACGAATTTTCTCAATCTTTCGTACATTACGCTTCACTGTTGGAGGTAAATCAAAAATCACTTCTCCAAAATTCATTTTTATTTCTAGTCTGACGCGACACGGGCGCGTTTCGTAAAACTTATTACATTTTCAAAGACTTCACAAATACACAACTGATTAGAACGTATCTCTGATTTTATATCTACATTTGAGTGAGGTGGGAAGGGTGATGTGGCATTAACACAAGACAGAACAGGAGGGGATATTAATAGGGTATTAAAAGTATCAACACAAGACAGAACAGAAACAATGGGTATTGAATAGAAGTGTTTGTAGAAAGCCTATTGGTCCATATTTCTTGATGCTTCTATATTGGAGCGGAGTCTTGAGGTGGGTAGAATATAGTTGTGCAATAATTGGCTGTTGATTGCTGGTGTTGACTTCTTGATGTGTAGTGCCTCGCAAACGTCAAGCCGCCTGCTATCGCTGTATCTATCGATGATTTCTGTGTTGTTTACTAGGATTTCTCTGGCGATGGTTTGGTTATGGGAAGAGATTATATGTTCCTTAATGGAGCCCTGTTGCTTATGCATCGTTAAACGCCTAGAAAGAGATGTTGTTGTCTTGCCTATATACTGGGTTTTTTGGAGCTTACAGTCCCCAAGTGGGCATTTGAAGGCATAGACGACATTAGTCTCTTTTAAAGCGTTCTATTTTGTGTCTGGAGAGTTTCTCATGAGTAGGCTGGCCGTTTTTCTGGTTTTATAGTAAATCGTCAGTTGTATCCTCTGATTTTTGTCTGTAGGGATAACGTTTCTATTAACAATATCTTTCAGGACCCTTTCCTCCGTTTTATGAGCTGTGGAAAAGAAGTTCCTGTAAAATAGTCTAATAGGGGGTATAGGTGTTGTGTTAGTTGTCTCTTCAGAGGTTGCATGGCTTTTCACTTTCCTTCTTATGATGTCTTCGATGAAACCATTGGAGAAGCCGTTATTGACTAAGACCTGCCTTACCCTACAGAGTTCTTCGTCGACTTGCTTCCATTCTGAGCTGTGGCTGAGAGCACGGTCGACGTATGCGTTAACAACACTCCTCTTGTACCTGTCAGGGCAGTCGCTGTTGGCATTTAGGCACATTCCTATGTTTGTTTCCTTAGTGTAGACTGCAGTGTGGAAACCTCCGCCCTTTTCCATGACTGTTACATCTAGAAAAGGCAGCTTCCCATCCTTTTCCGTCTCGTAAGTGAAACGCAGCACGGAACTCTGGTCAAATGCCTCCTTCAGCTTCTGCAGATGTCTGACATCAGGTACCTGTGTAAAAATGTCGTCAACATACCTGCAGTATATGGCCGGTATATATATATATATATATATATATATATATATATATATATATATATATATATATATATATATATATATATATATATATATATATATATATATATATATATATATATTGGTGTATACTGGCAGCAGGTTTTCTTTCAAACATGTTTCATTGAATATGACCGCATATTCTGTATTTATTATTTTCTGGTTTAGGGCTTCTATCCCTCTAACTATTTTCTTAGCATCAGGGCTTAATTGGAATAGGAGTTCTCCAAAACTCATTTTCGTACTTTTAAGGTGAAGAAAAGAGGTGATTTACTATAGAGTGTATTACACTTATTTGTATAATTTGCACGACGTTTCGAACCTCCATGGTTCATTCTCAAGTGAACAATCTTACAATACTAGTTGATTTTATACCCGCATTAGGTCAGGTGATAATACAATGAAGGTGAAAAACATGGGGGGATACATAAGGGATAAACATAGGGGCTGCAGAAGGCTTATTGGCCCATACGAGGCATCTCCTATCTAAACACAAAGATTAATCCAGTGTAATTGGCCTGTTATGTTGGACATTGTCTTCTGTGTTGGCATCGATATGTTCTTGTCTTGTCCTTACTCTCATGGTGGGTAGAGTAAATAGTTCCGTGATTTGGGTGTTCATGGTAGGTCGCTCTATTCTTATGTGAATTGCCTCAAGAATTTGTAATCTTCTTGAATCTTGGGTTTTATCTATTATGCAAGTATTCTTGTTCAACATTTCTCTTGTTAGAGTAATGTCATGGGCTTGTCTCATGTGATTCCTAGGGGCACCAGATTGAAGATGGCATGGCATGTTTATCCCTTATGTATCCCCCCATGTTTTTCTCCTTCATTGTATTATCACCTGACCTAATGCGGGTATAAAATCAACTAGTATTGTAAGATTGTTCACTTGAGAATGAACCATGGAGGTTCGAAACGTCGTGCAAATTATACAAATAAGTGTAATACACTCTATAGTAAATCACCTCTTTTCTTCACCTTAAAAGTACGAAAATGAGTTTTGGAGAACTCCTATTCCAATTAAGCCCTGATGCTAAGAAAATAGTTAGAGGGATAGAAGCCCTAAACCAGAAAATAATAAATACAGAATATGCGGTCATATTCAATGAAACATATATATATATATATATATATATATATATATATATATATATATATATATATATATATATATATATATATATATATATATATATATATATATATATATATATATATATATATATATATATATATATATGTCGTACCTAGTAGCCAGAACTCACTTCTGAGCCTACTATGCACGGCCCGATTTACCTAATAAGCCAAGTTTTCATGAATTAATTGCTTTTCGACTACCTAACCTACCTAACCTAACCTAACCTAACTTTTTCGGCTACCTAACCTAACCTAACCTATAGAGATAGGTTAGGTTAGGTTAGGTAGGGTTGATTAGGTTCGGTCATATATCTACGTTAATTTTAACTCCAATAAAAAAAAATTGACCTCTTACATAATGAAATGGGTTGCTTTATCATTTCATAAGAAAAAAATTAGAGAAAATATATTAATTCATGAAAACTTGGCTTATTAGGCAAATCGGGCCTTGCATTGTAGGCTGAAAAGTGAGTTCTGGCTACTAGGTACGACATATATATATATATATATATATATATATATATATATATGTCGTACCTAGTAGCCAGAACGCACTTCTCAGCCTACTATGCATGGCCCGATTTGCCTAATAAGCCAAGTTTTCCTGAAGTAATATATTTTCTCTAATTTTTTTCTTATGAAATGATAAAGCTACCCATTTCATTCTATATGAGGTCATTTTTTTTTATTGGAGTTAAAATTAACGTAGATATATGACCGAACCTAACCAACCCTACCTAACCTAACCTAACCTATCTTTATAGGTTAGGTTAAGTTAGGTAGCCGAAAAAGTTAGGTTAGGTTAGGTTAGGTAGGTTAGGTAGTCGGAAAACAATTAATTCATGAAAACTTGGCTTATTAGGCAAATCGGGCCTTGCATAGTAGGCTGAGAAGTGCGTTCTGGCTACTAGGTACGACATATATATATATATATATATATATATATATATATATATATATATATATATATATATATATATATATATATATATATATAACAGCAATAACAAAAACTACGTTTATTTAACATTTAAGGTTGCCACAAGATTTCAATTTTTTTTGCCAACTTTTCGTGCAGCGCGTTTTGGACACGTATTTACATAGTCACAAAATTACGTATCTAATACGTGAACACAAACGTTGCCACTGCTTTCAAACACTTTACAGATACGTTGTGGCAACCTTAAATTGTTTCCTGGGTAATTATTAATTAAATTTTATCTAATAAATTACAATATTTCCCGATATAACTGTCATAAATAGGTTACGATTATTATTATGAGTGCCCTTTGACGGGTGAAATTGAAGGGAAGAAGAATTAATAACAATTACCAGGTACAATAAGTGACATGGGAAGCTTCACCTACAAGGAGTGTTAGTTTGTGTTATGATCCGCATCATATCTGGTCGTCAAGGCCAAAAACTACCATACAGATAAGGCTTCCCCATTTGTTTACTAATCTGTGTAGTCTTAACACCTAGTAACATTGTAGTGAATGTCTACCAATTAATAATTTTGATTGATATATTATATATATAAATAATAAACCCAGCTGGTGTAGGAAATGATTTGTAGGAATTTAAATCATACAGACCACTTTAACATCATACAGTCCGCTACCGAAATACACGTAAGAAATAAATCACTATATAAATTATATATAAATTAAAAATTAGAATTCATTTATGTAAATTTGCTAAATAAATAACTCCCACGAGTCAGTTTCTCCTCACTAGGTGGGTGAAGGACTCAAGGCTCCTGACTCCTGCTAGCAAGCTGAAAGGTTTCCCTTCCCATGGTAAGCCTTGCTCTACTAATTTTCCCTGGAACTGGACCCGCCAATCGATTAACAACCAGGTTAACAACAAACTTTTCCCTGATAGTTCCCTTCCCTTCACTGCTGAGTCAACATTGCCTGGGGGGGGGAGGGAATAGTTAGGGGTTGGCGTCCGGTCAATCTTCCCTGAAAAGGCATCGAACCCAGACGAAATTGCTCGCGAGGCGCAGGGTGAGTACGTTACCACTGAGCCACTAGGGTTCTAAATTTGTGGGTTAAACCCTAAAATACTCTGAAACACTGCAAGGATGGGATTTATCATCGAGAGATATACCCAGCTTCTTCAAGTATTGAGAGAAATCAGTCTGTTCAGGGCTCAAGGTATACTTGCAGGTTGGTCAGTATAGGCCTGAGTAACTCTACTGCAGCTGAGGTGCCTTCAGGTCATCAACAACAGTTATCTCAGGTCATCAACAGCAGTAACTGCATGTCATCAACAACAGTTACTTCAGGTCATCAACAACAGTTACTGAAGGTCATCAATAACAGTTACCTCAGGTCATCAACAACAGTTACTTCAGGTCATCAACAACAGTTACTTCAGGTCATCAACAACAGTTACTTCAGGTCATCAACTACAAGCCAAAGTCACACCATTATAAGGGAATGTTGCTGAACTGACACGAATGAAATGACATCGGCGTTGTTTTTCCTTTAATGAACACAAAATTAGCATATATAAAGACCATAATGAAAATATATGGAGAATAGTATGATAAACAAATACAAAACATACTTAAATTCATTACGTCTCTTTGATATATAGCAGCATGACAACTTGTGAGAGGATGTGTGTTTCTGCGTGACAACTGATCAGTGGATGTGTGTTGCTATGTGACAACTGATCAGTGGATGTGTGTTGCTACGTGACAGCTGATCAGTGTATGTGTGTTGCTACGTGACAACTGATCAGTGTATGTGTGTTGCTACGTGACAACTGATAGGTGTATATGTGTTGCTACGTGACAACTGATCAGTGTATGTGTGTTGCTACGTGACAACTGATCAGTGTATGTGTGTTGCTACGTGACAACTGATCAGTGTATGTGTGTTGCTACGTGACAACTGATCAGTGGATGTGTGTTGCTACGTGACAACTGATCAGTGTATGTGTGTTGCTACGTGACACCTGATCAGTGGATGTGTGTTGCTACGTGACAACTGATCAGTGGATGTGTGTTGTTACGTGACAACTGATCACAGGATGTGTGTTACAAAGTAACAACTGATCAGATGATCTGATAAGGCAGCTGCGTCACCCCCCCCCTCCTACCCCTCTTATCCTAGGCATCATTTTGACCCTAGTCTCCTCCCTCAAGAGCATTGCTGCAGCTGCTAAGAATGAGAATAAGCTGCTCCCTATCTCTTAACTCCTGCGTCTTATCAACCCATTTTATTCCACCAAAGTTAAGATTTCCAGCTTGTCATTTCCTCCCTTGCTTTCATGGCTGTCGCTGGCTGCCGTCTCGGGGCCCCGAAAGATCTTCCACAACCACTTGTGCAGTCGCCCACAGGTAGGGTTCACTACCCCTGCGGCCAGACTGCTGGGGCTGAGCGGACCTGAAAATGGCGACAACGAGAGTTAAAGACTTCTATAGTTCTTCCTATGTATAGATATTTCAAGGGCTTCCGATCCTCTCCTTGAAAATATCTTATCCATGAAGTGCTTTCTTCCTGGAGATACTTGAAGGAAAATAGCGTGAAAAGCTACTGGGTTTGTAAAAAAAAAGTTACTGGGAAAAACGCATGAAAAGCTACTGGGTTTGTAAAAAAAAATTACTGGGAAAATAGCATGAAAAGCTACTTGGTTTGTAAAAAAAAGTTACTGGGAAAATAGCGTGAAAAGCTACTGGGTTTGTAAAAAAAAGTTACTGGGAAAATAGCATGAAAAGCTACTGGGTTTGTAAAAAAAAGTTACGGGGAAAATAGCATGAAAAGCTATTATTTATTGGCTAAATGCTGAATAATTTATCGGAGAAAAATAGCGTGTTGGTTTAATATGTAGAGAAATGTGTTGGAAACGAATGAAGCAGAAGCACAAATGTTTAAGTGTTTGAGTTGTTTGATTAGATTGTTCAGGTGGGCTACTAACAGCAGAAGGCCAATATGTTTGATCTCATGGTATTAGGTCACATTGAACATGGTCACATGGTACCTGGTCTCATGGTACCATGTCTCATGGTACCAGGTCACATGGTACCTGGTCTCATGGTACCTGGTCTCATGGTACCTGGTCACATGGTACCATGTCTCATGGTACCAGGTCTCATGGTACCTGGTCTCATGGTACCAGGTCACATGGTACCTGGTCTCATGGTACCAGGTCTCATGGTACCAGGTCTCATGGTACCAGGTCACATGGTACCTAGTCTCATGGTACCAGGTCTCATGGTACCAGGTCTCATGGTACCTGGTCTCATGGTATCAGGTCACATGGTACCATTTCACATGGTACCAGGTCACATGGTACCAGGCCACATGGTACCTGGTCACATGGTACCTGGTCTTATGGTACCAGGTCCCATGGTACAGGTCACATGTTATCATGTCATATGGTACTTGGTCTCATGGTACCAGGTCACATGGTACAGGTCACATAGTACCAGGTCACATGGTACCTGGTTTCATGGTGCCAGGCCACATGGTACTTGGTCTCCTGGTATCAGGGCACATGGTTACAACCTGCCAATCACTGTTCTTAATAGTAATACGTGAATAAATGGAGCAATTCACAGCCCAGGTGATTGGAAATGGAGCAATCTTGGACTGACTCCCATTCACGATGACACAACACAATATATATATGAATACAACGGAGTCCGTCCAACACAGTCTTTATAAGTGTCTTGAGACGAAATACTGAGAGCAAACAAGGCAAGAAGTCTCACCTGTACAGAATGACACGACGTTGCTGATCACAAGAGTGATGAAGATGGCCATCACTCCAGTGTAGGAGTAAGATATGTCGTAGAGTGAGTACTTCGGCGACCTGGAGATGGTTTAGAGTAGGTTCAGAGACGTCGTGAACCCCAGGTTGGGATCAGTGACAACCTGGTGCTAGTTGAGGTTCATAACCAACTTTAAGATTCATTAGATTTGGTTTATTGGGAGGGGGGGGAGGGTACCTTAAGCTTGGGTATGTTAGGTTGATTAACGACCTGAAGCTTGGGAATGTTCGGTTGATTAACGACCTGATGCTTAGATATGTTAGCCTCACTGACGACCTGAAGCCTGGATATGTTAGCCTCTCTGGCGACCTGAAGCCTGGATATGTTAGCCTCACTGGCGACCTGAAGCGTGGATATGTTTGGTACATTAACGATCTATAGCTAGGTTAGCCTCAATGACAGTCTGAAGACACGTTAGGTTAGGGTCAACAACGACATGAAGGTATACACACAATTACAATCTCTGCTGTATATGCTCGTGACATTTTTTATATTATAAACACTAATGTCAGGAGACGATAAGATCTTCATCAATGCCATAAAACCTTAAATAACATAAAACTTGAAACTGGGAATAGAGTTGAATTAATTTTTTGGGGCTGTATATATGAGCACTTCGACGATTTACAAAAGACTTGCTAACATTTAATAATTTAGGAATTTGAATTCTAAAGTAAAATCATTATATGCTACATGATACAGACCCATGAACGCTGGCTGTCGGTGAAGGCTCTGCGAGTGTTGATATGACCAGTGTGTCATAGAGCAGTGTGCCTGTCTCTGAGGTGTTGCTGAGGTAGACGGTGTCGTAGGGAGGAGCCGGAGACTCAGGGCATCCCGCCGTGGACAGCGGCAGGACGCCCGCCTCGCCTTCACTATACAAGTAATTGCCAACTGAGATCCACGCGGAGAAGATGAACGCTGTCAGGCTTCCCACCACGGCCCCCTGGTCATGCGTTATGAGTTAAACAGCAATTTCGTGTAATAAATCTAATATATATATACATCAGAATATTTACCACAATATGTGTACTTGTATGCTAATGCATATATGGGATAAATTTGAGTTGATATTGCATGATATTACCTTGGTGTTGACCCACGGCGTGCACATCCCAGCAATGTAAATGCCATTTATAGGACCAGTGATGACCCCGCTGATGTTGGTGACAACCTTGAGGACGCCTCCCAGCTGCCCAACCAGAAGCCCCATGCAAGTGCCAATCACTCCAGCCCCTAACGCTGTCACGAAAATAGTAATTAGTTTTCTATTGTTCTCGTAAGATTATTGCATTCATATATTCAACCTTTAGTCAAACACAAACTCGTTACCGTGAAGTTATTTTATTTAATATTGCAAAACATTTAAGTTATTCTTACTGTGTTTATTTTTTATTTATTAATTTGTAAGAAATGTCATCCTAAGTTAAATATATATCCTAATGTCATCCTAATATATATATATTAGTATATTTTAGTAGCAGTCTTTCTTGTAAACATATATTACTAAATATGACCGAAAAAGTAAGAGTAATAATTCTAACACGAATTTTCTCAATATTTCTTTTCACTGTCGATGGTAATTGAAAAATTAGTTCTCCAAAATTCATTTTTATTTCTAGTCTGACGCGACACTTGAACGCATTTAGTAATAAATTTCGGAATTCTGTGTTGCGTTTCACTTACGAGATGGAGAAGGATGGGAAGCTGCCCTCTCTAGATGTAACAGTCATGGAAAGGAGCGAAGGTTTCCACACTGCAGTCTACACTAAGGAAACAAACATAGGAATGTGCCTCAATGCCAACCGTGACTGCCCAGACAGGTACAAGAGGAGTGTTGTTAACGCTTATGTCGATCGTGCTCTCAGCCACAGCTCAGGATGGAAGCAAGTCGATGAAGAACTCTGTAGGGTAAGGCAGGTCCTAGTCAACAACGGCTTCTCCAATGGTTTCGTTGAAGACATCATAAGAAGGAAGGTGAAACACCATGCAACCTCTGAAGAGACAACTAACACAACACCTTTACCCCCTATTAGACTATTTTTCAGGTATTTCTTTTCCACAGCTCATAAAACGGAGGAAAGGGCCCTGAAAGATATTGTTGATAGGAACGTTATCGCTACAGACAAAAATCAGACGATACAATTGACGATTTACTATAAAACCAAAAAAACGGCAAACCTACTCATGAGAAACTCTCCAGACACAAAGCAGAACGCTTTAAAAGAGACCAATGTCGTCTATGCCTTGAAATGCCCACTTGATGAATGTAAGCCTCAAAGAACTCAGTATATAGGCAAGACAACAACATCTCTTTCCAGGCGATTAACGATGCATAAGCAATAGGGCTCCATTAAGGAACATAAAATCTCTTCCCACAACCAGACCATCACCAGAGAAATCCTAACAACACAGAAATCATCGATAGATACAGCGAAAGCAGGCGGCTTGACATCTGCGAGGCACTACACATCAAGAAGTCAACACCAGCAATCAACACCCAATTAATTCACAACTATATTCTACCCACTTCAAGACTCCACACCAATATAGAAGTATCAGGAAATATGGGCCAATAGGCCCTTTGCAGTTACTTCCATTCTCCCCTTTAATTTACCCTATTTATACCCATTGTTTCGTGTTCTGTCTTGTGTTGAAAGTTTGCTCTATCTTGTGCTGAAAGTTTTGTTCACCTCATCCAAAACTGTTGTAACATATCACCTCACCCAAATTCGGGTATATAAGATGAAAGTTGTTTAAATTATAGCATAGTAGAACTCTGTTTAATGTTTGCAGGTTACAGTTGTGTGTGTGTAAATTAAAGTCTTTGAAAATGTAATAAGTTATTACAAAACGCGTTCAAGTGTCGCGTCAGACTAGAAATAAAAATGAATTTTGGAGAATTGATGTTTCAATTACCATCGACAGTGAAAAGAAACATAAGAAATATTGAGAATATTCGTGTTAGAATTATTAATCTTACTTTTTCGGTCACATTTAGTAATATATATATATATATATATATATATATATATATATATATATATATATATATATATATATATATTTTTTTTTTTTTTTTTTTTTTTTTTTTTTTTTTTCAGTTCCCCTGTAAAAGGCTGCCATCCTATGTGTGTCCTATACTTTCTGTGTGTCTAATGACTATTATATCCACAGAGGTGACGTGGAGGGTCTACTGCGCTTTGGAAAGGGAGTTCATTTTGAGCAATTTAGAACTCCTGACTTGTCAATGTGAGGACAAGTGGCTGCCATCAGTAGTAGACAGTGTGTTGGCTTATGTATTTGTGAAGTGATTGTGTGGATTGACGTACACAGGATTTGCCCAAGAGGAGTTACAAAACGACAATATTGGCTGTCTTTTGAGAAGTGCTGCTAGTTTGTAGTCAGACTTCTGCCAGTGTTAGTGGAGACCCCTGGATCTCCAGGGCCCAGGGCAGATCTCCACAGGGATTGGTGGCCCCTGTCAGCGTGTTGCTGAAGCCCTCTGCCATTGTGTTTCTGGAGAGCAGACGTGGGGTATTTGGACATCGTGACGATACGGTGTGGGACTGGCCTATGTTCAGTAAGGTGAACTCGCCAGTGTTAAGGCTATTGGAAGTGGATGAATTATACTTGAAGATGGTGGACTCACTGGGATTTGAAGAACACTGCAGATATATTAAGTGTCCTGTGTGAAAAAGACACTGTGTACATATGTGTAGTTATATGAAATAGATAATATATTGGAAAGGTGTTATTTAGTCTTGTTTATCCCCATTATTCCTTGCACAATTACTTGCCACCGTCAATTCTTGATAACTTACTTGGGATGGGAACATAGTAGATGAGGCTCTAAGGCCTCATAAGCAGAAAAAATCTTGTTACAGGCTCAAGAAGGCCGTAACACATACATATATATTAATTGATTTACTACGTTTGGGAGCATATACATAGGAAATAATTACAGATGATTTTCAAGGCTTTAGTGGCGCCCTCGTTGCTCAGGTCCCTGAAGCAGCTCCGTTCCTTCAAGAAGTCCTCCCAAAGGAGACAAGCCACCGAGTTCGCTGCGCTGGACACAGAACTGGGAAAGGGTTGATGGTATGAGAATGCTACCTGCTTTATTGCAAATAATTATAAAATTTTAATCAAATTCAACTTATTAAAGTATATAAAGAGCAAATTCACACACACGCGCACACGCAGACACACACACGGTTCAGGCCAATCCTGGAGTATGCAGCCCCAGCATGGAGTCCATATCTACTCAAGGATAAAACTAAACTGGAAAAGGTTCAAAGGTTTGCCACCAGACTAGTACCCGAGCTGAGAGGTATGAGCTACGAGAAGAGACTACGGGAATTAAACCTTACTTCGCTGGAAGACAGAAGAGTTAGGGGGGACATGATCACCAAGTTCAAGATTCTGAAGGGAATTGATAGGGTAGATAAAGACAGGCTATTTAACACAAGGGGCACACGCACAAGGGGACACAGGTGGAAACTGAGTGCCCAAATGAGCCACAGAGATATTAGAAAGAACTTTTTTAGTGTCAGAGTGATTGACAAATGGAATGCATTAGGAAGTGATGTGGTGGAGGCCGACTCCATACACAGTTTCAAGTGTAGATATTATAGACCCCAATAGGCTCAGGAATCTGTACACTTGTTGACTGACGGTTGAGAGGCGGGACCAAAGAGGCAGAGCTCAACCCCCGCAAACACAATTAGGTGAGTACATGCGCGCACGCAGACACACACACGCGCACACAAGTGAGCGTGTGCGCGTGTCAAGTGTAGATATGATAGAGCCCAATAGGCTCAGGAACCTGTACACCTGTTGATTGACGGTTGAGAGGCGGGACCAAAGAGCCAGAGCTCAACCCCCGCAAGTACAACTAGGTGAGTACAACTAGGGGAGTACACACAGAAACACACACACACACACACACACACACACACACACACACACACACACACACACACAGGTAGAGCTAAATGAAGGAGAGAGTAAGCTTACCTCAAAACTCCCCCATACACAGCTACAACGAAAATTCCAGACAACCCAGTGAGATGGTTCAACTTGTCTATAACCATAAAGGGTAAAATCTGGTCAAATTTGTTGATCTTGCCGGAGGAGAAGGGATCGCAATCTCTGTAGACGGCGTAGGCGACCATACCAGAGAAGAAATACAGCAAATACAACAGACTCAGCCCCACGGCAAAGACAAGGCACAGCCTGAGATATTGAAAGTTGAAAATCCATAAATAAAAATATTCTGGACGATTTGTATTTTTTTTTACTTAAAATGCCTTAAAAGATGAAGAATTGGATCAAAGGTTAATTTAGTAATGGTCGTAGTAAAATGATGACAAATAAGTACGATTATTGTAATATAAATCAATATTGATGAATATATACATATTAAGATAGTTTTTAATAGATGTTTCTTTACTTTTATATTAGATATTAAAAAGTATTTGCCTCCGAGAGGACCTCATTTTCACCACGACTGAGATCTTCGAAAAGGTCTCTACCATCGGAAATGTCTCACCGGCTGACATCCAGGTGAGAAGGTGTTTGTGAGAGAGTGTCTCTCAAGATTCTCCCACAGTTGACTGGAATGGCTCATTGCTGTGCACAGTGCACCGATCTTGTGCACAAGGTCCTATTTCTGTTAACCCTGGATAGTGACCTGACGTGTTGGGTATCTCCAGAATGCCCACTTAACCAGGAACACTTTCATAATATGGAGGCCGCCGTATGTCCAGGCAGGAAGTAGATACAGGGAGTTAAGCATACTTGCCACCAAAGGGTCAGTGAGTACACCGGTGGTGGAGCGTGGGAGAGGGGAGACGCTAGCAGCGTCTGACCTCTGGGGTCAACCGGCGCGATGGAAAATAACAGCTATGACGTGATCGTGACGTGTTCATGACGTCACTCCTGCTACTGCTCATCGAACGAGCTAATATGATTGGTTCCCGCTCATTTGCTGCAATGTCATTGGTCAAATTGTAATCCCCTTGTGTGTGCCACAAGACGACCTGAGCTTCAGGCATTCTTGTGAGGGATCTCTAGCAAAGTGGACGTGTTCTGTTCTACCGGCCAATAGACTGAACACCGTCTATTCCTCACCGTCAAGTTAACTCAGCATCTGAAGATTATACGATACACTCGCCCAGAATCACGGGTGTGAATATATTAATCAGAAGCCTAAAGTGACAAATCTCCAGAGCGAAACAGACTGGTATCAGGTAACTCCTGGTGACAAAGATCGTTGTGAGTGACTTAAGAGTGAACTAAGGCAGTGCCGCCGCCTAAGTAACCTGTGTGTGACTTTACCACAAGTGTACCTGCATGGTACCACAGCCGCCGCCACTCGTCCCGAGCGTGCACCTCAGTACCCAGTACCCCAGTACCTCTGTACTTCTGTGCCTCGAACGCCCGCCGCCGCCCTCACACTACTACGTGACGTCACCACCTTGCTCATCGCCAGTGCCAGTGGGTGCGCGTGTGTCTGTTAAGCATACAGCCCGGCCTACTGCAAGTACCCTCCGTGTCTACGAGCGAAACCAGCTGTCAGGCCACCTACGAGTGCTTGTATAAATGTGCCTGAGTAAGAAAAAGGTACCTATCTGTAAGTACAAGATTTTGTCATTGTTTTATTGTGTCTGTGTTGATCTGAGGGATCAACCACAGTTCTCACCTTCTCATACCTGTCACAGGTCATAGGTGAATCGACGGTGTATGCGTGTTTATCTGTGTGGTATCACTGCATTTCACTAGTCTGTGAATGTGAGCTTCACATACACCACACATTTAGTTATTGTGTGATAATATTATTGTGCATGTTATTGCCTGTCCCATTGACAGTGTAGTTGTTGATTTATTGCATATCATCATTACCGAGTATCCGGCTGGAACTCTTGTGATCCCTTTGCATACCGGCAGTTAGGTTGCCGTGTTAATGATTGGCTGTCAACTGTGTTAAGTTAGGTGTTTCTCCACGAGTGGATACGAGTCGTTTAGCCAGACATCAAGAGTCTCGCTAATATAACCATAGCTTTGCTGACGCCAATCTAAAGTAAATCAAGCACCCTGTGTATTAGTGGTTAAGTTAGTAAATATACTACTGTTAAGTTTTATGCGGTGTTTCCGTTGAACCACTTCTGAATACTGTCAATCAAATACTGAAGCCTTCAGCTCTAGGTGTCTTCAACACCGAGTTGCCTATAAGTCACAAACTATAAATATGATGAGGACCCCTAGGAGTCCCTTAAAGTGTTAAATCATTGAGGAGATTCCAACGATCAACGTGGAGCAGGACCAGGTGAGGCTAGTCTGAGAAGAGATTCTCAAGGACTCTAACTCGACATTGCTCCCAGGCCCTGTACGGTTGCTCTCGTATTTTCTATTCTGCAAATTCCGACAGCTTCGTGAAGCGTCTGCCACATGTACCTTGGCGACGTACGCATTGCAGTCGTGAAAGCAAAAAAGAAACACCCCACAGTGTTCACCTTCTCTTCTCTTCTCCATCGACGCTGCTACTCAGCAGTGTACTCAGTGTACACTGCAGTGTGCCCTGAGCACACACTACCACCACCTCACCTCAGCTAGCCAACATGCCTACGTCTGATTTCCCGGCCTTGCTTGAGAACACACATGGGCAAGCTGCTGCTACCTCAACACCGCCTGGTCCCTCGCCTCCGCAGCACCTCATTACCACCAACCAAGCCCGCAGCTACCACCAACACACCCTGCCATCGGTACTTCTACACCTCGCCAACATACTGTTGGGCAACGACGTTAACCTATACGTCCACACCATCAACCGGCGTCTCACCGCAAATGGACAACCGACGGTGAGGGGTACCAGGTGACCTCCCAGCTGCTGCCGGCCGGCGTCCGACCCCGCAAGACGCCCCACAACCAATCCGGTAACAGGGACGCCACCCACCCTGGCTGCCCCTGCCAATGAAGACATCACATTCGAAGAAGGCGACGGACAACCCGAACCTCACTCAACCGACACCAGGAGACTCTCCAAAACCACCACCGACGTCGACAAGAGTAGCCTTGCGATCGACGACGACGACGAAAACAAAAGTCCCTGCTATGTTCTTTACATTACGTCCAGCAAGTTCAATGCCAACTCAAACACCAGACGACAACTGGCCCACAAATGTAACAAGACAATCAGCACGAGGAAAGGCGTCAAATACCCGCACCCCAAGTATGTCGACGCCAACACAATGATCTCCTACACTGATCTCACCATACTGAAGAAAGAATACAGCGACCTAGAATTTCACCGCAAATTCAAAGACGGACAAATGCAATTCCTCAAAAAGGACGACGATCCTGATGGTACCAAACTACCGAGGTTGTTCTGTTCAGGTATAAAGCGTCGCCTTGCACGTTAACCTGGCGACCAAGCCTCCTGTGGGCCATAAACTGCGAGCGACCATGAAGGCCCCATCCATCTACAGATCTCCAGTATTACCTATTGGTACTCGTAATGGTTCCAAAGAGCCTCCACATATGGGCTAGTTATGCCTGTGCCATCTTTTGCGTGGATTTCTTCTCTTTTTATATTCACTGTGCTTGGTTGATTAGTATTATAATTTTATTGGAGGTGTGCTGGTTTCTGGTCTTGGTTGAGGAGTGTACATCCGATCCAAGTGTCGCCTTAGAGAGGTGTTGATCTTGTGGTTACTATAGCAATTGGTCACCAGTACTTGTGTTATCCTCTCAACTCCCTACTCAAGTTACTTCATTCAGAGCAGTGGGCAAGGGCTCGACGAATATGAGCATTGAGAGCATTGGCTTTGTATCTTTGGGGACACTCACTCCTACCGTTTAGGCATAATCCTATGTTTGTAGGCTTAGTATATACGCTGGTGCATATAGATGCTTATGTTTTTGTTAACACATCCAGAAAAGGTAGATTGTTATTTTTACTATTTTCATGGTTGAATCGGAATCCTAACTCTCTCTCTTTCTAGATGGCATTTTAGACCAAATATTTCTTCTAGGTCTTTTTCTATTACGTCATCGACATACCGCCAGTATACGCTTGGTTTTTCGATTGCTACTGAAGACTATTTCTGCGATGGTACCCCCCGTAAAAATTTGCAAATAACACTCCTATGAGAGTATCCCATTGTTGCTCCATCCATCCGTGGATACAGATTGTATGTAAAATGGATACAGAGCAGGCGTTAATTGAAAATAACCAAATAATATCATCTGTTAATTAGAATATATTTATTCCAACATTTCTTGATGTGGTGAAGATTGACGTTACCAGGAGTGACACCGGATGGTAATATGTTTTATTTAACTGCTATGAAGTCGAAAATTTAAACAGCTTGTAGTATATTATTTTCCAGTTGTAAGAACAGAAATACAGCACCTATGAACTCCTGGTAGTGGCTTTTAGCAGCTCAATTCTTACCTTTTTGATGTCTGGACGTTGCTGACAGATACGAGCCTTTGGAAGGATATCTGACTGAAGGCAAATAAATAAATAGTGTAGTGGAGGCCCATCGCTATAGTTGTCCAGAATGTGTGGCGAATGAAGGGGCTGGGATCCAGGCTGGGAGGAAGAGATAGGAAGCTGTGAGAAAGTTTTATTCTGATAATGAGCAATTGCTTCCTTTCAGACAAGAGATGCTTCATCTGCCTCTTATGTGTGAACTGCACCTTTGTAAACAGCCTGTCCTCTTAACATTGGTCAAATGCTTGTTAATCCAACCATAAACATTGTTCACAAGCATTATGATGGAACATTTCTTCACCAGGACTTCACTCTCTTCCTGCTAAATGCTTCACCCATGAACTGAAAGTTTAAAATAGTTATAACCAAAACCAGATCACCTAATCTAACATAGCCTAACCTAACTAATCAAAAACTGACAATACACACACCAATAATATACATTAATATTATTTATATTCGAGAAAGTTACGATTTTTGTTACACGTCACGATCAAATTTAGGAATGGTAATTATGATCCTCTGAAGTTTGGCCGAGGATAGGCTGCTGTGAATGTAGTTAGACAGTCGTAGCTTTTTTACTTAATATCAAACTTGATGAAGGTCTCTACCTAAACGTCAATAGTGAACGTAGCGTAAATTCTTGAGATAGAAATGCACCTGTAATGAACAAAATATATTTACTGTCAGGTTCGTTAAGAACATTTGTCAGTACGTATATTATCAAAAATTACGTAGATACAACCGAATTTTTTTTTATCGTCATTTTATCGTTTATAGCATATATATATATATATATATATATATATATATATATATATATATATATATATATATTAGTATATTTTGGTAGCAGTCTTTCCTGTAGACATATATTATTAAATATGACCGAAAAAGTAAGATTAATAATTCTAACACGAATTTTCTCAATCTTTCGTACATTACGCTTCACTGTTGGAGGTAAATCAAAAATCAATTCTCCAAAATTCATTTTTATTTCTAGTCTGACGCGACACGGGCGCGTTTCGTAAAACTTATTACATTTTCAAAGACTTTAGTTCACAAATACACAACTGATTAGAACTTACGTATCTCCAATTTTATATCTACATTTGAGTGAGGTGGGAGGGGTGATGTGGCATTAACACAAGACAGAACAAGAGGGGATATTAATAGGGTATTAAAAGTATCAACACAAGACAGAACACAAACAATGGGTATTGAATAGAAGTGTTTGTAGAAAGCCTATTGGTCCATATTTCTTGATGCTTCTATATTGGAGCGGAGTCTTGAGGTGGGTAGAATATAGTTGTGCAATAATTGGCTGTTGATTGCTGGTGTTGACTTCTTGATGTGTAGTGCCTCGCAAACGTCAAGCCGCCTGCTATCGCTGTATCTATCGATGATTTCTGTGTTGTTTACTAGGATTTCTCTGGCGATGGTTTGGTTGTGGGAAGAGATTATATGTTCCTTAATGGAGCCCTGTTGCTTATGCAACAGGGCTCTTGCAACAGCCCTGTTGCTGTTGCATAAGCAACAGGGCTCCATTAAGGAACATATAATCTCTTCCCACAACCAAACCATCGCCAGAGAAATCCTAGTAAACAACACAGAAATCATCGATAGATACAGCGATAGCAGGCGGCTTGACGTTTGCGAGGCACTACACATCAAGAAGTCAACACCAGCAATCAACAGCCAATTATTGCACAACTATATTCTACCCACCTCAAGACTCCGCTCCAATATAGAAGCATCAAGAAATATGGACCAATAGGCTTTCTACAAACACTTCTATTCAATACCCATTGTTTGTGTTCTGTCTTGTGTTGATACTTTTAATACCCTATTAATATCCCCTCTTGTTCTGTCTTGTGTTAATGCCACATCACCCCTCCCACCTCACTCAAATGTAGATATAAAATTGGAGACACGTAAGTTCTAATCAGTTGTGTATTTGTGAACTAAAGTCTTTGAAAATGTAATAAGTTTTACGAAACGCGCCCGTGTCGCGTCAGACTAGAAATAAAAATGAATTTTGGAGAATTGATTTTTGATTTACCTCCAACAGTGAAGCGTAATGTACGAAAGATTGAGAAAATTCGTGTTAGAATTATTAATCTTACTTTTTCGGTCATATTTAATAATATATATATATATATATATATATATATATATATATATATATATATATATAATATATAATATGTGTGTGTGTGTGTGTGTGTGTGTGTGTGTGTGTGTGTGTGTGTGTGTGTGTGTGTGTGTGTGTGTGTGTGTGTGTGTGTGTGTGTGTGTGTGTGTGTGTGTGTGTGTGTATAAAATCTAGGCCTACAGAACACTTTGCCTTGCCTAGAGGCTTGGTCAGAAGAACTGTCTGGAATACATCTTTCCTACTGGAGACTTGAATACATTCATCAAACAACCTTTTATTTAAATTAGGTTGTATTTACAGTTTGTATGCTGAGGTGTTGCCCCAATTAAGTTTACTTATTAAGTAGCACTTTAATACTCACTTGAGGAACTCGACCCGAGAGCCTTGAAGCGCTGAGTCCCAGACGACGCCGACCCCACCAAGGTCAAGAGTGCAGATGACCACCACCACCAACACTCCCAGGAACATGAGGGAGGTCTGCAACACGTCCGTGTACACCACAGCCTTCACTCCTCCCTGGTGAATAATGAGGCATTATGAGTCTTGTGTGACTCACTCCCAGGAAGATGAGGAAAGTTTGTACCACAGCCTCCACTCCTTCATGGGGAATATTGAGGCATTTTGAGTCTTGTGTGACTCACTCCCAGGATCATGAGGAAAGTTTGCACCGCAGCCTCCACTCCTCCCTAGCGAAAATTGAGGCACCATGAATTAGTGTCTCATCAATCAACCTTCATTGACTGTCATGTGCACTCCGGTGCAGTGAGCCTTCGAAGCATTAGATTAAATAAGACGCCAAAGAAAGGTAAGAATGAGTGGAAAATGACAAAAGAAACGACTGGCCTCGAGACTTTATAAACCCAAACTCAGTGCAACGTTACAGGCTGATCAAACCGCCATGCCAATATGTAATAAATGTTTGGGTTGTAACCCCAGGACTCACGATGGTGATGTAGAAGGTGCAGATGATGCCCATGGCGACGACGGAGACAGTGGTGGAGAGGCCTGTGACGGTGGTGAGGGCGAGGGACGGAGCGTACAGCACCAGGCCCATTAAGAAGAGGCCATACAGCAGGTGGGCGCCCGACGCCATCTGCCGTAGTGGGCGAGACTTGTAACGGAGCTCTAGGTACTGTAGAGGGGGATACAAAATGAAGCTATATCCTGTATGAGTGACTTATACTGGATATTGTATAAATAAATAAGTTTTTTGTGTGTGAAAATTGTATTATATAAACAATAATAAATTTTGAAAACAATATTGCGTGCGAATGTAGGGTTCACTCCAAAGGAACCCTTGATGAGGATTGTTCTTCCAGAAAACTGTGTATATAATTTTCTCTCTCGGTAAAGTCGGATTCGTTCTCGACGCACCATCAGGAATTCCGAGTTCGAATCCCGGGCCGGACAGAAATGTAAGGGCCAGTTTCCTATCACCTAATAGATTTGTTCACCTAGCAGTAGATAGGTACCCAGGAGTTAGTCAGCTTGTTGTGGGGTTACATTATTGATGAAGGTCTTCTGCCAGTAGTTCCACCTTGGGTAGAAGGCCCTCGACATAAGCCTAACATGAATATATGTACATTAAGTATATGTACAGCTTGCACATTAAGCATCAGCTCCTGGGCCCTGCCTTGCTTTCGTCGGTCGTACATTGCAATGAGTCTCAGATATATTACCTCTTACCATACCACCTCACGAAACCTTGTGTGCAGTTAGCTACATCCACCTCCACATCTACTTGCCCAACCACTTGCGCTGGACGATAGAGCGACGGTCTCGCTTCATGCAGGTCGGCGCTCAATCCCCGACCGTCCAAGTGGTTGGGCATTGTACATGTGTATTTGAAAATGTAAGGAGTGCCTTGTGAAACGCGTCCCTAGGCGTCAGACCATAATAAATTGTGAAAATGAACGGTGGAGAGTTAATTATTCAACTTCCCTCAACAGTGAAGTAACATTGAGGAGATTCGTGTTAGAATAATTAATCTAACTCTTTTGGGAGTATTCAACAACATATGTTTACAAGAAAGCCTGCTACCAAAATATACCAATAATATATATATATATATATATATATATATATATAATATATATATATATATATATATATATATATATATATATATATACATATATATATATATATATATATATATATATATATATATATTTATATATATATATATATATATATATATATATATATATATATATATATATATATATATATATATATATATATACCTTATTAATGGAGACCAGCTTAAGGTTGAAGAGGACGGGCAGCGACACTTGGTGGACAAACAAGCAGCCGAGGATAATCCCCAGGACGGAGGTGCAGATCTGTGTACCAAACGCGTACACCTCAGAGGGGTTTCCTGCAGAAGGGAGGTGAGGGACATATGAGGCAGAGAGAGTGTGAGGGAGGCACGAACCTCATTGGTATGAGGTGTGAGGAAGAATAGGTTGGCTTGTGTTAGGATCGATTGTAATATTATTGACATTGATTAAATGGTTTCATATTTGCTGGTACAATATCTTTTGGAATCTTAAATGCTATACAGTTAAATTTAAACTTACTGTGTAATCAAAGACATTTTTCCCTTGCAAAAATTAACGTATCGTGTATTATAGTATAGTTTCACAAACAGGTAGGCCCTTGGAAAGGTTAGGCTAGTTTTTTTTGGTTTTGTTGACAATTATTTGCATAACTCAGGCAAGATAGAGTTTACTGACATATGCATTTTGATCAACCTGTCCTCTTACAAATTACATCTGAATTTGACCGTTTGCCCATACGGCCGAAAATGGACGTAATTTGAAATTGAAAAAAAAATTGAAAATAAATTTTGGATTTTTTTCTACAACCGCAAATTAAGGGTTCTCTGGTAGGTTAGGAGGACAGGACATTCTTGTAAGGTTTTAAACCGTCATGAAAACCGTTAACTGAATGTTTCCTCTCCTAACCTCACCGAGTAAGCCGGAGGACTCATACATAAAACGGAACAGTACATCACCTTCGTGAGCTGATTTAATTTCATATTACGTCCATTTTTGGCCATAGGGCGCGTACGAGCGAACAGCGAAGTCCTTTTTAAGAGGACGGGTTGGTAGATGAGACATGTTTCACGAATATGCTGGTGGAAAGAACCTCGCAGGTTCTTTCCAGCTGCATATTTGTAAAACAACTCATGTAGAATATCAGTAGTCCTCAACCTGGACCCCTTGGCTCTCTCTCTAACGAGTATATTCCACGATGATTCTAGTATGTATGTGATCCAAGGTAGTTCTTGCTGAATGTGTTTTACAATGATTTTAGATACTATGACGATATCCACGCCATCTGTGGAGTGAAGTGTGACGATATCCACGCCATCTGTGGAGTGAAGTGTGACGATATCCACGCCATCTGTGGAGTGAAGTGTGACGATATCCACGCCATTTGTGGAGCACTACCGACCACAGTTCGTTTAGGAAGTGGGTTGATGACAACGCCCTTTCTTGAGGGAGATGACGATGTACACGCCATCTATTGAGTGTACCCGACTACATTTTCTCTTCCCCGGTGGAAGGCTGCCATCATATTTTATTTCTGTGTAGTTTCCGTCTTGCTAATGACGTTTTTAGTCCGCAGAAGTTATGTGGAGAGTATCGTGGTCAGCAGGAATCAGTTCACCCAGGCCAGTCCTGAACTGAAGACGTGTTCCAGCGGGAACGAGTGGCCGCATCTGTATCGACAGTGATTTGTCTGTAATACTTGCGAAGTATTAGTGATTGGAACGACGTACCCGTGATGGCCAAATAGTTTTGAGACTGAAGTACCGGAGTCTGTTAAGGCTTCTTGTAAGCCTGTGTGGAGTTCTGCCAGTGTGTTGCTGGAGAATTCTGCAAGTGTTGCTGGTGACCTCTGCCAGAGTGTTGCTGGAGAGTAGAAGTAGTGTTTTACACACCGTGACGATACTGTGTGGGACAGGCTCATGTATTACTGAGTTGGATGAGCTCGCCGGTGTGAGGACCATAAAACGTGAGTGATGTTTAATAGAAGATAAAGTGGACTAGCCAGGAAAGGAAGATTGCTGACGTTACTGTATTAGTGTCCCGTGCGAAAGTAACACTCGTTGTGTGATATGTACATATGTATATAGATATATTTAAGAAGTACAGTTAGTGAAGGTTCTGGTTAGTATTGTTTACCCCCTTTTCCTTTCACGATTAATAATTGCTGACAATTCTTGAAAACTTTCCAATGACTCGGGGTGGGATCGACTAAGAAGAGGCACTAAGGGCCCCATTCACTGTGTTTGAAATAAAGAACCCGGTTACTGGCTAAATGAGGCCGTAACATTACTAAATGGTCCAAGGCAGCTCTATAGTGTGTATGTGTTCCTAAGGTTCTCTACATTTGGTCACTAGAGCATCCAAAGGGCATATATAAACTAGAGCCACCCTAGTTGGAACAAATGCAAACATGAGTACCAGGGGCCACATGGTTCCACTTTTAGACCCACATACCTAGATTTCCTCCGTACACATAACAAAACTTATCAGGAATATCACTTATTTTATAGCAAGCCGAAGCTTAGGAATACAAATAAATAATGATAAACGAAACAGCCTACACAAAAATAGCTTGAACATTAATTAAAAATTGCCAAAAAATAGTGCATAGTGAATTACAAAGGAGAATTTCTGTCCACTAACCCAGTATGGATATGGCGGAGATGACGCCGCCGAGGAGAGAGAAGGCTACTGGGACTGGAGACATGGTCCTGCCGCCCAGCAGGTAGTCCTCCGAGGAGGTGTTGCCCCGACCCTTGAGGGCGCTGTACACACCGATGCCGACGGACGCCGCCAGCATGAGGCTGAAGACTGTGTAGTCCACCGTCGTGAACGTCGGCCCCGACAGATTTCCATCCTCCGCTGTAGTCACTAACTCTTCCGAAGACATCTCTAGAAGATAAACTTTTTCCTGCATTTAATTTTAATATATCTGGATATACAGAACAAATCGTTCATATGTACACGAGGAAAGCTTGAAAGATTAACATGAAAGATAAAAAATGGCATTATTAAATGTAGGAGGAAGTACTAGAACCGTCCTCCTGACCCATGTGAAGAGGAAGATTCTATTCACGCAGTAACGTGGCTAAAACTTTTTGGACTACGAACTGTTTAAAATCTAAATTTGTTTAGGATTATTCCTTTTCAGCCAGTTTAGACTTGGTTTTCTAGTTTCAAAGAGCCATTGTTTAAATCCTTGTGTTGCTCCAACTGATTTTTTTCTGATATATCATGCAATTTTGATTTATTTATTTCAACAACTTCTTTAAATTGTATATTCCACATCACTCATGAATACCAATTCAAATTGATTTTAAAAGCTGCATAAATTTATACACACACACACACATCTAGGGGCCTGGTGGATAGCGCGCAGGACTCGTAATTCTGTGGCGCGGGTTCGATTCCCGCACCAGGCAGAAACAAATGGGCAAAGTTTCTTTCACGCTGAATGCCCCTGTTACCTAGCTGTAAATAAGTACCTGGGAGTTAGTCAGCTGTCACGGGCTGCTTCTTGGTGTGTGTGTGTGTGAGTGTGTGTTTGTGTGTGGTGTGGAGAAAAAAAAGTAGTTAGTAAACAGTTGATTGATAGTTGAGAAGCGGGCCGAAAGAGCAAAGCTCAACCCCCGCAAACACAACTAGGTGAATACAACTAGGTGAATACGCACACACACACACACACACACACATAAGGTAGTGTGTGTGTGTGTGTCAAGGTAATATTCAGGAACGAGGCCATCAAAGAGGACATCCTAGTAAAGAGGAGCAAACTGACAAATGCAAGGAATTACAAAGGTGTATACCTTCAGAGAGGCATGACCATGACCAGAGACGAGATAATAAAGGCAGCAGATGCATGGAAAAGGTGCAGGGAGAGGGAAGAGAGCCAGGGAACCTCAGCCTCCAACCCAGCAATCCCAGAGGGGAGTGGGGAACTCCATTCTAGCAATTCAGGAACCCCAGAGGGGACTACAACACCCCAACTCACACCCCTTAATGCCCCATCCTACCCACAGCACATATCCTTCCTTGTCCCTGGACAATGCCCACCATATCACCCAAATCCTCCCTCCCCCCCTTACCCCCAGTATCCCTTGTCTTCCCAGCCCCTGGTCTTCTTCCTGCCCCAAGCATGCCCAGGCAAGACCTAAGCCCTCCATCCCCCACCCCACCTCCCCGCAAACCCCTGTCAACTACACCACAGGAGGGTGTGCCCTCACCCCCGAGCAATCCCTGATCCCCCAACCCCATGCACTCCCTGCCCCTCCACCCCCAGGAATTCTTCCTGACCCAAGCAAGCCTGGGCAAGACCTAACCCCCCCCCCCATCCCTCACCCCATCTTCCCCTGAACTACTTGCACCTACCTCACAGGAGGATGAGCCAACCCAAGTAGCAATGCCCATTCAACAACTTCCTACACTTGTGGGGAAAGAGAGTGAAAATGGGTATAGGAAAGTGAGCTTCAAGGTAATGTACTCAAACATCGATGGGATTACCAATAAAGCATGTGAACTGGCAGAAAGGGCACAAGAAGAGAACCCAGATGTAATATTACTTTCGGTAACAAAATTGTCAGGAGTCATAACAGATGCGGTGTTTCCGAAGGATTGCCATATAGTGAGGAAAGAGAGGGAAGGGAGAGCTAGGAGGTAGAGGAGTAGCCCTGCTGATAAGGAAGGACTGCAGTTTTGATGAGATGGAAATTCCGTGCTGTGACGGGTTCAGAGATTACATAACAGGAACTATGACAATGGGTGGACCTAAGACAATAGTGGCAGTCATTTACAACCCTCCCCTAAACGACAGAAGACCCAAACAGGAGTTTGATAGGAACAACATGGCAACCAATAATATAATAGAGAGAGCAGCTTCTGTTGCCTGCAGGAGTGGCTCCAGACTCTTAATCATGGGTGATTTCAATCTCGGAAAGATAGACTGGGAGAATGGGGACCCACATGGAGGTGAAGATACATGGAGAGCTATTCTCTTGGAAGTGGCAATAAGGAACTTTCTGAGCCAGCACGTCAGAGAACCCACAAGAATGAGAGGCATTGACGGGCCAGCTAGACTCGACCTGATATTCACATTGAATGAATCAGAAATAAGGGTAGTCAAATTCGAATCCCCAATAGGAATGGGTGACCACAGTGTATTGATATTTGAGTATTTGGTGGAAGTAGGGATAACCTATCCAAGGATGGGATCGGAAGGGAAAAGACTAAATTACCGAAGAGGAAAATATGATGAGATGAGGAACTTCCTAAGGGGAATACCATGGGAAACAGAACTCAGAGAGAAGACTGTGCAGGATATGATGGATTACGTCACCCAGAAGTGCCAGGAACCTGCAGATAAGTTTATCCCAGTCCAAAAGGAGAAAAACGAAAAACAACAGAAAAATCCACGGTTCAACCAGGAATGTAAGGTAGTGAAGCAATTGAGTAAAAGAACATGGAGAAACTACAGGAATAACAGAACACCAGAGAGCAGGGAGAGATACCAGTGGGCTAGGAATGAGTACCTCAGAGTGAGGAGAGAAGCAAAGAGACAGTATGAAAATGACATTGCGAGTAAAGCTAAGACCCAACCAAAACTGCTCCACAGCCACATCAGTAGGGAAACAGCAGTGAAGGAACAAGTGATGAAACTGAGAAAAAGCGAGAACAGATACACAGAGAATGACAAGGTGTGTGAAGAACTCAACAGGAGACCCCAGGAGGACTTCACAGAAGAACAAGGAGAGGTCCCTGCACTAAATGTGGCAAATCAAGCAACCTTGGAGGAATTTAACCCCACCAGTGATGAGATCAAAAGGAATCTTTTGGAGCTGAATGTGACAAAGGCTGTTGGGCCTGACAGAATCTCTCCGTGGATACTAAAAGAAGGTGCAGAGGCACTTCTTTTCCACAGCTCATAAAATGGAGGAAAGGGTCCTGAAAGATATTGTTAATAGAAACGTTATCCCTACAGACAAAAATCAGAAGATACAATTGACGATTTACTATAAAACCAAGAAAACGGCCAATCTACTCATGAGAAACTCTCCAAACACAAAGCAGAACGCTTTAAAGGAGACCAATGTCGTCTATGCCTTCAAATGCCCACTTGGGGACTGTAAGCCTAAAAAAATTCAGTATATAGGCAAGACAACAACAACTCTTTCCAGGCGATTAACGATGCATAAGCAACAGGGCTTCATTAAGGAACATATAATCTCTTCCCACAACCAGACCATCACCAGAGAAGTCTTAACAAAAAACACGGAAATCATCGATAGATACAGCAATAGCAGGCGGCGTGATATCTGCGAGGCACTACACATTAAGAAGTCGACACCAGCAATCAACAGCCAATTAATGCACAACTATATTCTACCCACTCAAGACTCCGCACCAATATAGAAGCATCAAGAAATATGGGCCAGTAGGGCCTTTACAGTTACTTCCATTCTTCCCTTAAACTTACAACAGATTATACCCATTGTTTTGTGTTCTGTTTTGTGTTGAAAGTTTGTTTTCACCTCATCCAAAACTGTTGTAACATAACACCTCACCCAAATGCAGGTATAAAATCGAAGCTGTTTAAACTCTGTTTAGTTATAGTTGTGTGTGTGTAAACTAAAGTCTTTGAAAATGTAATAAGTTATTGCAAAACGCGTTCAAGTGTCGCGTCAGACTAGAAATAAAAAGGAATTTTGGAGAATTGATTTTTCAGTTACCATCAACAGTGAAAAGAAATATAAGAAATATTGAGAAAATTCGTGTTAGAATTATTAATCTTACTTTTTCGGTCATATTTAATAATATATGTCTACAGAAAAGACTGCTACCAAAATATACTAATATATATAATATATATATATATATATATATATATATATATATATATATATATATATATATATATATATATATATATATATATATATATATATATATATAATATGAATGTAAACAAGCTACTCTGCATTTCTACTGGTGATTTCAATGGAAAAATTACTATAGATCAAACCCCGGATGGCACAGCTACTAATCAATGCAAAAGAAAAAAAAACTTACTTTGTGTCAGTAGTTCCTTTAGCTCCAGCTTAGGGACCTGCTGGAGAATCGGTTTACGTTTTCACTGGTCTGAAGACGGAACGAAACTGACCAGACATGTGCTTAGCACGTGTTAATATAACAATGTTTGTTGCGGGACTCATTGTTCTTCTTGTTATGTCGGTGTTCAGCTGGCATCACTCGGGCATACGTATGTATCGTCACGTAGTCCATGCGGGTCGGAGTTTTTGTATGCCTTGCCCATTCGTATTCTTAAAACAACATAAGAGTTGCCTGTACTCTTATGTTCTGAAGCTCTTACAGTTGAATAGTGCAGTAATTGAGCATAATGTTCATTATTAATCTCATACAATAACATGTTATATGCCAAATTAGTTGTTGTATATGTATCTCAGTCTTCATGGATCTGTTTTACAACTACATCTGGCGAGTTAACAGGTATAGTCTTAAAAAACCATTGAATTTCATCATTTGTCACAAAGATATTAAAAGATTTACAGCTAAAGATCAACATTTCTCAACACATTTGGACTTTCTATTTTCTGTATAATCTTACAATTTACCTGAATTTATGAAGCCCATCCCCCTGTTAAGATGGTACTTTTTTGTAACTATGTTCACCATAGTTCAAGCACTGATGTACTGAGCAATTAAATAGTAGAATTTGGTTCTATTCACTTTAAAGAATCAGAACAAAACTAAGTTAAAAACAAACTTAAATATTCCTAGGCCTAGTCTAGCACACACATGTACTATATTAGGTCTCAAATAGCTGTGTAATAGGCCTAGGAAGATTAAGTTAGTTTAGTTTAGTTTGTCTTTGCAACTTAAGTAGAACATCGTGTTCCGGTTTGTTCATATTCAATAGTACCGATTTTTAATTTCTAATTGCATTGTACGTCGGTATATGTACTATGGTCCTCATCCTTCCTATAAGTAATACCAAAACAGGATGATGGGCTGTTTTATGTGAGGGGCCACTCTTTAGTGGCCTCAATGAGGACAGATAGCCAGCGGCTTGTCAAAGGTCCTTCATTTATATAGGAACGAGCTCACCACAGAAGGTGCGTCGTAAAGCAGGACTAAGGAGAGGAGTGTGGACAAGTACATGCCTTTTCCGGGGAAGTTAAGGGGTATCTATTACACCAGTGTTTGGCTTCACGGTGTTCCTATAGAAACATAACGACAACACAATAGCATTGCTAGCGACAACACAACAACAATATGCTATTGCTACAGAAACACAACAACACAACAGTATTGCTAGAGAAACACAGCAACACACACAATGTTTAACAGTGACCGACTTTAAAGTGTCAATGACAATAGAGATAAGGAAGAGGACACAAGTCTACTTCCTTCATACACAATGTAACGACATTTTTCTATCGTTAATACGTTGTCACAACGTTGCATATAGGTAACAATAACATAAAATAATGATATCACAAAGTTGCAACAAAGTAGCAATAGTTGAAAAAATATTGGTGATTGATGAAGATTAAGCCACCCTAAAGGTGGCATGGGCATGAATAGCCCGTACGTGGAGGCTCTTCGGAGCCATTACCAGTACCAATAGCTGATAATGGAGATCTGTTCATGGATGGATTTTTTTGGGTGGGGAGGGGGGCTGTCTCTGAGGGCAAGCTATACCAACTATGGAGCTGGTGAGTTAGTGAAGGCCTCTAGGTCTTACGTTTTTTCTTAGTCTGAGTCTTGCTGAGAGTTGTCATGGCTGAGCTGTCATTGGAGTTGGGTGAGATGGCCGCCATGAGGAGATCTTGTACGGAGTAGGGCAAGTGTCGAGGCGATGGAGCTCTTACTGAGATTTCCTCAACTGAGGAGTCCGTGGCATAATCTGTTGTTGGTAGTTTTGGTCTCAGCCTGAGGTTGGCTCTGGAGTTGATGAGTTACGGTGGAAGCTGGTTCGGTCACGTCTGTGGTGTTGTTGATGGTCGGAGGCGCTCACGTCTGTGAGCGCCTCTGCTGAGACGGCGATGGTGGTAGCTTTTGGGGCTGGACTGGAGGATGCTGCTGTTTGTGCAGCCTTGGACTTTGGCGGAGCTGAAGTCTCAGTCGAGATCGACTTTGTGGTCGACCTTGTGAAAGTCCACTGTGTGCAGAGCCACATGGACTGGTCGGTACAGCGAAGGTCTCGCTTCATGCAGATCGGCGTTCAATCGCCGACCGTCCAAGTGGTTGGGCATCATTCCTTCACTCTGTCTCATCCCAAATCATTAACCTGACCCCTTCCAAGTGCTGTATTGTCATAACGGCTTTGCGCTTTCCTCATGACAATTCCTTCTTTCCTTCCCCTATGTGGTAGGGGAGGTAGTAAAACTTGCGTCAGGGACTGTGCTAGGGTGCAGGCCATTAGCTAGGTACAGCATTCAGTTCCCTGACGAATCGGAGGTTGTCTGGTCTGGCACTCATCTCCACTAGTCACATAAGACCAGGAATAATGCCGGCACACGATGCAAGGGGCGGCGAGGGTGCTGGTTGGGCCTTGGGTCCCCATTGTAAAGGGTGGGTTGACTGGTGGAAGGAACCACTGTGTGGTAAGATTGGAAAGTCTTCTGATGGGTTGTTGGGAGCTGAGGTGTTGTGTATAGCATCAGTAGGGTTAAAAGGGCTGGTTTTCTTGGCTTTAACCTGGTCTTGATTTTTTTCTGTCTCCGGGTGCAGCGCTGAGAAATTGCACGGTGATCGCCATTGCAGAGCAGGCAGCGATGGGTTGTTGATTTTCAGATGGAGTAATGATGGTCCAGAGCGTAGAGGCTGCACTTCTGGACGAGGTGCTGACACTTGTTGATGGGGTGGGAGAGCTCAAAGCACTTGAAGCACTGTTGGAGCTCGTGATATCGTTCCATTTTCATTTGGTGGGGCGGTATCTTGATAATGAAGCAGTAGAAGTCCTGAGTGGCCATAGCTGCTGAGGTGAAAATTATCTTCGTTGTTGCTTTATCCTCACTACAGAACACAATGGCGAACACGCCCATGTTCAGATTTTCGGACTCGATATTCGTACTGATCTCACTTTCTGTGCGGTCAGTTATCATGGGCTGGTCCTGACGATAAAAACTGATCTTTCGGTAGGAACTGACGTGAGTAGTTGAGACAGACGTGGTGCTCCTTGCGAAGTGGGAAACTGTAGCCCAGGAGTTTTTCTAGGTCCTCCGCACTTGTGAAGAAGAGCACGGTATCCTCACCTTCCTGACTCATGTCACTGGGTGTGATGCCGGCCCTGACCTTGAGAATCTTCAGAATTGCGTTGTTTTTTTCAAAAGCATGACCGTTTAGGAGGGTTGCCATAATTTTTACACGTTTGGGTCGCATTGTATCCACTCCCTCTACGGGTCGCAGTGACCATAAATGTTTTGTGGGAAGGTTTCAGGCTCTCTGGTACTGCACCAGGCAATGTGAAAATAACGGTATTGCAACAAGGCAATAATAGTAGAAAAAATAACATTGTCACAATGTTACATCAAAGTAACAGTAGTAAAATAGCATTGTAGTTAAAGTGTGTTCATTTGGCTGAAGCTCCCATTATTAAGTCTTCTCACGGACGACCTCATCACCAAACAGCAGGGAAGCCGCTATTGTGTACTTAATCTTAAACACCCCAATTAAATTTTTGCCAAGTCTTGAGAGTGTTAAGGGGCCCCCGGTGACTGAGGAGTATTTTTCCAAATATGATATATAGTGGAAATTTTTAAACAAATCTCCCGTTATTTGGCATCATAGTCGTGAAAATTTCATACCAATATGTTAGTAAATGGAATTTTTACGATTTTTTTTTAATAAATGCGTGCACGACGGGCAGCAGCCGGAACTGATGATAACGACAACACCAATTTACTGGAAAACATGGATAAAGAGATGCAAGCACCTGTCCGACGCAGAAAGAAGAATAGTAGTAGTAAGGAGGGTCCACAAAGTGGATATACAGCTGGTGCCACCTGGAGGGCCACATTCCACACATAATAATGAATTAGTATGTTATTATGCTGTATTTTATTATATCATATAAATTCTTTGCTCAATGACAATACTTCTTATGTCCCTTTGTACGAGAAGCTGACAACCTTTTTTTTTTTTCTCACTCTCTCTCCTTTGTTTCCTTAAGGATTTTATTGTAGCTTCTACATCTTGGGGAATGCCTATCCGGCACTAATCTTGTAAAGTTGGAATGAAATTGGTCAACATGTTAATCAGCCACAGGTGGCAGAAGTTGTGACTTATTTTGTGTGCGCCAATTTATTTACAGATTTCTAACTCTTTCTCTTTGTCTCTTTAGATTGTATTGATGAATGATGACCAGATGAGAGCCTTATCACTTATATATAGGCAATAAAGTTACTGAAATATACAATTTGTTATCCCTACATTTTTTTTTTTTTGGGGGGGGGTATTTTTTCTTGACTTCTTTTCAACACATATTGACCTACAACTTTCACATATTGAGTGCGAATACCAAGCAATCTTAATTATTACTTACAAGATATGTCATAAATTCGAAGCACTATATCCATTGTCGAGAACTTTAACTTTATTTTTTCTGTATGAACAGAATTTTCAACTTTGAGACACCAGAAAACATTCAGTGTCTGACCGATTCTTACAATTTTTACATATTATATGCAAAGTTCTTGGCTCTAAGGTTTGCCCAGGTTTGTTTAGTCATAAAGCCATAACGTTTTAAATTATACATTTTTTGCGTCTAAATTTTGCACATATTTGGACGGCCACATTGAAAAATGTTTTACAGTAAACTATGCTCTCAAACAATATTTTCTCTAGTGGAACGTGAACGTTGTTACATTATTCCCTCGCATAACAGTGAATATGTCTCTTCCTACCGACTTCAATACCAACGTGATACTACTCGTTATCTCCAGCCCAGACATCTGGACACTCCACTACTGCCCCCCCCCCCGCCCTGCCCGAGAGTTCCACCCACCAGATATTTGTCAGTTACTAGTTCCACACAAACGACCCCTACTCTGCCGGTGGAGCCTTAAGCTCCTGCTTCACACCAGGATGACGTCGTTGTTGTCTTAGATTTAGCTACACAGAAATGTCCATGTAGCACGGGCTATGGTGAGCCCGTAACACAGCATGACGTCTGTTGTTGTTGTTTAAGATTCAGCTACTTGGAACAAAACGTTTCAAGTAGTACGGGCTATGGTGAGCCCGTAATAGTCTTACCAGGCACAGGAGAGGGGCTGTAATAGCGTGACGTCCACAGCCGGCGAATATATATAGCGACGACCGGCGACCCACCATTCTTACGGGCTATTCATGCCCGTGCCACCTCTTGGGTGGCTTAATCTTCATCAATCAATCACCCACCATTCAGACTGCTTCTGGTGCTCATTTGGGTACATAATCTTCCCTCACTCGATGTGGTCTCATCTACGACGTGTGACGGAGGAAGTACAGCACTGTGTATATAATTGAACATCCGCCTTTTTCATTAAGTAAAGTAACGTAAATTTTATATTCACTTTACCTTTGTTAAGTGTTAAGCCAAGTTGTCAGGTTTTGTTATTTGTTATTAGTGTTTATTAGTATTAAGTAAAGAATTTAATTGTTCATGTTTCTTGTTTTCTCTACATCTGTTCACGCCGCAAGGGACGTAAGCTGTTTTATTTAAATTTTTCTCCTTTTTATTTTTTAAATGTGCGTGAGGGACACACCACTTGCCAGGGTCGTGGCCGCTATCTCTAACACGTCACAACGTTATGTGTCACTCTGAGACCATAATGAATACAATAACAATTGGTGACATTTTAATATTTTTATACCGAGTTTTGCCAGAACCCATGTGCAGTCAACCCTCTGAAAGAGCAGAGCTCAACCCCAGCAAGCACAACTAGGTGAATACAACTAGGTGAATGCTAATTAGTATGCCGGATGGAAACAATCATGATTCGTTACACTTGTATATGATTAGACTTTATCCAATCATATACACATCTCTAAAGATTTCAAATCCGCTCAATGCAAGTGCAATCCGTGGAAAGATAGCAAACAGACTACAAGTAGAATTGTAACACTTGCTTAAACACATAGGCATTAATCCTTAGGTGAGGCCACCGGTCAACCTTTTTGCTACATACCAGATCAACCGAATCCTATGTCAGCACTGTGGAGAAATGCCAGACAGACCACTGGAACATTATCTAACACAGTGCAGAGTTACAGCCACAACAGACCGCTGGAACATTATCTAACACAGTGCAGAGTTATAAACCCATTATGATTTCAACTTAGATTCAACAGAGCAGAAATTATTAAACACGTGGGACTAAATCTTACTGAAGCGACCATACGAGTCATAAATACTCATACTCCGCCCAAGTAAAACTGAAGCAAGGAACACTTAGTGGGCCAGCCAGAGGCTTAGGGCCCAAGCAGGAATATCCCTGAAAAATAACGAACCCTCTCACTCCTCCAAAGTCGTGAGCTCACATAATATAACAATACAATTCATTTAATACCAGAATACGTCTTTCCTATGAAACGCATCCTGATACACAAGGCCAAGATGGCAGGGGGTCCCCAGCCCAAGATGGCGGGGGGGTCCCCAGCCCAAGATGGCAGGGGGGTCCCCAGCCCAAGATGGCAGGGGGTCCCCAGCCCAAGATGGCAGGGGGTCCCCAGCCCAAGATGGCAGGGGGTCCCCAGCCCAAGATGGCAGGAGGTCTCCAGCCCAAGATGGCAGGGGGTCCCCAGCCCAAGATGGCAGGGGGGTCCCCAGCCCAAGATGGCAGGGGGTCCCCAGCCCAAGATGGCAGGGGGTCCCCAGCCCAAGATGGCAGGGGGTCCCCAGCCCAAGATGGCAGGAGGTCTCCAGCCCAAGATGGCAGGGGGTCCCCAGCCCAAGATGGCAGGGGGTCCCCAGCCCAAGATGGCAGGGGGTCCCCAGCCCAAGATGGCAGGGGGTCCCCAGCCCAAGATGGCAGGGAGGTCCCCAGCCCAAGATGGCAGGGGGTCCCCAGCCCAAGATGGCAGGAGGTCTCCAGCCCAAGATGGCAGGAGGTCTCCAGCCCAAGATGGCAGGGAATCCCCAGCCCAAGATGGCAGGGGGTCCCCAGCCCAAGATGGCAGGGGGTCCCCAGCCCAAGATGGCAGGGGGTCCCCAGCCCAAGATGGCAGGGGGTCCCCAGTCCAAGATGGCAGGGGGTCCCCAGCCCAAGATGGCAGGGGGTCCCCAGCCCAAGATGGCAGGGGGGTCCCCAGCCCAAGATGGCAGGGGGTCCCCAGCCCAAGATGGCAGGGGGTCCCCAGCCCAAGATGGCAGGAGGTCTCCAGCCCAAGATGGCAGGAGGTCTCCAGCCCAAGATGGCAGGGGGTCCCCAGCCCAAGATGGCAGGGGGTCCCCAGCCCAAGATGGCAGGGGGTCCCCAGCCCAAGATGGCAGGGGGTCCCCAGCCCAAGATGGCAGGGGGTCCCCAGCCCAAGATGGCAGGAGGTCTCCAGCCCAAGATGTCAGGGGGGGTCCCCAGCCCAAGATGGCAGGGGGTCCCCAGCCCAAGATGGCAGGGGTTCCCCAGCTCAAGATGGCAGGGGGTCCCCAGCCCAAGATGGCAGGGGGTCCCCAGCCCAAGATGGCAGGGGGTCCCCAGCCCAAGATGGCAGGGGGGTCCCCAGCCCAAGATGGCAGGGGTTCCCCAGCCCAAGATGGCAGGGGGTCCCCAGCCCAAGATGGCAAGGGGTCCCCAGCCCAAGATGGCAGGGGTCCCCAGCCCAAGATGGCAAGGGGTCCCCAGCCCAAGATGGCAGGGGTTCCCCAGCCCAAGATGGCAGGGGGTCCCCAGCCCAAGATGGCAAGGGGTCCCCAGCCCAAGATGGCAGGGGGTCCCCAGCCCAAGATGGCAGGGGGTCCCCAGCCCAAGATGGCAGGGGGTCCCCAGCCCAAGATGGCAGGGGGTCCCCAGCCCAAGATGGCAGGGGGTCCCCAGCCCAAGATGGCAGGGGGTCCCCCAGCCCAAGATGGCAGGGGGTTCCCAGCCCAAGATGGCAGGGGGTCCCCAGCCCAAGATGGCAGGGGGGTCCCCAGCCCAAGATGGCAGTGTGTCCCCAGCCCAAGATGGCAGTGTGTCCCCAGCCCAAGATGGCAGGAGGTCCCCCAGCTCAAGATGGCAGTGGGTCCCCAGCCCAAGATGGCAGGAGGTCCCCCAGCCCAAGATGGCAGTGTGTCCCCAGCCCAAGATGGCAGGGGGTCCCCAGCCCAAGATGGCAGGGGGTCCCCTTGCTCAAGATGGCAGGGGGGGTCCCCAGCCCAAGATGGCAGGGGGTCCCCAGCCCAAGATGGCAGTGTGTCCCCAGCCCAAGATGGCAGGGGGTCCCCAGCCCAAGATGGCAGGGGGTCCCCTAGCTCAAGATGGCAGGGGGGTCCCCAGCCCAAGATGGCAGGGGGTCCCCAGCCCAAGATGGCAGGGGGTCCCCAGGCCCAAGATGGCCGGGGGTCCCCAGGCCCAAGATGGCAGGGGGTCCCCAGCCCAAGATGGCAGGGGGGTCCCCAGCCCAAGATGGCAGGGGGTCCCCAGCCCAAGATGGCAGTGTGTCCCCAGCCCAAGATGGCAGTGGGTCCCCAGCCAAAGATGGCAGTGGGTCCCCAGCCGAAGATGGCAGGGGGTCCCCAGCCCAAGATGGCAAGGGATCCCCAGCCTAAGATGGCAGGGGGGTCCCCAGCCCAAGATGGCAGGGGGTCCCCAGCCCAAGATGGCAGGGGGTCCCCAGCCCAAGATGGCAGGGGGTCACCAGCCCAAGATGGCAGGGGTCCCCAGCCCAAGATGGCAAGGGATCCCCAGCCTAAGATGGCAGGGGGTCCCCAGCCCAAGATGGCAGGGGGTCCCCAGCCCAAGATGGCAAGGGATCCCCAGCCTAAGATAGCAGGGGGGTCCCCAGCCCAAGATGGCAGGGGGTCACCAGCCCAAGATGGCAGGGGGTCCCCAGCCCAAGATGGCAGGGGGGTACCCAGCCCAAGATGGCAGGGGGGTCCCCAGCCCAAGATGACAGGGGGTCCGCAGCCCAAGATGGCAGGGGGTCCCCAGCCCAAGATGGCAGGGGGTCCGCAGCCGAAGATGGCAGGGGGTCCCCAGCCCAAGATGGCAGGGGGTCCGCAGCCGAAGATGGCAGGGGGTCCGCAGCCCAAGATGGCAGGGGGTCCCCAGCCCAAGATGGCAGGGGGTCCGCAGCCCAAGATGGCAGGGGGTCCCCAGCCCAAGATGGCAGGGGTCCGCAGCCCAAGATTGCAGGGGGTCCGCAGCCCAAGATGGCAGGGGGTCCCCAGCCCAAGATGGCAGGGGGTCCGCAGCCGAAGATGGCAGGGGGTCCGCAGCCCAAGATGGCAGGGGGTCCCCAGCCCAAGATGGCAGGGGGTCCGCAGCCCAAGATGGCAGGGGGTCCCCAGCCCAAGATGGCAGGGGTCCGCAGCCCAAGATTGCAGGGGGTCCGCAGCCCAAGATGGCAGGGGGTCCCCAGCCCAAGATGGCAGGGGGTCCGCAGCCCAAGATGGCAGGGGGTCCGCAGCCCAAGATGGCAGGGGGTCCGCAGCCCAAGATGGCAGGGGGTCCGCAGCCCAAGATGGCAGGGGGGGGTCCCCAGCCCAAGATGGCAGGGGTTCCCCAGCCCAAGATGGCAGGGGGTCCGCAGCCCAAGATGGCAGGGGGTCCGCAGCCCAAGATGGCAGGGGTTCCCCAGCCCAAGATGGCAGCGGATTCAAAGTGAAGTTTCCCATTTATGAAATGGAATGTGCGCAATTTTCCCGGTAACACAAAGGTGAAGAGCGGCCTCAGGTGCCTGGGAAATTCTTCCCTATCGCCTTAAAATTTCAATTTAATATAGAATCTGGACTGGGACTCTGGAGCATTGGAACTGTTTCGAGATACAAGAATGGGAGACATATCCTTGACTCCCCCCGCCCTCCCCCCCCCCCGCGTTCCTCCATTCTTCCCTCTCTTCCCCTTCCTCTTTAACGGGGCCTAGCAGCTAAGTGGACAGACCTTCGGATTCGTAGTCCTGAGGTTCCGGGTTCGATCCCCGGTGGAGGCGGCAACAAATGGCCAGAATTTCTTTCACCCTGATGCTCCTGTTATCTATCAGTAAATAAGTACCTGGGAGTTAGACAGCTGCTACGGGCTGCTTCCTGGGGGTGTGTAACAAAAAGGAGGCGTGGTCGAGGACCGGGCCGTGGGGATGCTAAGCCCCGAAATCATCTCAAGATAATGTCTTTAAACAACCCCTTATCCTTCCTCTCCTTTAACCCCCATCCGCAACCTCTAAAAAATGGAACGTTCTAATATGCTGATCTTATATTATCTTTCTGAAGATCTTAAAATCTCCACTTTAGACTCGTTACTAAATGTTTATTTTTTATAATTTATGAACGAGATTTTCTTCTTCATATAAATGGTCATCTACTGTGAGGGGAATGGATTACCAGCTGTCTTAAATGTGTGTTGGAGAGCCACACCGCCATTTTTAATCCTCACTAAGTGCACAGAGTGCATGCACTTATTATTATTAATATCTTTATTGACAAAATTAATTACAATTTTGCCTAATCTGGTGATTTCAATTAATTCTTATTAAAGTGAGGATAATGCTAGTATTCACTGTCACGCAGGACAGAGGGTCATGCACAAGACAATAAGTCTAAACTGTAGGCGGAAGCACATGTATATCATGGTTACAATCAATGTTTTAATATATGAATATGTAAAAACAACTTTCTATTGTGTACTGCCACACAAGGGCAGGGATGGGGTCATAACTGATGCAGCTTAGAAGTAATATAAATACAAATTTTCTTCATTCTTTAAAATGGAGAAGCAAATTTTGGATAAATTGTTAGGATGTCGTCCAGAACACCTGAGTATATGAAATAATTACACAGTTGGTGGTACAAGAGGCCAGGAGGTTTAAAGTCTTTTTTCGGTTTCACATTCAACATTATAGTGTTCTAGTGAATGTATTAAAGGCTTTCACAGAGTTTACAATCTGAGTATTCTGGCTGTTGTTCAGCCTCTCTAACCTGCCAGACGTGTCTATAGCCAAGGCAAATTCGCGCAATGACTACATCACATTGCCTGGTCCGGTTACTGTGCTGACCATACAAATACCTATTATTATAAAAATCTTCATAGCTTTTAATACTAAATACTTGGGTTTAATAACCCAAGGACTAAATACTTAAATTTGGGGTGAGAACCCACTGGCTACCCTTAAGATTGCTACAAGCAATTGAGGAGTCAACGACCTAGTGATTGGAGGATCAGGTAATTGGACTTCGGCGTTTGCTCTCGCCTATATATCATTGAGTATATTCTCACATCTGACATCCCCTCGTGGAGCTAGATTGATCAGAAACTTAAGCTCAACTGAAGTAAAAATCTGATCTCCACACTTCCATGGAAATAAACATTCCATTTAACTGGGCTCTGGGAGACTCGAACCGTAGACCCCACGTGTGTGAGACCAAAGCTCTATCGACGGAGCTTCTATTTATTTATCTATCTATTTATTTCCACGGAAGTGTGGATGACAATTTATATGACAATTTATGTCACTAATGCCTCTGAGCTTCAGTAGTAGTCAGGGACCGTCGAAAATTCCAGTTTGGCAGCATGATGTTGCTTCTGGGAACATTCCTTATTAAGACTACTCAATAGCTCGATCGATAGAGCTTCGGCCTCAAACACGTGGGGTCCAGGGTTCGAGTCTCCCAGAGCCCAGGTGAATGGAAGACGAGTAAAAGAAACAAAATGTTTCATCAAAAACATTATTACTGAAAAATAGTAATTGGCAGGAAATAACATTTAAAGCCTGTCTTAAACTGAAATAGTTATATGTCCGATGGGCTGCTGGCCGGCCGACCGTACTGCTCATTAAGGAAGAAAACTAGACATTGTGTTACACAACTCACTCACCTGGAGCATCACAAACTGCTTATATACTGAGAAAAACCTTATGCAGGGATTAAATGAGGCTGTTATATAAGTACATAAAGGATAACATTAAAATGTCACAATAATCACAAGCCTTTGAGAATGTGATTTGAGATTGATATTGCACTACACTACACTATACTACACGCGTCCGGGATGCTCTCGGACGCAGGTTCGAATCCTCGTCACGGTCCTTGTGGATTTGTTCATTGTGATAGCATGAGGACCTTACAGCATCACCAGGCTTCTGCATCCATAATAAATCCCATAAAACTCAATAATAAGCACTAGCTCACTCTATGATATGTAATCATATACCCAGGATAATGATTTTACAGCCTACCTTATCCTGCGGAACAATCCTAGTTGAAATGAGACAGGGGAGGGTCAGATTATTATACTCCGGCTCCAGTGCACCAAACTCACTGCTGGCTCGCGTGCCCTCGAGAGCCTTAGACAGTCACCTCAACTACTCACTGCTAGAGAACAGTGTTTGGCAGTGACCTTCACGCAACCACTCATAAGAATGTCATTAAAACAATGTCAGAGATGAAACTTTAATTCTCATTGCCATCTTTTTACTGCAAATATTGCTGTAGTAATAAGTAATGGTTTATACGCTCTGCTCTGCTTCACTGTTCCTTGGTCACTGCAAAAGTCACACAGTAACCGGGACTCACTACACGCACTGTATTCCCTCACTATAGCATTTCACTGACAAAGTCACCTATGTTGCAGGAATGTAACATGTTAATCACTGCATGTTCTTACCTTGAGTAAACCTGGTCTCCGTCTACCTGAACTGTCACTGAAATGTTGCAGAGCTTGCCGAGGGGACTGTGGAATGACAATGCACAATCGTCCTCCACGCTCGCAACAACTTAACCAACAGTAACACTTTCTGGGCCAATGAAGGAAGAAATGATCAGGGAAAGCACCAAGCCATTACGACTATAGAGCCCAAGGGTTTGGGATGGGACGGGGAGGAAGAAAGAATAAAATGGACAAGCTGGCATGTGACAGGTTCACCCTCACCTGTCATGTGACCCCAGGGCACACGTTAATTAATACGTTCATGCAACCTGCAGCCAATCACGTCCAATTCTTGCATCCGGCCATCTAGAGCATCACCTCTCCGGGAGCCAAAATCTTGCCTGAGACGACGACTCCGCCTTCTGCCATGTTTGTAAAATGGCCATGTTGACCTTCCTCTCTCTAAACTGAAAACAAAATCAACAAAATTCCACATTAATGCATCCTGCATCCTCTCAAATGGAACCAAAAGAATCATTGGGCCGCCTTATATGGTTAGGAGTATATGACTCTTCACATATGGAAGGTGTGTGGTGTACAGCTGGCACCACAGCACGGTGGCTTCCACAACTTTCGGTACATACCAACTTGTTGACCACCCTTACTGGCTACGAGTATTCCCTTACATTATTCGTGATTAGTTTATAGTTTCCACCTATGTCCTCGCGGCCTCTGCCTCCGAAGATATTGAGAGTGTTTCAGCGAGACTCGTTCTCTAGTACACACATCAGCCTCAATAAAATAAAATCTGGAGAATTAATTTGTCAACATGAATAATTTTTTCCATCTTCCAGAATTCATTCTACGCTTTATGAATTCACGGCTCATACTGATCATACGGCTCATTCCTTAAGAGGAATGAGAGTAAAGATCTCTAACGCTGGAGATTCAGTTACAAACTTTACTGTGTATGACACTGCCGATCAGTCAGTTGTCAACCTACATGTTAGAGGAGTGATGGACACTCCTGTGATCCAATTGAAGCTGAGGAACGACGCTCTCTGTGTGTTGCGGAGTCTACGGCTACTCTCATTTGTTACTCCTAAATATCTTGAGCTCCTACCAACGCAGACGTGCTGAGAACTGTGTATGTTTCAAGGATTTGAGACTTTCGATTGTTAACGTGGTTTTTAGTATTATTGTTATACAAAGTATTTGGAGATAATCTACATATCGTGAATTGGTAGGCCTTTGATAGTTGCAAGGCCAGTAGGGATTGATAGGCTTACGAGGAGTTCAAGTAATCAAAGAATAATTGACTTGCAAGGATTCGATAGGCTTAAGAGGACTAATAGGAACAACCACATTGTTGCACAGCCGGCCATTACACTTCTTTCAGAACTCTATTTATTTATTACAATGCGCTGTTTCTGTAGAATGTACCATATCAGAAACAAAGATGCAAATTCAACATTACTACGAATTATGCAAATTAAATTTTGCATGTAAGAAATGTGACATATCCGGCCGAGATACGAAGACTTGAAAGTGTTTATGTATCATTCCAGATTTTTACAATACCAGTTTAGCAAATGATGTTTAAGTACCAAAGTTTCCATTATAAAGTTCCAATGTGGTACAGTTTTTGATGGCTACAGATTATGGATTTTATTGTTGCCTTCTTTTTAGTGATGAGTTTCTCCTTAGTTACTCTTGGTGTCTGTGTGAGCAGCTCGTCCTCTCGAGTTGACACATCATAAAAATGATGTAGTAAATTGTCCTAACCTAACTATACCTAGCATAACATACCCGATGGACCCATGCATAGAAAACGTGGTTATTGGTGAGGCGCATGGATTTGTAGTATATCATATTTTTGACCGTTGGGGGATTATGACGTCAAAAAGCGATGAATTATTCGTCAGGACTGAGAAATAAACTTCGTTGGGGTGTTATCGTCATAGCTACACGTATTCCTGTTCGACCAAGCTCTCGCAATTCAAGCCTGGCCTCGGGCTGGGCTTGGCGAGTAAAAGAACTCCCAGATCCCCATCAAGCTGGTATTTATCATCGTCAGTCCTCGCCTGGACAATTTTGAGGCTCCACTTGCATCTGCTTCGTCACAGTAATTGAGAGGTATTTTTGTGTTCCAGCCCGTTCTCTTGATTTGCAACGACGTATAAAATCCAACCTCCAAACCTAACCAGTAACGTACGAACCCAAGCATCCCACTGTAACAGTAGTACTGTTAATATAGAAAGACCATAGATTTAACATTGAAAGTTGGTAGTGACCTGACTGGCAGGCTGGCCTAATCCCCACGGGATTAGACTCAGGTGTAGAAAAGGTGGCGCCACTCATTTCCCGTGACAAGTTATCAAACGAGGAGAATAATGAAATGTACAAATCCACAAGTGCCGTGACGAGGATTCGAATTTGCGTCCGGGAGCATCCCAGCCACTGCCTTAATCGACTGAGCTACGACAGGGTTAAAAGAGTTGAAACCGAAGTTTTACTGAACTTACTGGATCCCGCAGCCTCTCCGAGGCACAAACCAGGATTTTACACAACTCCCCCCTGCACTCGATCTATGTCAATAGGCCGTTCTCCCTCTTCGCCCTTACATCATTACACACAGTAATCACACTAACGTGATGTATCAAATGAACAAAATCAAATGTATCAAATGAAAATTCTTTTGTTCATTTGATACATCACGTTAGTGTGATTACTGTGTGTAATAATGAAATGTATTACAGAATTAGTAGGAATTATCAATCGGGGTTAAGTTCTTATGTTAAAATTAACGCCAATTGAGATTAATGAATAAGTCTTGTATGTTAGCAAAGAAGCATTTGACTTCAGATCATGTAAGATCAGATCATGTAATATCTGGATATAGGTAAGACATATTTCGTCACTGGAAAATAGGTACGTACCAACTTGTTTGTTAAATCATGTAAATAGTGAAATACAAGTGCTACTGAATATTGTAATTAGCCTAGCTCGAGTATCTAGATAATTCCAATTTTGTTTTGGAATTATAAGTCACCTTCAGTTACAAATACTAGATTTTAGTTAAATAATCTTTTTCGAATATTAATTTGTCAACTTAGCCTAGGTCAGTCGGAGTTTGAGAGAACAGAAGAAGGTCAGTGTGTGTTGGAGACATCCTGGGGTCAACATCTCTCCAGAGGCAGAGCTAAAACAACTGGCCTGGCTGTGATATTTTAAGGTATCTGTGTCTGAGTTTATTATAGTGTAGAAATCCACATTAATTGTTGTAGTTAATTACCAATTGCCTCAGTTAAGGAAAATATTCAGTTAGGAAAGTGTTCATAGGGAGTGGTACTTTTATTTAATTATTATTAATAACCTTTGATATAATAAATTTTGTCTAGAATATTGTGGTGTTTAGTGAAATTTCCCCCAACATGTCTTTTATATTTTCTGTTGATGGGTTCAAGCTCCATGCTTGAGGCTTAGCATCCTCTGCAAGCCTGCAAGCATATATTTAATACCTACTGTAATCCCTTTTTGCTTTAATATAATTTCCACACTTAACGTAAATCTTATCCCTCCTTTTCCGATAACTGGGGATCCATTTTCAGGGTTTTATCTAATTGACGGTATCATGCTTCACCGTTAATTGGGGGAATTACTTAGTAAATAGCAGGTAGTGGCGGCGTAATTCAGAGCTTGCAGTGTAGCCTCAGAAGGTACAGTATCCTCGAGCCGTGATATCTAAATGAACAAACGTTTAGATCTTTGGGAGTTGAACTGAGGGTTATACAGTAGAACTCTGGTTTCTGTATATTTAATTAGTAACGACCAGCATTTAACCAGTAAGTGAGGTTAAAGGCTGGCCCGGTTACAGTGGTGCACAGCGGTGGTTTCACCAATTTTGTTTAAAAATTGCTGAGAGCTCATGCGTCTTAGCCATTCGGTCACTTGTGTAGGGGTTAGGGAGGTCAGCCGAGGGCCCACGAACCAGAATTAGCAGTTCGCCCCACAACAATAGCGATTGAGTGGGGTTGGCGAGCATTTGGGGTCGTGAGGGGCTAATAGTATTAAGAATTAGGTGGTTAAGTTTAGGCTGTTAAGATTTGATTGGGTAAGGAGACCGCTGTGAATTAATTGAACTGCATACTCTACTCGACCCCCTTTCAGTTCAGGGGTGTTGGGAACTGCCATATTCTCAACAGCAGTTCCTTGTGGGCTGTCTGGGCGGATTTATCTGTGGGACGCCAGGGGATTTATCCGAGGGTGTCGTTAGACGACCCAAAACGCTAAGAAAAACGTTAAATCCATGAAGGTGGTTTAGGCTACGGAGGGATGGGCTAGTAAACTACTTAGCACCGATTCAACGATTAAATGATTGCACATTTAGTAGAGGTTGAGTCGCATTTAGTCTAATTGTTGCCGAAAGCAGCTTGCCGTTCCGTCGGAATGTAGGAGGTCGCGGCCCACTAGGCTAGGCGCGGTAAGGCGAGCCGGTAGGGGCGATTATAGAATTAAGTCGAGTGATTCTTTGGATTAAGTTTAGTCAAATTTATATAAAGTATTTCCCCTATTTGAGTGTTTTCCTAGGTATTAAAGAATTCCCCCCATTTTCAGAACCCTGTATTATAAATTTCCCGAGTGTTAAGTTCTCCCCTGAAAATAGTCTATGTCCACTAAATTTAATTTCTGTGTCCCAATAGAAAATAGTCTGAGTCAGAGGTGAGGTTTCTAAAGTTGGTTAATCCTCTGAGCTTAGTACTTCCGTCCGCTTAGTAACTGTACGATGAATGATTTTATTTAATTATTAAGTGATAGTGATTTTGTGGAAAAAGTTTGAACGACTTAATGGAAAATTTCTACAAAACTTTTGTAGTAGAATTTTGTCAGAGTCCACTTGGTTAAATTGGGTTAACTGAGGTTAATTCGAAATTGCGGGTCAAGGTTGAGACCCGGATATCATTAAGATTCCCTAGTCTGTGGTAATAACGTAATTCTAGATTTTAAGTCAGGGATATAGAAATCAATTTTTTTGAATTAAATGAATTTTCGGGAAATTTTGGTAGGAAAAAAATCTAAGTCCAGTTTTGCCTAAAATCTGAGTTTTTGGTGAAAATTCGAATTTTCATGTCTAGTGAGTGTTCCAGGGCTAGTATTACTCTCTGGAGCACGCAAGTAACCTAATTATGGCCTAAACATTGGGAATTTGTAATTAGAGTTTTGGCCAGTTAAGAGATATTTCCAGGAAAATTGTGTTGTGAAATATTTTCAAAGTCCAGTGTTGTGCCATAATTGCGGATTTTGAAGAAAAATTCATATTCATGTGTAAAGGAGACATCCAACGGGTCATTATTATCCTTTCGACCGCGTTAGTAATATAATTAGTGTTCCAATCAGGAAATCGTACTGTGAATTTTGCCGACTTAAGCGAATATTCGTAGAATTGATGATAGAAAAATTTTCAGAGTCCAGTTTGTGTAAAATGAGTTTTGGTGAAAATTCAAACATTCATGTCAAGTATACGTTCCAAGGCCAGTATTATTCTCTTGAGCGTGGAAGTTCCGCAATTATGGTCTTAACATCAGGAATTTGTAATTAGATTTTTGCCAAGTTAAGAGATTTTTCGATGAAAATTGTGTTGGAAAATTTTCGAAGTCCAGTGTTGTGCCAGAATCTCGGATTTTGAAAGAAATTCGAATTCGCGTGTAAAGTGGATGTCCTGGGTGTCAGTGTTATCCTTTCGACCGCGTCAGTAATATAATTATTGTGTTAACTTCAAAACAGTGTAATTTGATTTTTGCCGATTTAAGCTAATTTTCGGTAGGTGTTTTGTTGGAAAAATTCTTGTCCAATTTTGTGTAAAATCTGAGTTTTGATGAAAATTCGAATTCCTTATGTCAAGTGAACGACCCAAGAGTCATTATTAGTAGTTAGAGCATACCGTTAACGTTAACCTTGTTTTCAAGTCCGTATAGAAAAATAGTGACTTTTAAGCGTTCAAGCGAAAAAACACTGGACTTGTGTTTTTAGCGAGGCTGAACGCTCCATCAATAGAGTCAGTGGTCACTCTGTTCCCTTCAATTTTATCTAGTGTGCAAGTGTAAATCATCATTATTTGTCCATCACGAGTGCGGCAAGTTAGTTAATTTATTTTTTTTTTAATTTTTTATGAAAGTAATATTCTTTAATTCTTGGAGAGTTCGCATCTTAGATACAGTGGCCGAGGATTCCTTCAGAAACAGACTAGTGTGGGACGTCCTCCTTCTTGAATTGTTTTCTTTATTTAAAACAATTCGCACAATTAATCTACTTAATTTCTTGTAAACTTAATTCTGGTTACAAGAGTAGACACATGGAAGATATTTCAAGGTTTGGTTAAGTTTATCTTTTCAGACGTTGTCTGTGATTTGTATACCTGCATATATCAAATACTTGTATTAAATACTTGTATCAAATACTTGTATAAATAAAGAAATAAACCAAGCACTATTCTTTTTCTAATTATATTATTACTGCAGAAAAAATCAAAGCGAACAAGCACATTTTTTGCAGATGAGTGTAGATTTTTGTTAGTCATTTGAATAATTTGAGCTTGAGTATAACACCATTAATTCATTATTGGTCCAGGCAGGATCAGTGTCGATTTAATATCATGGCTCTATGTTGTAGTTCGGTGCACCACGCACGGCGCACTGAGGCTCCTGAACCTTTTGTAATTAACCTTTTTAAGCTATTTACCGATCTCCCAAAACCTACCCTGGAGATAGCTTGAGCTACCTCATCCCTTTGTGTGTATTTTACCTCAATAAACTTATTTCATTTTCAATTCAATACTCTGGCGAACGAATCCATTAACCTGGTGTCTGGCGAGGGCAACAACCACAGCCGGTATTAGGAAAGA